>NC_141004.1:73453334-73810803 GCF_052327205.1 Somniosus microcephalus | reverse complement strand
TGTAGTCACTGTTGTAATGTAGGAAATGCAGCAGCCAATGTGCGCACAGCAAGCTCCCACAAATAGCAATGTGATAATGACCAGATAATCTGTTTTAGTGATGTTGGTTGAGGGATAAATATTGGGCCCAGGACACTGGGGAGAACTCCCCTGCTTTTCTTTGAATAGTGCCAGGGGATCTTTTACATCCACCTGAGAGAGCAGATGTGGCCTCGATTTAACGTCTCATCTGAATGACGGCACCTCCGACAGTGCAGCACTCCCTCGGCAGCGCACTGGAGTGTCAGCCTAGATTATCATAGAGTCATAGGGCTAGATTTTCAGTATAGACAGTTTTGGGGCGCTAAGCTTAGCGCCCGCCCGAAGTTATCGCCCGCCCCAAAGTAGCGCCCCGTTGCCGGAAATTCGTGCTTCGCCTAAGAGGTTGGAGGAGCGCTAAAAGAGGCGTTCCACTAGTATCTTTAGGCGCTAAGCCGGCGGTGGAGAGCGCAACACCCGAGCTTGGGCGCAGCGCACGGCAGACACTCTGGTGCCAGTGAGCTCTTAAAGGGGAAGGGTGCATGTATTTTTTTCAAATGCAAACTCTGGGGGGAAACGGGGGAGAGAGAGAGAGAAGGAGGAGGAGGAGGAGGAGGAGAGGAGAGGAGAGGAGGAGGAGGAGGAGGAGGAGGAGGAGGAGGAGGAGGAGGAGGAGGAGGAGGAGGGAGGAGGGAGGAGGAGGAGGAGGGGAGGAGGAGGAGGAGGAGGAGGAGGAGGAGGAGGAGGAGGAGGAGGAGGAGGAGGAGGAGGAGGAGGAGGAGGAGGAGGAGGAGGAGGAGGAGGAGGAGGAGGGAGGAGGAGGAGAGGAGGAGGAGGAGGAGGGAGGAGGAGGAGGGAGGAGGAGGAGGAGGAGGAGGAGGAGGGAGGAGAGAGGAGGAGGAGGAGGAGGAGGAGGAGGAGGAGGAGGAGGAGGAGGGGAGGAGGAGGGAGGAGGAGGAGGAGGAGAGGAGGAGGAGGAGAGGAGGAGGAGGAGGAGGAGGAGGAGGAGGAGGAGGAGGAGGAGGAGGAGGAGGAGGAGGAGGAGGAGGAGGAGGAGGAGGAGGAGGAGGAGGAGGAGGAGGAGGAGGAGGAGGAGGAGGAGGAGGAGGAGGAGGAGGAGGAGGAGGAGGAGGAGGAGGAGGAGGAGGAGGAGGAGGAGGAGGAGGAGGAGGAGGAGGAGGAGGAGGAGGAGGAGGAGGAGGAGGAGGAGGAGGAGGAGGAGGAGGAGGAGGAGGAGGAGGAGGAGGAGGAGGAGGAGGAGGAGGAGGAGGAGGAGGAGGAGGAGGAGGAGGAGGAGGAGGAGGAGGAGGAGGAGGAGGAGGAGGAGAGGAGGAGGAGGAGGAGGAGGAGGAGGAGGAGGAGGAGGAGGAGGAGAGGAGGAGGAGGAGGAGGAGGAGGAGGAAGGAGGAGGAGGAGGAGGAGGAGGAGGAGGAGGAGAGGAGGAGGGAGGAGGAGGAGGAGGAGAGGAGGAGGAGGAGGAGGAGGAGGAGGAGGAGGAGGAGGAGGAGGAGGAGGAGGAGGAGGAGGGAGGAGGAGGAGGAGGAGGAGGGAGGAGGAGGAGGAAGGAGGAAGGAGGAGGAGGAGGAGGAGGAGGAGGGAGGAGGAGGGAGGAGGAGGAGGAGGAGGAGGAGGAGAGGAGGAGGAGGAGGAACAACAACAACAACAACAACAATTGGGTTATTATAACAATTGGTGCCCGGAAACATAAATGGACCGTTCACAAACACCCTGCTGACCTCCACACAACACATGCAGAGTGCCTTTTGAACGAGCGCCCTTTAATCTGCGCTCCCCAGGGTGTGTTGCGTTCCATTTTACAAACGCTCTGGACGCCAGCCGCACAATGGGGCGGTCCGACTGAAGTTTGGATTCGGGGCGGCCAAAGGGCGTTGCACGAGGATGTGACATCATTTTCTGCGCGCACATCCGGGCGGCCGCTAAACTTTGCGCCGGCGCTAACGGGCAACTTAATTTGGGGCGGGGCGCAAACTGCGCTGCGCCCAGGCGCTACACGCATAGCGCCCGAAAATCACTTCTCTTAGGCGCTAACTGCTGGCGCAAGCAACTGAAAATCTAGCCCATAGAGTTTTACAGCACAGAAAGAGGCCCTTCGGCCCATCGTGTCTGCGCCACCCATCAAGCCCTGTCCAGTCTAATCCCATTTTCCAGCATTTGGTCCATAGCCTTGTATGCAATGGCATTTCAAGTGCTCATCCAAATGCTTCTTGAATGTTGTGAGGGTTCCTGCCTCTACCACCCTTTCAGGCATTGAGTTCCACATTCCAACCACCCTCTGGGTGAAAAAGTTCCTCCTCAAATCCCCTCTAAATCTCCTGCCCCTTACCCTGAATCTATGCCCCCTTGTTATTGACCCCCCTACTAAGGGGAAAAGTTCCTCTTTATCTACCTTATCTATGCCCCTCATCATTTTGTACACCTCAATCAGGTCCCCCCTCAGCCTTCTTTGCTCCAAGGAAAACAACCCCAGCCTGTCCAGCCTCTCTTCATAGCTGAGGCGCTCCATCCCAGATAACATCCTGGTGAATCTTCTCTGCACCCTCTCCAAAGCAATCACATCCTTCCTATAGTGAGGTGACCAGAACTGCACACAGTACTCCAGCTGTGGCCTCACCAGCGTTTTGTACAGCTCCATCATAACCTCCCTGCTCTTATATTCTATGCCTCGGCTAATGAAGGCAAGTATCCCATATGCCTTTTTAACCACCTTATCTACCTGTTCCGCTGCCTTCAGGGATCTATGTACATGTACACCAAGGTCCCTCTGACCCTCTGTACTTCCTAGGGTCCTACCACTCATTGTGTATTCCCTTGCCTTATTTGTCCGTCCAAAATGCATCACCTCGCACTTTTCAGGGTTAAATTCCATTTGCCACTTTTCCGCCCATCTGACCAACCCGTTTATATCGTCCTGTAGCCTGAGGCTTTCCTCCTCACAATTTACCACCCCACCAATTTTCGTGTCATCTGCGAACTTACTGATCATACCTTTTGCATTCGCATCCAAATCATTTATGTAGATCACAAACAACAAGGGACCCAGCACCGATCCCTGAGGTACCCCACTGGACACAGGCTTCCAGTCACAAAAGCAACCTTCGACCATTACCCTCTGCCTCCTGCCACTCAGCCAGTTTAGGATCCAACGCGCCAAGGCACCCTGGATCCCATGGGCTCTTACCTTCTTGACCAGTCTCCTATGCGGGACTTTGTCAAAAGCTTTACTGAAGTCCATGTAAACCACATCCACAGCATTTCCCTCATCCACCCCCCTAGTCACCCCCTCGAAAAATTCAATCAGATTTGTCAGACATGATTTACCCTTGACAAAGTCATGCTGACTATCCCCGATTAATCCTTGCCTCTCCAAGTGGAGACTAATTTTGTCCCTCAGAATTTTTTCCAATAATTTCCCTACCACAGATGTTAGGCTCACTGGCCTGTAATTCCCTGGTTTATCCCTGCTACCCTTCTTGAATAATGGTACTACGTTAGCTGTTCTCCAGTCCTCTGGTACATCCCCTGTGGCCAGAGAGGTTCTGAAAATTTGTGTCAGAGCCCCTGCAATCTCCTCCTTTGCCTCCCACAGCAGCCTGGGATACATCTCGTCCGGGCCTGGGGATTTATCCACTTTTTGGCCTGCTAAAACCGCTAGCACCTCCTCCCTCTCGATGCTAATATGTTCAAGTATGTCACAGCCCCCTTGCCCGATTTCTATGTCTGCATCGTCTTTCTCCATAGTGAACACAAATGCAAAAAATTCATTTAAAACCCCGCCTACATCATCTGGCTCTACACACAGATTGCCACTTTGGTCCCTAATGGGCCCTACCCTTTCCCTGGTTATCCTCTTGCCCTTAATATACTTATAAAACATCTTAGGATTTTCCTTTATTTTGCTCGCCAGTGTTATTTCATGGCCCCTCCTCGCCCTCCTAATTTCTTTTTTAAGTAAGCCCCTGCATTTTTTATACTCCTCTAGGGCTTCTTCCGTCTTTAGTCTTTTGTAACTGCCAAAAGCCCCCCTTTTATTTCTAATGCATTTTTGTATATCCCTTGGCATCCAAGGTTCCCTTTGCTTGTTGGTCCCACCCTTGACCTTTACAGGAACATGTTGGCGTTGTACTCTCTCTATTTCCCTTCTGAAAGTCTCCCACTGTTTTGATGCGGATTTTCCTATAAGTAGCTGCTCCCAGTCCAATTTGGCCAGATCCTGCCTTATCATATTAAAATCGGCCTTCCCCCAATTTCGAACCCTTATTTCCGGGCCGTCTTTGTCTTTTTCCATGACCACCTTAAATCTCACCGAATTGTGGTCACTGTCGCCAAAATGCTCTCCTACTGACACTTCCACCACTTGCCCGGCTACATTCCCCAGAATTAGGTCCAGTACCGCCCCCTCTCTTGTAGGACTTTCTACATGTTGGCTCAAAAAACTCTCCTGGATGCACTTTAAGAATTCTGCACCCTCTAAGCCTTTCACACTCTGACTATCCCAATTTATATTGGGGAAGTTGAAATCCCCCACTATTATTACCCTATTATTTTCGCACTTTTCTGAGATTTGCCTACATATCTGTTCCTCTATCTCCCCCTGACTGTTTGGGGGCCTATAGTACACTCCCAGCAAAGTGCTTGCCCCCTTTTTGTTTTTAAGTTCTACCCATATGGCCTCATTAGAGGAACCCGCTAATATATCATCCCTCCTTACAGCAGTAATTGACTCCTTAATTAATATTGCAACACCCCCTCCCCTTTTACACCCCCCTCTGTCTCGCCTGAAGATTCTATACCCCGGAATATTCAGCTGCCAGTCCTGACCCTCCCTCAACCATGTCTCCGTGATAGCAACAATATCGTACTCCCATGTGTTCAACAACAACTTCAGTTCATCCACCTTATTTGCAAGACTCCTTGCATTAAAATAAATGCCTTCCAGCCCTGCCATATTCTCTTTTGCCTTCACATATTTGCTTTGCCTTCCCAGCTGACTTGTTTTTCCCTCTGTATTTGGCTGTAAATCACCCCCTACTATAGCTCCACTCTGTACCCCATCCCCCTGCCAAGTTAGTTTAAACCCCCCCCAGCAGTGCTAGCAAACCTCCCCGCAAGGATATTGGTTCCCCTCTGGTTCAGGTGTAAACCGTCCGACTTGTACAAGTCCCACCTTTCCCAGAAGCAGACCCAGTGATCCAGGAAACTAAAGCCCTCCCCCCTGCACCATCCCTTTAGCCACGCATTCATCTGTTCTATCTTCCTATTCCTATACTTACTAGCACGTGGCACCGGGAGTAATCCAGAGATTACAACCCTTGAGGTCCTGCTCTTTAATCCTTCACCTAGCTCCCTAAATTCTTGCTGCAGGACCTCATCCCTCTTTTTACCTATGTCGTTGGTACCAATGTGGACCACGACCACTGGCTGTTCACCCTCCCCCTCCAGAATGCCCTGCAGCCGCTCAGTGACATCCTTGACCCTGGCACCAGGGAGGCAACAAACCATCCTGGATTCACGTCTACGGCCACAGAAACGCCTATCTGTTCCCCTTACTATAGAATCCCCTACCACTATTGCTCTCCCACTCTTTTTCCCCCCTTCCTGGGCAGCAGGAGCACCGCCAGTGCCAGGAAGTTGGCTGCTGCTGCCTTCCCCTGGTGAGTCATCCCGCTCAACAGTATCCAAAGCGGTATACTTGTTTGAAAGGGGGATGTCCGCAGGGGCTCCCTGCACTACCTGCCTGCCTTTGTTGCTCCGCCTGATGGTCACCCCCTGTGCTGCCCTACCCTGAGGCGTGAACAACTCGCTAAACGTGCTATCCACGAGCCTCTCAGCATCGCGTATGCTCCAAAATTCATCCACCCGCAGCTCGAGCGCCACAATGCGGTCTACAAGTAGCTGCAGCTGGATGCATTTCCCGCACACATGGTCGCCAGGGACACTGGCAGCGTCCCTGATTTCCCACATAGAGCAGGAGGAGCAGAACACGGGTCTGAGCTCTCCTGCCATGACTTACTCCTTTAATTAATCTAAAAATTTATTCAATAACCCAGTTACAGGTATACTCTAGGGCGCTTTATTTACCAACTGTGCTCAAGTCTCTCTGTCTCTTTATCCCCCTCTCTCTATCCCTCTATATCTCTCGCTCTCCTTTCTTTGCACTCTGATTGTGTTGCTCTTTGCTTCCTCCAGCTGTCCCTGTGTCCCAGTGAAGATTGGACCCATCGGAACCAGCTTCTCCAGGCAGGTGAGGCTCCAGCATGTTCGAAATAGTGAATCCTCCAGGGTGGGGGAGCAATCAGACCGCAGGGATTTAATACAGAAAGAAGTGGTATTCATGTCTCACATCTCCAGAGTGCCACGCAGTAAGTTTTAGTCAAAGGATTCATTTTAAATGCAGGCACTTTTATTTAGGCAACCGACTGGCTCATTGTGGGATCTTGCTGTGCAGCCAATTTGCACACAAGAAAATCCCACAAATAGTAAATTGTCTAGTCATTTTTCCAATCAGTTTTTTAGTGACAGTTGAGGGATAAAGGATGGTTAAGATACTGGGGGGTGCGATTTTCCCCGGATACTTTAGGCACTAAAGAGTCTCCGAGGTGGCCAAGATGGGTTCTTGACCTGCAATGCCTAGTTAGCCCGCCTTTAGCACAAGATGCCATCTTGGTAAAGGGGTTGAAACGCACGCTGGTAACAGCTGCCCTGAGGATCGTTAAGGCTCTGATTGACAATTAAAATGGCCCCTAACGCTCATTAAAGAGGCTGCACGCCATTTTGCTGGCTAGCACTGCAATTAATAACCTCTCCTCACAGCGACCAGCTGAACAGCAGTAAATAAGTCCTTACTGAGTATTTCGAGTGCTACTTAAAGCCATGCTCAGCTTTCACTGTTCACTTGCTGATTGAGATCGACTGACTACGCTGCGTTCGAAGAGGACCTTTGAGACACATCGGGAGACTTTCTGGGACACTTTGTCAAGACTTCACCAACACTCTATCAACATTTATTCTGGGATTTCTCAAGTACTTCACTGAAAGAGAGTGAATGCTGTGCTACTGCATGTTCACAGAATCACAGAAACCCCACAGTGCAGATAGAGGCCATTTCAGCCCATCGAGCCTGCACCGACACATATCCCACCCGATCCCCGTAACCCCTGCACCAACACATATCCCACCCTATCCCTGTAACCCCACGTATTTAATCCCCCTAACACTAAGGGTCAATTTATCATAGCCAATCAACCTAACCCGCACATCTTTGGACTGTGGGAGGAAACCGGAGCACCTGGAGGAAACCCACGCAAACACGGGGAGAATGTGCAAACTCCACACAGGCAGTCGCCCGAGGCCGGATTCGAACCCGGGTCCCTGGCGCTGTGAGGCAACAGTGCTAACCACTACGCCACCGTGCTGATCGGAGATCTTACAGGAGTCACCAGGAGAAAGGGAGTGCTTGGTCATGGGGATCTTGCTAGGGATCCCCCTTTGTTATAGAAACATAGAAGATAGGAGCAGGAGTAGGCCATTCGGCCCCTCGAGCCTGCTCTGCCATTTCATGAGATCATGGCTGATCATCCAAATTCAGTACCCTGTCCCTGCTTTCTCCACATATCCCCTGATCCCTTTAGCCTTAAGAACTATATCTAACTCCTTCTTGAATATATTTAATGATTTGGCCTCAACTGCCTTCTGTGGTAGAGAATTCCACAGGTTCACCACTCTCTGGGTGAAGAAATTCCTCCTCATCTCAGTCCTAAATGGCTTACCCCTTATCCTTAGACTGTGTCCCCTGGTTCTGGACTCCCCTGCCATCGGGAACATCCTTCCTGCATCTAGTCTGTCTAGTCCTGTTAGAATTTTATAAGTTTCAATGAGATCCCCTCTCATTCTTCTAAACTCCAGCGAGTACAAGCCCAATCGACCCAATCTCTCCTCATACGTCATTCCTGCCATCCCAGGTATCAGTCTGGTGAATCTTCGCTGCACTCCCTCCATGGCAAGAACATCCTTCCTCAGATAAGGCGACCAAAGCTGCACACAATACTCAAGGTGCGGTCTCACCAAGGCCCTGTACAACTGCAGCAAGGCATCCTTGTTCCTGTACTCGAACCCTCTCGCTACGAAGGCCAACATACCATTTGCCTTCTTAACTGCCTGCTTGGAGGAAGAATGGGAGGAGGAGATGAGGCCAGGCAGAGCAGCACCAGCTGCTGGAGTAGAGAGGGACAGGAGGGTGAGGTGGACTCCAGATTGGTGGTGACTTGCTGCGTGCTCCACAATCTGGCAATCAGAGAGACCAGCCGGTACCACCAACAATTGTGCTCGAGGGACAAGCTCAGGAGCCACAGGAGGAGGAGGAGGAAGAGGTTCAGGAGGAGGAGGAGGAAGAGGTTCAGGAGGAGGAGGAGGAAGAGGTTCAGGAGGAGGAGGAGGAAGAGGTTCAGGAGGAGGAGGAGGAAGAGGTTCAGGAAGAGGAGGAGGAAGAGGTTCAGGAGGAGGAGGAGGAAGAGGTTTAGGAAGAGGAGGAGGAAGAGGTTCAGGAGGAGGAGGAGGAAGAGGATCAGGAGGAGGAAGAGGATCAGGAGGAGGAGGAGGAAGAGGATCAGGAGGAGGAGGAGGAAGAGGATCAGGAGGAGGAGGAGGAAGAGGTTCAGGAGGAGGAAGAGGAAGAGGTTCAGGAGGAGGAGGAGGAAGAGGTTCAGGAGGAGGAGGAGGAAGAGGTTCAGGAGGAGGAAGAGGTTCAGGAGGAGGAGGAGGAGGTTCAGGAGGAGGAAGAGGTTCAGGAGGAGGAGGAGGAAGAGGTTCAGGAGGAGGAGGAGGAAGAGGTTCAGGAGGAGGAGGAGGAGGAGGAAGACAAGGCGGACCAGGGAGAGCAGCAGAAGGTTCCAGATAGATGGCCCGCAGCTGGGAGGGATGCTCCCTGCCATCTAATTCAAGACCACTGTTGAGAGACATCCTCCACCATCAGACTGCCTGAGCACCGTTGCCATGAAGCCTTACCTTCTATGACTGAAGATCCATCAAGAAGTCCACCATCAATCCTTTCAACTCCTTCCCCATGAGGAACACAATAAAAAAGATCACCGATTCCACCACTAACCAACTGCCACCATCACTCCTTATCAGAGGCAAAAACTATGTAAACATGACAGAACCATCATCACTTACAAATATGAAATTCTTCTCCCTGGCGCTAACCCTCAGTGGCTGTGCTATCGGTGCTCTTGTTCACTCTGGTGCTTCTACAATGTGGAACCCGAGTGTCAGCAGCAGGCCAGGTGAATGGTTGCTGAGATTCTGAAGAGGGCACTTCAGATGTGCTGGAACGCCCTCGAGAGGCTGTGGGCTGTGATGGCCCCGCCTCAGACTGCACCATCTCAGCCTGGGCTTCAGTCTGGGCCGCCTGGCTGACCGGCAACGGCCAGGGCACTGGTGGAGTGGCGGGGGAGGGAGCAGCAATGCTGGTGTCCGAAGAGAGGCCGGTAGGTTCCTGCTCCATGATTCCCACGCCACTACCTCGGGGCCTCTGTGATCTGGTGGAGGACAGATCTGTGGGCATCGAAGACCCTCTGCGATCCCCTTTCAGCCCAGGAGCCTAGAGCCACCGTGCCAGCTGCCTGAGCTTCCATTGCAGCAGTTAGCCGCTCCACAAAAGCTGCAATGACTGCAGCGGAAGCTGCGACCTCAGTCATCATAGAAACATAGAAGATAGGAGCAGGAGTAGGCCATTCGGCCCCTTGAGCCTGCTCTGCCATTCAATGCGATCATGGCTGATCATCCAAATTCAGTACCCTGTCCCTGCTTTCTCCCCATATCCCTTGATCCCTTTAGCCTTAAGAAATATATCCAACTCCTTCTTGAATATATTTAATGAATTGGCCTCTACTGCCTTCTGTGGTAGAGAATTCCACAGGTTCACCACTCTCTCGGTGATGAAATTCCTCCTCATTTCTGTCCTAAATGGCTTACCCCTTATCCTTAGACTGTGACCCCTGGTTCTGGACTCCCCGACCATCGGGAACATCCTTCCTGCATCCAGTCTGTCCAGTCCTGTAAGAATTTTATAAGTTTCAATGAGATCCCCTCTCATTCTTCTAAACTCCAGCGAGTATAATCCCAATCGACCCAATCTCTCCTCATACGTCATTCCTGCCATCCCAGGTATCAGCCTGGTGAATCTTCGCTGCACTCACTCCATGGCAAGAACATCCTTCCTCAGATAAGGCGACCAAAACTGCACACAATACTCAAGATGTGGTCTCACCAAGGCCCTGTACAACTGCAGCAAGACATCCTTGTTCCTGTACTCAAACCCTCTCGCTATGAAGGCCAACATACCATTTGGCTTCTTAACCGCCTGCTGCACCTGCATGCTTACCTTCAGCGACTGGTGCACAAGGACACCCAGGTCTCGTTGCACTTCCCCTTCTCCCAATCTATTGCCATTCAGATAATAATCTGCCTTCCTGTTTTTGCCACCAAAGTGGATAACCTCACATTTATCCACGTTATATTGCATCTGCCATGCTTCTGCCCAATCACCCAACCTGTCCAAATCATCCTGGAGTTTCTCGGCATCCTCCTCACAGCACACACGCCCACCCAGCTTTGTGTCGTCTGCAAGCTTGGAGATATTACATCTAGTTCCCTTGTCTAGATCAGTAATATATATTGTGAATAGCTGGGGTCCTAGGACCGATCCCTGCGGTACCCCACTAGTCAGTGCCTGCCACTCGGAAAAAGACCCGTTTATTCCAACTCTTTGCTTTCTGTCTGCCAACCAGTTCTCTATCCAAGTCAGTACCTTGCCCCCAATCCCATGTGCCTTAACTTTACACGCTAATCTCTTATGCGGGACCTTATCGAAAGCCTTCTGAAAGTCCAAATACACCACATCCACTGGTTCTCCCTTATCTATTTTACCAGTTACATTTTCAAAAAATTCCAGTAGATTAGTCAAGCATGATTTACTTTTTGTAAATCCATGTTGACTTTGTCCGATCCTGTCACTGTTTTCCAAGTGCTCTGCTATTACATCTTTTATAATGGACTCTAGCATTTTCCCCACTACCGATGTCAGGCTTACCTATAATTCCCCGTTTTCTCTCTACCACCTTTTTTGAATAGTGGGGTAACATTAGCTACCCTCCAATCCATGGGTACTGTTCCAGATTCCATCGAATGTTGGAAGATGATCAGCAATGCATCTACTATTTCTAGACGCTGCATGATGGCGGGCTCCACAGGTCGCTGGCTGAAAGTCACCAGTCTCTCCACGCTGGAGAGGATGAGTTCCAGGCTCTGATTCAAGCCACGGACCAAGGTGGAGACGGACTCTCCACCCGCCTAGTCACGACCCGTAAGCTTTCAGGCAGGCTCTCCATTGCACCAAGCATTTGGTTTGTGAAACCCATCAGCCTTCTTCTGAAGCTTGGCCCTGCAAGGTCCTCATCTGACTCCTCACCAGCAGAACTAGTATGCGACCCTGGAAAGGTGGCACCTGCGGTGTGTCTTCCACCCGGCGTGGCTGCTGCCCACAAGTCCCACTATGACGATCCCTCTTCTAATCTAGCCTCTAAGTTACACGTTGTACCGGTCTTTGAGCTGGTGCCTGCGACGCGAGATTGACGCAGTGCTTTCGTCCTTGCTCTCCTCCAGGGGGAGAGGTAGATCTTGCTCCTGGGAGCCTGCAATGATGAAGCTGGAAGGGTCAGGGTGCAGCGTGTGTGGCCACTATAGGAGGATGTGTGTGATGAGACCATATGGAGCTTGTGAGTGAGGATAGGTTTGGGGGATTAGGGATCAGGAATAGTTGTGGATCTTTTAGGAAGCTGGAGCTACCACATACCTCTAGGCAATATGTCCCCTGCTCTGCGGAGCCTCGCTGTGTCCCCTATAAACAGGTGGACCCTCGCTGTGTCCCCTATAAACAGGTGGGCACTCGCTGTGTCCCCTATAAACAGGCAGAGCCTCGCTGTGTCCCCTATAAACAGGTGGACCCTCGCTGTGCCCCCTATAAACAGGCGGACCCTCGCTGTGTCCCCTATAAACAGGCGGAGCCTCACTGTGTCCCCTATAAACAGGCGGTCCCTCGCTGTGTCCCCTATAAACAGGCGGACCCTCGCTGTGTCCCCTATAAACAGGCAGAGCCTCGCTGTGTCCCCTATAAACTGGCGGACCCTCGCTGTGTCCCCTATAAACAGGCGGAGCCTCGCTGTGTCCCCTATAAACAGGCGGACCCTCGCTGTGTCCCCTATAAACAGGCGGACCCTCGCTGTGTCCCCTATAAACAGGTGGACCCTCGCTGTGTCCCCTATAAACAGGTGGACCCTCGCTGTGTCCCCTATAAACAGGTGGAGCCTCGCTGTGTCCCCTATAAACAGGTGGACCCTCGCTGTGTCCCCTATAAACAGGTGGACCCTCGCTGTGTCCCCTATAAACAGGTGGAGCCTCGCTGTGTCCCCTATAAACAGGCGGAGCCTCGCTGTGTCCCCTATAAACAGGTGGACCCTCGCTGTGTCCCCTATAAACAGGCGGAGCCTCGCTGTGTCCCCTATAAACAGGTGGACCCTCGCTGTGTCCCCTATAAACAGGCGGAGCCTCACTGTGTCCCCATAAACAGATGGACCCTCGCTGTGTCCCCTATAAACAGGCAGAGCCTCGCTGTGTCCCCTATAAACTGGTGGACACTTGCTGTGTCCCCTATAAACAGGCGGACACTCGCTGTGTCCCCTATAAACGGGCAGACACTCGCTGTGTCCCCTATAAACAGGTAGACATTCGCTGTGTCCCCTATAAACAGGTGGGCACTCGCTGTGTCCCCTATAAACAGGCGGAGCCTTGCTGTGTCCCCTATAAACAGGTGGACACTCACTGTGACCCCTATAAACTGGCGGACACTCGCTGTGTCCCCTATAAACAGGCGGACACTCACTGTGTCCCCTATAAACAGGCGGACACTCGCTGTGTCCCCTATAAACAGGCAGACACTCGCTGTGTCCCCTATAAACAGGCGGACACTCGCTGTGTCCCCTATAAACAGGCGGACACTCGCTGTGTTCCCTATAAACAGGCGGACACTCGCCTGTGTCCCCTCTAAATAGGCGGACACTCACTGTGTCCCCTATAAACAGGTGGGCACTCGCTGTGTCCCCTATAAACAGGCAGAGCCTTGCTGTGTCCCCTATAAACAGATGGACCCTTGCTCTGTCCCCATTAAACAGATGGACACGCGCTGTGTCCCCTATAAACAGGTGGAGCCTTGCTGTGTCCCCTATAAACAGGCAGACCCTCGCTGTGTCCCCTATAAACAGGTGGACCCTCGCTGTGTCCCCTATAAACAGGTGGGCACTTGCTGTGTCCCCTATAAAGAGATGGACTCCCAGTGTCCCTGATACACAGGTAGACCCTCACCCTGTGTCCCCTTATAAAGAGTTCCACCCCTCACTCTGCCCCTCAGGAACAGATGTGCTGACTGGCAACATGTTCCCCGCTTACTGTCCACGACAGGCTCCAGGCCCACTTGGTGCCGGGGGGATTGGTTTTAAAGGGACCCCACATGAGTGTGTGCCCAGCCTATTCTCACACAATCTTGTGCATTTTAACAGCACTGACGTCGTGACGTGCAGGTTTGTGATGGGGTGGGTGCCCCTTTAAGAAGAGGGCTGCGACTGTTCAGCCTGACCCATGCTTGTTTCAGCTGGCTCATTGTGAGATTCCATCCCGATATGTTTAGGCCTGACCTGTGCTTTTGTTTGTTGATCACAGATGCGTTCAACACCAGCATCCTCTTGCCTTGTAAACTCGAAGGGCAGGCTGCAGCTGTCCTGTGTGCTGAACTCACCTGATATTTAGTAACACTTACTGAGATCGCCATGTGTCTGTGAACCCCACTGTGAGCTGCACCGTGGGTAAAATCTCCCTTCCTACTACAGGAAACTCTCGTTTAAACGGCACCTAAATATCCGGAATTCTCTATTAACCGGCAAAATTCCTACTCTGAAAACACCTCAATAACCGGCAATGTTGCCGAGTCCGAGTCTCGCGCAGTGGCCGAGTTAGTCAGTGGGGGTAGTTCTCCAAACTGCCACTACTCGGCTTCTTGGGACTGTCAGAAGTCCGAACACCTCAACAACAGGAGTCTGACTGTTTGTTAAAAATAGCCTCGGTAGATAACCCTCTCCGTCAACCGGAATTTTTAATCAACCGGCACCATCCCGGTCCCGTCGGTGCCGGATACCAGAGAGTTTCCTGTACGTCTGTTCCCCTGAAATCATATTTTTAAATAGTGTGTGACATTAATAAAGAGGAGTGATATTGAGACTTTGCAGTCAGCTGTGCAAATAAAAACTATACACAGGTCTGGAGGTGTGTTTATTCAATAGAAAACTGCTCACAACACACATTCTGCAGGTGCTGGACAGTGAAATAGGTAAAGCAACAACAACAACTTGCATTTATATAGCGCCTTTAACGTAGTAAAACATTTCAAGGCACTTCACAGGACCGATTTTCAAACAATATCTGTCATCGAGCCACATGAGATATTAGGACAGATGAGGACGTAGATTTTAAGGAGTATCTTAAAGGAGGCGTGAGAGTGAGAGAGGCAGAGAGGTTTAGGAGGGAATTCCAGAGCTTAAGCCACTGGCAGCTGAAGGCACGGCCACCAATGGTGGTGAAGAAAATCGGGGATGCACCAGAGGCCAGAGCTGGAGGAGTGCAGGGATCTCAGAGACCTGTGGGACTGGAGGAGATTACAGAGATTGGGAGAGCTGAGCCATGGAGGGATTTGAAAACAAGGATGTGAAATGTCAAATTGAGGCATTGCTGGACCAGCAGCCAGTGAAGGTCAGCAAGCTCAGGGATAGTGGGAAAGGACAGTGTCTGACCCACTGTCCCAGAGTGTGAAAGGACAGTGTGTGACCCACTGTCCCAGAGTGTGAAAGGACAGTGTGTGACCCACTGTCCCAGAGTGTGAAAGGACAGTGTGTGACCCACTGTCCCAGTCTGTGAAAGGACAGTGTCTGACCCACTGTCCCAGAGTGTGAAAGGACAGTGTCTGACCCACTGTCCCAGAGTGGGAAAGGACAGTGTGTGACCCACTGTCCCAGAGTGTGAAAGGACAGTGTGTGACCCACTGTCCCAGAGTGTGAAAGGACAGTGTGTGACCCACTGTCCCAGAGTGTGAAAGGACAGTGTCTGACCCACTGTCCCAGAGTGTGAAAGGACAGTGTCTGACCCACTGTCCCAGAGTGTGAAAGGACAGTGTGTGACCCACTGTCCCAGAGTGTGAAAGGACAGTGTGTGACCCACTGTCCCAGAGTGTGAAAGGACAGTGTGTGACCCACTGTCCCAGAGTGTGAAAGGACAGTGTGTGACCCACTGTCCCAGAGTGTGAAAGGACAGTGTGTGACCCACTGTCCCAGAGTGTGAAAGGACAGTGTGTGACCCACTGTCCCAGAGTGTGAAAGGGCAGTGTGTGACCCACTGTCCCAGAGTGTGAAAGGACAGTGTGTGACCCACTGTCCCAGAGTGTGAAAGGACAGTGTCTGACCCACTGTCCCAGAGTGGGAAAGGACAGTGTGTGACCCACTGTCCCAGAGTGGGAAAAGACAGTGTCTGACCCACTGTCCCAGAGTGTGAAAGGACAGTGTGTGACCCACTGTCCCAGAGTGTGAAAGGACAGTGTGTGACCCACTGTCCCAGAGTGTGAAAGGACAGTGTGTGACCCACTGTCCCAGAGTGTGAGATGACAGTGTCTGAACCACAGACACAGAGTGTGAAAGACTTGGCGCCACTGTCCTTTCAGACTCTGGGACAGTGGATCAGACACTGTCTTTTCACACTCTGGACAGTGGTCAGACACTGTCTTTCACACTTTGGGACAGTGGGTCACATAATGTCCTTTCACACTCTGGGACAGTGGGTCAGACACTGTCCTTTCACACTCTGGGACAGTGGGTCACACACTGTCCTTTCACAGTCTGGACAGTGGTCAGACACTGTCTTTCACACTTTGGGACAGTGGGTCAGACATTCCTTTCACACGCTGGGACAGTGGGTCAGACACTCCTTTCGCACTCTGGGACAGTGGCTCAGACACTCTCCTTTCATATTCTGGGACAGTGGGTCACACAGTGTCCTTTCACACTCTGGGACAGTGGGTCAGACACTGTCCTTTCACACTCTGGGACAGTGGCTCAAACACTGTCCTTTCATACTCTGGGTCAGTGGGTCAGACTCTCCTTTCACACTGGGACAGTGGGTCAGACACTGTCCTTTCACATTCTGGGACACTGGGTCAGACACTGTCCTTTCAAACTCTGGGACAGTGGGTCACACGCTGTCCTTTCACACTCTGGGACAGTGGGTCAGACACTGTCCTTTCAAACTCTGGGACAGTGGGACACACACTGTCATTTCACACTCCGGGACAGTGGGTCAGACTCTCCTTTCATGCTCTGGGTTAGTGGGTCACACACTGTTCTTTCACGCTGGGTCAGTGGGTCAGACACTGTCCTTTCACACTCTGGGACAGTTGCGCAGACACTGTCCTTTCACACTCTGGGTCAGTGGGACACACACTGTCCTTTCACACTCTGGGACAGTGAGTCACAAACTGTCCTTTCACACTGGGAAAGTGGGTCAGGCAATGCCCTCTCACACTCTGGGACAGTGGGTCACACACTGTCCTTTCACACTCTGGAACAGTGGGACAGACACTGCCCTTTCACACTCTGGGACAGTGGGCCACACATGGTCCTTTCACACTCTGGGAAAGTGGGTCACACACTGTCCTTTCATACTCTGGGACAGTGGGTCAGACACTGTCCTTTCACACTCTGGGACAGTGGGTCAGACACTGTCCTTTCACACTCTGGGACAGTGGGTCAGACACTATCCTTTCACACTCTGGGACAGTGGGTCAGACACTGTCCTTTCACACTCTGGGACAGTAGATCAGACACTGTCCTTTCACACTCTGGGACAGTGGGAAAGACACTGTCCTTTCACATTCTGGGACAGTGGGTCAGACACTGTCCTTTCACACTCTGGGACAGTGGGTCACACACTGTCCTTTCACACTCTGGGACAGTGGGTCAGACACATTGCCCTTTCACACACTGGGACAGTGGGTCAGACACTGTCCTTTCACACTCTGGGACAGTGGGTCACACACTGTCCTTTCACACTCTGCAGGAGTGGGTCACACAGTGTCCTTTTCAGACTCTGGGACAGTGGGTCAGACACTGTCCTTACACGCTCTGGGACAGTGGGTCAGACACACTGTCCTTTCACACTCTGGGACAGTGGGTCACACACTGTCCTTTCACACTCTGGGACAGTGAGTCACACACTGTCCTTTCACACTCTGGGACAGTGGGTCAGACACTGTCCTTTCACACTCTGGGACAGTGGGTCACACACTGTCCTTTCACACTCTTGGACAGTGGGTCAGACGCTGTCCTTTCAAACTCTGGGAATCTGGGTCAGACACTGTCCTTTCACACTCTGGGACAGTGGGTCAGACACTGTCCTTTCACACTCTGGGATAGTTGGTCACACACTGTTCTTTCACACTCTGGGACAATGGTTCACACACTGTCCTTTCACACTCTGGGACAGTGGGTCAGACATTGTCTTTTCACACTCTGGGACAGTGGGTCACCCACTGTCCTTCCACACTCTGGGACAGTGGGTCAGACACACTGCCCTTTCACACACTGGGACAATGGGTCAGACACTGTCCTTTCACTCTCTCGGACAGTGGGTCAGACACTGTCCTTTCACACTCTGGGTCAGTGGGTCAGACTCTGCCCTTTCACAGTGTGGGACAGTGGGCCTGCGGGACAGACGGCATACTAAACGAGATGATTAAACACACAGACAACAAAATGAAACTGGCTATCCTAAAACTCTTCAACTTGGTTCTGAGTGTTGGTTATTTCCCTGATATCTGGAACAAAGGACTCATAACGCCCATATACAAAAGTGGGGACAAAATCGACCCAAACAACTATCGAGGCATCTGCGTAAACAGTAACCTGGGGAAGGTATTCTGTAGCATCATAAACAAAAGACTTATAAACTTCCTTGAGGAGCACAATGTCTTGAGTAAAAGCCAAATTGGATTCCTGCCAAACTATAGAACATCCGATCATATCTTCACCCTACAGACCCTAATTGACAAACACGTTCACCATAACAAAAGCAAAATCTACGCATGCTTTGTAGATTTCCAGAAAGCTTTCGACTCCATCTGGCATGACGGTTTATTCCTGAAACTTATCGAAAGCGGGGTAGGAGGGAAAACATATGATGTAATTAAATCAATGTATACAAACAACAAATGTGCAGTTAAAATTGGAGACAAACAAACAAAGTACTTCCCACAGGGGCGGGGGGTGACGCAGGGCTCGCCAATCTCACCGACACTCTTTAATATTTACATAAATGGGTTGGCAAAACTACTTGAACAATCTACAGCACCCGGCCTCACCCTATATGAATCCAAGGTTAAATTCCTCCTCTATGCAGACGACCTGGTTCTGCTGTCACCAACTAAAGAGGGTCTACAGCAGAACCTGGACCTGCTGGAGTCGTACTGCCAGACTTGGGCCCTGACAATAAATCCCCAAAAAACCAAAGTCCTTGTGTTCCAGCAAAGATCCAAACATCAGGGACCCAAAATAAATTTCACAGTAGGAACAACCAACATTGAACAAACCACTAACTACACATACTTGGGCTTAAAAATCAGTTCTACGGGAAACTTCAAACTGGCTGTGAATGAACTGAAAGAGAAAGCAAGAAGGGCTTTCTATGCCATCAAAAAATCAATCCAAATAGAAATCCCAATTAGCATTTGGCTCAAAATTTTCAAATCAGTAATTGAACCAATTGCACTCTATGGCAGTGAAGTATGGGGACCGCTAACTCAACAAGAATTCGCAAAATGGGACAAACACCCAATTGAGATCCTACATGCAGAATTCTGTAAAAGTATCCTCCGGACTCAAAGGAAACCAGTAAACAATGCATGCAGGGCGGAACTAGGCCAATATCCATTAATAATCACTATCCAAAAAAGAGCCACCAAATTTTGGAACCACCTACAAATGAGCAACCCCCAATGCTATCACTACGACGCCCTGAAATGCCAAGAGCTGACCATAAAGAAGAATACCCTTGTTAAGTATGTGTATTGTATTGAACAATTAACACAAAGACTTAAACGTATAACTCAAACAGGTCTTTACTGGTTGGAGGTAGGGACTATACTGAATACAAGATTACTGCACAGTGCTTATATACCGGTGTGTTCACCCCCGGTATTACGTCTACAGCAGCCTGAGAAAGTAGTACATCTCTTAAGGTGGAACAGGCTTAAGCTCTCTTAAGGTGGAACAGTTTACATACACAACACTCCTCCCTTCTTAGCTTTATAGTCATCCCCCCCATTTAACATAACGTAATAACATATATACATATATAACTTCATGTTTAACATAACATATCACAGATTCAGTCTCTGCGGAAAACAGTTCACAGATTCAATCTCTACGAACAGTTGCAACATACTCTTAGTGGGAACAGTTTACAGGTTCAGTCTCTGTGGGAACAGTTCGTAAATTCAGTCTCTGATCTTAATTCAGCATCTTTTCGTAGTGTTCAGCCGGAGGTAGTAGAAGTAACAATATTTTAAACAATTATTATTTTCGGCCTCTTCTTTTTCTTTTCTGCCTTTTTACAACTCTTGTCGTTCCCATCTTCTCGGCGGACAGCTGTAATGCTACCAACTCTCTATGTTCTTTAGACCTTAAGTGCTTCCTCCGGATTTCAGCACTTTGGGAGTTTCCATCACAATTTGGGCATACCACATCCTCGTAGTATTCAATATCACTCAACAGGTCGAGAGGCCCTTCTACTTCTTCCTTACCCAACTGGACGCTATCCGACTGCTGTTCCTTCTCTATCTCTCTTACTTCCCGTAGTAGAGCCACCTTCTTCCGATGTTCCGTAGACTTTTGGTGCTCCTCCATGATTTCTGCACTTTGGGGGTCGAAGTTACAAGCTGGGCAGGACAGGACATCGTAATATTCGGAGTCGTCCGACAGGTCATGGTAATATTCGGTGTCGTCCTGAGCTAGGCCAGTGAGAGGGTCGTCTATTTCCTCCATACCCAGCTGGACGTTAGCCAGCTCTTGTTCCAAATCCAGACATCTTTCCTGAAGAGACTTCTTCATGTGTACCTCTGCCTCCAGCTTTTTCTGGGCTTTCAGCAAGTCGTTTACTAGTGACCTCATTTGTGATTTTAATACTTCAACTTCCTTTGGAGATTGATTGATCGGACTATGCAATCCCTCTACCGGAGCAGCTGTTTCAGCGGTCTGTTGTTCTACATTGACGTGAGTCAGCGTACTTTTGGCATCCAATGGCTGCTCTGTTGCAGTCGTTTCAGTCTGTGTCGTCACATCAGCCATCTCAATGACTTTTGAGAGCTCCGAACCCTTTTCCTTTGAAGATCGCAGCTCGTGTTCAAGTTTTTCCCATTTCAGAGTCTTGTCCCTCAGCATATGAAGGAGTTGGCTGACCGTTAACTCTTCTGACACCAGATTATGGCACGCACCTTCAGAACCTGAATCAGCTTTGATTCGTTCGGCCTCCTCGCGCAGATGGTTGGTGTGCTCCTGCTCCATTTTCTCCATCAGTTGCTTCTGTTGCCTTTCCAGATTCTCCCACTCTGTAACAAAGAACTTTTTTATTTCATTCATCTCTTGCTCAAAACGGCGAATCATTTGTTCTAATTGCTGTTGTAGTTTGAAATGGAGTTGAGTTCGAGCCCAGTGTCCCTCAAAAATGTGCATATCAGTAGACTTGACAGACTCAGAATTCTCTGTTAAACTATGTTGTTGTTGCTCAGTGGAATTCTGTGCTGAAACTTTGTCTTTTGCACATGGGTTGGTCTTACCATCATCAGTTCTAGAGTCTGGGCTGATTATCTGCACCGAGTTCTCACTCTTTATGGCTTTTAGCGAATGCCAGTCCATATTTATGTTTCTAAACCACTCCCGGCCTAGTAGTGGTGGACCTCCCTCTGGTAGCACATATAAGTCCATTATTTGACTTCCTTCGCCCTTGTTGGCCACTGCAACCTTTATTGTCCCGATGGGGTACACTCTCTGCCCCGTGTAGGTTGTCAATATAATCTCCGTATCCTGTAGGGGAATATGTTGGAATAACCTTCTGTAATCTTTCTTATTCATGACCGACAATGCCGATCCAGTGTCCAATTCCATTTTTACTTGGACTCCTTCTATCTGAAGAGTAACCCAAATTGTCTGGAGGTCTGCACCCTTACCAACGTTGAGTACCCTTAAGCTAGCCAGTTCAATACTGCTTGCGTCTGAATCGGACTCCTGTTCGGCCACCTTGTGTACCTTTGCGTATTTCCCTTGTGGTGACTTCTTGTTGCTGGTCTTCTTCGCTGACCTGCATACTCTAGCTATATGTCCAAGCCTACCACAAGTTCTACATTCTTGGTTTTTAAACCAACACTGGTTCTGATCATGCGTTGTCTTTCCACAACGATAACATTTGCCAGAACTCACACCCAATTTGTGTGCACTGAGCTCCGGTGACCGTAGCTGCATTACTGCCGTGCCTCTCGCTGCGGCTTCGTGTGCTGCTGCCATAGTGACCGCCTTCTCAAGCGTCAGCTCATTCTCCTCGAGCAGTCGCTTTTGTGTATCCTGTTTAAATAAACCACACACAAATTTGTCTCGTAGTGCATCTGTCAGTCCCGTTCCAAACTGACAATATTTCGCTAATTTACGCAATTCCAGCAAATATTCAGCATTGCTTTCATGCTGTAGCTGCCTTCTGTCGTAAAATTTAAATCGTTCCGCTAGCATCAGCGGCGTGGGGTTTAGATGATCTTTCAGGACAGTAACAATTTCATCGAACGTCTTATCCGCCGGTTCATCTGGTGATAACAGGTGTTTCAATTGCCCGTATGTCTTCGCACCCATTAAATTTAATAATGTTAGTGCTTTATCAGCCTCACGAATTTTATTGGCCTTACAATAATTTTTAACTCGTTCAACATATATGGCCCAATCTTCGATGTCACTATCAAAGTTGCTAATATTCCCGTGTTTAGGCATTGTAGTACTTTTATCAGATTTGCAATTTCTCAGATTTTTTTTTTTTTACTGCTATCCAAGATGGCGGCTTCCCGCTCTTGCCGTCGTCCTCCGCCCACAAAATGGCGGTTTTCCCACGCTTGGCGGTCTTCACCCGTCCCCCGACGCCGTCTCCCTTCAGCCCCGAGTGCGGCCCTTATCTCCGCCGTGATCGATGGCCCGCGCTTTTCACCGCGGCTCTCGCGCCTTCAGTGTCTGCCGACACTGCGCCTTTCAGCCCGAGTGCGGCCCTTATCAGGGATTTCGATCGATGGCCCGGCTGCGCCTCGCACTTGAAAGCGGCCCGGCCCTTATCAGTGCTTGCGATCGATGGCCCGGCTGCGCCCCTCACTTCAAAGCGGCCCGGCCCTTATCTGCCGATCGCTATCGCCCTGTACCTCTCTCTTCCCCAGTCCTGTCTTCTACTCCGGTTCACAAGCTGATGGAGGCTTCAGGGTCCTAATGCCTGTCGCTTCCAGTGGGGTGGTGAGTGGTGAGGTTTGAAACCTCTCTTCAACCGCCGTGGAATAACTGCCACAGGGTAAGAACCTGACTCGTCGCCAGTGTTAAGTATGTGTATTGTATTGAACAATTAACACAAAGACTTAAACGTATAACTCAAACAGGTCTTTACTGGTTGGAGGTAGGGACTATACTGAATACAAGATTACTGCACAGTGCTTATATACCGGTGTGTTCACCCCCGGTATTACGTCTACAGCAGCCTGAGAAAGTAGTACATCTCTTAAGGTGGAACAGGCTTAAGCTCTCTTAAGGTGGAACAGGTTACATACACAACAACCCTCAGTCAACTAGTCCTGGGACTCAGTGAAGTAACTACTAACAATACTAACAATAACCAGCCCCAAGACAGTGACAGGGTAACACAAAGAATTCGACCCAACACAATCGTCGCTAAGCAAAAGGAAAAATATCTGACATATTGGGCAGAAACAACAAAAACCCAAAGCAAACTCAATTGCTACTTGGCCCTAAACAGACAATACAACATAGCTGATTACCTGACCAAGGTAAAGGATAACAAACTGAGAAGAACCTTGACAAGGTACAGACTTAGCGAACATAGCCTAGCGATCGAAAAAGGCAGACACAGGCAGACCAGGCTGCCAAGAGAAGACAGGATATGCTCTCACTGCAGTCAAGGAGTAGTGGAGACAGAGATGCACTTCCTCACAGCCTGTGGAAAATATCAGGACATCAGGGAGAATTTCTACCAAAAATTCTCACAAATATGCCCTGAATTCAGAAATCTGAATGACAACCAAAAACTCCCATTCCTACTGGGAGAGGAGAGAAGCTGTGTAACACTGGCGGCACACTATGTTACAGCTTGCCATGAACAGAGGGACAACCAGTAAACTAAGAAATGAATATATATAAACAATGCAAATGTATATTTATACACTCAGGGATATACCTGTTTATACACTGTATGAATAGAACTGCGTTTATGTGCTTAACCATAAATGTATTTTGATGCTTTGGCAACATAAGATGCAACTTATCATGCCAATAAAGCGATTTGAATTGCGAATTGTGAATTGTGGGTCACACTCTGTCCTTTCACACTCTGGGACAGTGGGTCACACACTGTCCTTTCACACTCTGGGACAGTGGGTCAGACACAGTCCTTTCACACTCTGTGACAGTGGGTCACACAATGTCCCTTGACACTGTCGGACAGTGGTCACACACATTCCATTCACACTCTGGGACAGTAGATCAGACACTGTCCTTTCACACTCTGGGACAGTGGGACAGACACTGTCCTTTCACACTCTGGAATAGTGGTCACACACTGCCCTTTCACACTCTGGGACAGTGGATCACACACTGTCCTTTCACACTCTGGGACAGTGGGACACTCACTGTCCTTTCACACTCTGGGAAAGTGGGTCACACACTGTCCTTTCATACTCTGGGACAGTGGGTCAGACACTGTCCTTTCACACTCTGGGACAGTGGGTCAGACACTGTCCTTTCACACTCTGGGACAGTGGGTCAGACACTATCCTTTCACACTCTGAGACAGTGGGTCACACACTGTCCTTTCACACTCTGGGACAGTAGATCAGACACTGTCCTTTCACACTCTGGGACAGTGGGTCACACACTGTCCTTTCACACTCTGGGACAGTGGGTCAGACACTGTCCTTTCACACTCTGGGACAGTGCGTCACACACTGTCCCTTCACACTCTGGGACAGTGGGTCAGACACATTGCCCTTTCACACACGGGGACAGTGGGTCAGACACTGTCCTTTCACACTCTGGGACAGTGGGTCACACACTGTCCTTTCACACTCTGGGACAGTGGCTCAATCACTGTCCTTTCACACTCTGGGACAGTGGGTTAGACACTGTCCTTTCACACTCTGGGACAGTAGGTCATACACTGTCCTTTCACACTCTGGGACAATGGATCAGACACTGTCCTTTCACACTCTGGGACAGTGGTTCAGACACTGTCCCTTCACACTCTGGGACAATGGGTAAGACACTGTCCTTTCACACTCTGGGACAGTGGGTCACACACTGTCCTTTCACACTCTGGGACAGTGGCTCAATCACTGTCCTTTCACACTCTGGGACAGTGGGTCAGACACCGTCCTTTCACACTCTGGGACAGTAGGTCGCACACTGTCCTTTCACACTCTGGGATAGTGCGTCAGACACTGCCCTGTCACACTCTAGGACACTGGGTCAGACACTGTCCTTTCACACTCTGGGTCAGTGGGTCATACACTGTCCTTTCACACTCTGGGACAGTGGGTCATACACTGTCCTTTCACACTCTGGGACAATGGGTCAGTCACTGTCCTTTCACACTCTGGGACAGTGGGTCAGACACTGTCCTTTCACACTCTGGGTCAGTGGGTCATACACTGTCCTTTCACACTCTGGGACAATGGGTCAGTCACTGTCCTTTCACACTCTGGGACAGTGGTTCAGACACTGTCCTTTCACACTCTGGGACAGTGGATCACACACTGTCCTTTCACACTCTGGGACAGTGGGTCAGACACTGTCCTTTCACACTGGGACAGTGGGTCAGACACTGTCCTTTCACACTCTGGGTCAGTGGGTCACACACTGTCCTTGCACACTCTGGGACATATGGTCAGACACTGTCCTTTCACACTCTGGGACAGTGGGTCAGAAAATTTCATTTCATACTCTGGGACAGTGGGTCATACACTGTCCCTTCACACTCTGGGACAATGGGTAAGACACTGTCCTTTCACACTCTGGGACAGTGGGTCACACAATAACCTTTCACACTCTGGGACAGTGGATCACACACTGTCTTTTCACACTCTGGGACAGTGGGTCACACACTGTCATAGAGTCATAGAGTCATACAGTTATACAGCACGGATAGAAGCCCTTCGGCCCATCGTGTCCGTGCCGGCCATCAAGCCCTGTCTAATCTAATCCCATATTCCAGCATTTGGTCCGTAGCCTTGTATGCTGTGGCATTTCAAGTGCTCATCCAAATGCTTCTTAAATGTTGTGAGGTTTCCTGCCTCCACAACCCTTTCAGGCAGTGAGTTCCAGACTCCAACCACCCTCTGAGTGAAAAAGTTCTTTCTCAAATCCCCTCTAAACATCCCGCCCTTTACCTTGAATCTATGCCCCCTAGTTATTGACCCCTCTACTAAGGGAAAAAGCTCCTCAGCATCCATCCTATCTATGCCCCTCATAATTTTGTTCACCTCAATCATGTCCCCCCTCAGCCTCCTCTGCTCCAAGGAAAACAAACCCAATCTGCCCAGTCTCTCTTCATAGCTGAAGCGCTCCAGCCCTGGTAACACCCTGGTGAACCTCCTCTGCACCCTCTCCAACGCGATCACATCCTTCCTGTAGTGTGGCGACCAGAACTGCACACAGTATTCCAGCTGTGGCCTAACCAGTGTTTTATACAGCTCCATCATAACCTCCTTGCTCTTATATTCAATGCCTCGGCTAATGAAGGCAAGTATCCCATATGCCTTTTTTACCACCTTATCCACCTGTTCCGCCGCCTTCAGGGATCTGTGTACTTGCACACCCAGATCCCTCTGACCCTCCGTCTTGCCTAGGGTCTTACCATTCATTGTGTATTCCCTTGCCTTGTTAGTCCCCCCAAAGTGCATCACCTCGCACTTTTCCGGGTTAAATTCCATTTGCCACTGTTCCGCCCATCTGACCAACCCATCTATATCGTCCTGCAGACTGAGGCTACCCTCCTCGCTATTTACCACCCTACCAATTTTTGTATCATCCGCGAACTTACTGATCATACCTTTTTCATTCATATCCAAGTCATTAATGTAGACCACAAACAGCAAGGGACCCAGCACCGACCCCTGTGGTACCCCACTGGCCACAGGCTTCCAGTCACAAAAACAACCTTCGACCATCACCCTCTCCCTTCTACCACTAAGCCAGTTTTGTATCCAATGTGTCAAGGCACCCTGGATTCCATGGGCTCTTACCTTCTTGACCAGTCTCCTGTGCGGGACTTTATCGAAGGCCTTACTGAAATCCATGTATACCACATCCACTGCGTTACCCTCATCCACACACCTCGTCACCCCCTCAAAAAATTCAATCAAATTAGTCAGACATGATCTTCCCTTGACAAAGCCATGTTGACTATCCCTGATTAATCCTTGCCTCTCCAAGTGGAGACAAATTTTGTCCCTCAGAATTTTTTCCAATAACTTTCCTACCACTGATGTTAGGCTCACTGGCCTGTAGTTCCCCGGTTTTTCCCTACTTCCCTTCTTGAATAATGGTACTACATTAGCGGTTCTCCAGTCCTCTGGCACATCCCCTGTGGCCAGAGAGGTCCTGAATATATGTGTTAGAGCCCCCGCAATCTCTTCCTTTGCCTCACACCGCAGCCTGGGATACATTTCATCCGGGCCTGGGGATTTATCCATTTTTAGGCCAGCTGAAACCGCCAATACCTCCTCCCTCTCGATGTTAATATGTTCGAGCATATCACAGTCCCCCCGCCCTATTTCTATGTCTACATCGTCCTTCTCCATAGTGAAAACAGATGCAAAAAATTCATTTAGAACCCCTCCTACATCTTCCGGCTCCACACACAGATTGCCACTTTTGTCCCTAATGGGCCCTATTTTTTCCCTAGTTATCCTCTTACCCTTAATATACTTATAAAACATCTTAGGATATTCCTTTATTTTGCTCGCCAGTGTTATTTCATGGCCCCTCCTTGATCTCCTAATTTCTTTTTTAAGTATCCCCCTGCACTTTTTGTACTCCTCTAGGGCTTCCTCCGTCTTTAGCCTTTTGTATCTGCCAAAAGCCCTCCTTTTTTTCCTAATCCATTCTCGTATATCCCCTGACATCCAAGGTTCCCTGTGGTTTTTGGAACCACCCTTGACCTTTATGGGAACATGTTGCCATTGTACGATCTCAATCTCCCCTCTGAAAGCCTCCCATTGCTCCGATGCGGATTTTCCTACAAGTAGCTGATCCCAGTCCATTTTGGCCAGATCCTGCCTTATCCTATTAAAATCGGCCTTCCCCCAATTTAGAACCTTTATTTCCGGCCCATCCATGTCCTTTTCCATGACCACCTTAAATCTTACCATATTATGGTCACTGTCACCAAAGTGCTCACCTACTAGCACTTTTTCCACTTGGCCAGCCACATTCCCTAGAATTAGGTCCAGTACCGCCACCTCTCTTGTAGGACTTTCTACATGCTGGCTCAAAAAGCTCTCCTGGATGCACTTTAAGAATTCTACACCCTCTGAGCCTTTCACACTCTGACTATCCCAGTTAATATTGGGGAAGTTGAAATCCCCCATTATTATTACCCTATTATTTGCACATTTCTCTGAGATTTGCCTACATATCTGTTCCTCTATCTCCCCCTGACTGTTTGGAGGCCTATAGTACACTCCCATCAAAGTGCTTGCCCCCTTTTTGTTTTTAAGCTCCACCCATATGGCCTCATTAGAGGAACCTGCTAATATATCATCCCTCCTTACTGCAGTAATTGACTCCTCAATTAATATTGCGACACCCCCTCCTCTTATACCTCCCCCTCTGTCTCGCCTGAAGATTCTGTACCCCGGAATATTGAGCTGCCAGTCTTGCCCCTCCCTCAACCATGTCTCCGTGATAGCAACAATATCGTACTCCCATGTGTTTATCAACACCTTCAGTTCATCCACCTTATTTGCAAGACTCCTTGCATTAAAATAGATGCCATCCAGCCTTGCCCTTATATGTTTGCCCTGTCTACCAAGCTGACTTGTTTTTTTCTCTATAATTGGCAGCACATCACCCCCTATTTCAGCTCCCCTCTGTATCCCATCCCCCTGCCAAGTTAGTTTAAACCCCCCCCAACAGTGCTAGCAAACCTCCCCGCAAGGATATTTGTCCCGCTCTGGTTCAGGTGCAACCCGTCCGACTTGTACAAGTCCCACCTTTCCCAGAAGCAGGCCCAGTGATCCAGGAAAGTAAAACCCTCCCCCCTACACCAACTCCTTAGCCACGCATTCATCTGCTCTATCCTTCCATTCCTATACTCACTAGCACGTGGCACTGGGAGTAATCCAGAGATTACAACCTTTGAGGTCCTGCTCTTTAATCTGTTACCTAGCTCCCTAAATTCTTGATGCAGGACCTCATCTCCCTTTCTTCCTATGTCGTTGGTCCCAATGTGGACCACGACCTCTGCCTGCTTACCCTCCCCATTAAGAATGCCCTGCAGCCGCTCAGTGACATCCCTGACCCTGGCCCCAGGGAGGCAACAAACCATCCTGGAGTCACGTTTGCGGCCACAGAAACGCCTATCTGTTCCCCTTACGATAGGATCCCCTACCACTATTGCTCTCCCACTCTTTTTCCTCCCTTCCTGAGCAGCAGAAGCGTCCCTGGTGCCAGGAAGCTGGCTGCTGCTGCCTTCCCCTGGTGAGTCATCCCCCTCAACAGTATCCAACTTGGTATACCTGCTTGAAAGGGGGATGTCCGCAGGGGGTCCCTGCACTACCTGCCTGCCTTTGTTGCTCCACCTGATGGTCACCCCCTGTGCTGCCCTACCCTGAGGCGTGAACAACTCGCTAAACGTGCTATCCACGACCCTCTCAGCATCGCGCATGCTCCAAAATTCATCCACCCGCAGCTCGAGCGCCGCAATGCGGTCTACAAGTAGCTGCAGCTGGATGCATTTCCCGCACACATGGTCGCCAGGGACACTGGCAGCATCCCTGACTTCCCACATGGAGCAAGAGGAGCAGAACACGGGTCTGAACTCTCCTGCCATGACTTACTCCTTTAATTAATTAAAACATTTATTCAATACCCCAGTTACAGGTATACTCTAGGGCGCTTTATTTACCAACTGTCCCCACTACACCAGAGACCCTAGAAATTTAACACCACAGAAGTCAAGCTTGTATTGAAAAGAGAGAAATACTCACCAACCAATCACTTACCTGCTCCCTGGTGACGTCACACTCTGGTTACTTTTTACCTCTCTCCCCGCTGCTGAGTTGGTATGCCTCGCTGCTCTCTGGTTTTTATACCGGGCTCCGACTCACCGCTCCCGCTGGTCCCGACTGGTCTCGGGCCTCGCTGCTCTCCGGTTTTTATACCGGGCTCCGACTCACTGCTCCCGCTGGTCCCGACTGGTCTCGGGCCTCGCTGCTCTCCGGTTTTTATACCGGGCTCCGACTCACTGCTCCCGCTGGTCCCGACTGGTCTAGGACACTCTAGCACACTGGGTCAGACTCTGTTCTGTCACACTCTGCGACAGTGGGTCAGGCACTGTCCTTTCACACTCTGGGACAGTGGGTCACACACTGTCCTTTCACACTCTGGGACAGTGCGTCAGACACTGTCCTATCACACTCTAGGACACTGGGTCAGACTCTGTCCTTTCATATTCTGGGACAGTGGGTCAGACACTGTCCTTTCACACTCTGGGTCAGTGGGTCATACACTGTCCTTTCACACTCTGGGACAATGGGTCAGGCACTGTCCTTTCACACTCTGCGACATTGGGTCACACACTGTCCCTTCACACTCTGGGACAGAGGTCAGACACTCTCCTTTCACACTCTGGGACAGTGGGTCAGACACTGTTCTTTCACACTCTGGGACAGTGGATCGCACACTGTCCTTTCACACTCTGTGACAGTGGGTCAGACACTGTCCTTTCACACTCTGGGACAGTGGGTCAGACACTGACTTTTCACACACTGGGACAGTGGGTCAGAAACTGCCCTTTCACACTCTGGGACAGTGGCTCAATCACTGTCGTTTCACACTCTGGGGCAGTGGGTTAGACACTGTCCTTTCACACTCTGGGACAGTGGGTCGCACACTGACCTTTCACACTCTGGGACAGTGCGTCAGACACTGTCCTTTCACACTCTGGCACACTGGGTCACACACTGTCCTTTCACACTCTGGGACAGTGGGTCACACACTGTCCTTTCACACTCTGGGTCAGTGGGTCAGACACTGTCCTTTCACACTCTGGGTCAGTGGGTCACACACTGTCCTTTCACACTCTGGGAAAGTGGATCACAGAACGTCCTTTAACACTGTGGGACAGTGGGTCAGACACTGTCCTTTCATACTCTGGGACTGTGGCTCAGACACTGTCCTTTCATATTCTGGGTCAGTGGGTCAGACACTGTCCTTTCACACTCTGGGTCAGTGGGTCAGACTCTCCTTTCACACTGGGACAGTGGGTCAGACACTGCCCTTTCACACTCTGGGACAGTGGGTCACACACTGTCCTTTCACACTCTGGGACAGTGGGTCAGACACTGTCCTTTCACACTCTGGGACAGTGGGTCAGACACTGTCCTTTCACACTCTGGGACCGTGGGTCAGACATTGTCCTTTCACACTCTGGGACAGTGGGTCAGACACTGACCTTTCACACTCTGGGACAGTGGGCCACACACGGTCCTTTCACACTCTGCGACAGTGGGTCAGACACTATCCTTTCACACTCTGGGACAGAAGATCAGACACTGTCCTTTCACACTCTGGGACAGTGGGCAAGACACTGTCCTTTCACATTCTGGGACAGTGGGTCACACACTGTCCTTTCATACTCTGGGACAGTGGGTCAGACACACCGCCCCTTCACACACTGGGACAGTGGGTCAGACACTGTCCTTTCACACTCTGGGACAGTGGGTCACACACTGTCCTTTCACACTCTGGGACAGTGGGTCACACACTGTCATTTCACACTCCGGGACAGTGGCTCAGACACTGTCCTTTCATATTCTGGGTCATTGGGTCAGACACTGTCTTTTCACACTCTGGGTCAGTGGGTCAGACTCTCCTTTCACACTGGGACAGTGGGTCAGACACTGCCCTTTCACACACTGGGACAGTAGGTCACACACTGTCCTTTCACACTCTGGGACAGTGGGTCAGACACTGTCCTTTCACACTCTGGGACACTGGTTCAGACACTGTCCTTTCACACTCTGGGACAGTGGGTCAGACATTGTCCTTTCACTCTCTGGGACACTGGGTCACACACTGTCCTTTCACACTCTGGGACAGTGGGTCAGACACTAACCTTTCACACTCTGGGACAGTGGGCCACACACGATCGTTTCACACTCTGCGACAGTGGGTCACACACTGTCCATTCAAACTCTGGGAAAGTGGGTCACACACTGTCCTTTCATACTCTGGGACAGTGGGTCAGACACTGTCCTTTCACACTCTGGGACAGTGGGTCAGACACTGTCCTTTCACACTCTGGGACAGTGGGTCAGACACTATCCTTTCACACTCTGGGACAGTGGGTCACACACTGTCCTTTCACAGTGTGGGACAGTTGGTCAGACACTGTCCATTCACACTCTGGGACAGTAGATCAGACACTCTCCTTTCACACTCTGAGACAGTGGGAAAGACACTGTCCTTTCACATTCTGGGACAGTGGGTCAGACACTGACCTTTCACACTCTGGGACAGTGGGTCACACACTGTCATTTCACACTCCGGGACAGTGGGTCAGACTCTCCTTTCATACTCTGGGTTAGTGGGTCACACACTGTCCTTTCAGGCTGGGTCAGTGGGTCAGACACTGTCCTTTCACACTCTGGGACAGTTGCGCAGACACTGTCCTTTCACACTCTGGGTCAGTGGGACACACACTGCCCTTTCACACTCTGGGACAGTGAGTCACACACTGTCCTTTCACACTGGGAAAGTGGGTCAGGCAATGCCCCCTCACACTCTGGGACAGTGGGTCACACACTGTCCTTTCACACTCTAGGACAGTGGGTCAGACACTGCCCTTTCACACTCTGGGACAGTGGGTCAGACACTGTCCTTTCACACTATGGGACAGTGGGTCAGACACTATCCTTTCACACTCTGGGACAGTAGATCAGACACTGTCCTTTCACACTCTGGGACAGTGGGCAAGACACTGTCCTTTCACATTCTGGGACAGTGGGTCACACACTGTCCTTTCATACTCTGGGACAGTGGGTCAGACACACTGCCCTTTCACACACTGGGACAGTGGGTCAGACACAGTCCTTTTACACTCTGGGACAGTGGGTCACACACTGTCCTTTCACACTCTGGGACAGAGGGTCACACACTGTCATTTCACACTCCGGGACAGTGGCTCAGACACTGTCCTTTCATATTCTGGGTCATTGAGTCAGACACTGTCCTTTCACACTCTGGGTCAGTGGGTCAGACTCTCCTTTCACACTGGGACAGTGGGTCAGACACTGCCCTTTCACACTCTGGGACAGTGGGTCACACACTGTCCTTTCACACTCTGGGACAGTGGGTCAGACACTGTCCTTTCACACTCTGGGACAGTGGTTCAGACACTGTCCTTTCACACTCTGGGACAGTGGGTCAGACATTGTCCTTTCACACTCTGGGACACTGGGTCACACACTGTCCTTTCACACTCTGGGACAGTTGGTCAGACACTGACCTTTCACACTCTGGGACAGTGGGCCACACACGGTCCTTTCACACTCTGCGACAGTGGGTCAGACACTATCCTTTCACACTCTGGGACAGTAGATCAGACACTGTCCTTTCACACTCTGGGACAGTGGGCAAGACACTGTCCTTTCACATTCTGGTACAATGGGTCACACACTGTCCTATCATACTCTGTGACAGTGGGTCAGACACACCGCCCTTTCACACACTGGGACAGTGGGTCAGACACTGTCCTTTCACACTCTGGGACAGTGGGTCACACACTGTCCTTTCACACTCTGGGACAGTGGGTCACACACTGTCATTTCACACTCTGGGACAGTGGCTCAGACACTGTCCTTTCATATTCTGGGTCATTGGGTCAGACACTGTCCTTTCACACTCTGGGACAGTGGGTCAGACACTGCCCTTTCACACTCTGGGACAGTAGGTCACACACTGTCCTTTCGCACTCTGAGACAGTGGGTCAGAGACTGTCCTTTCACACTCTGGGACAGTGGTTCAGACACTGTCCTTTCACACTCTGGGACAGTGGGTCAGACATTGTCCTTTCACACTCTGAGACACTGGGTCACACACTGTCCTTTCACACTCTGGGACAGTGGGTCAGACACTGACCTTTCACACTCTGGGACAGTGGGCTACACACGGTCCTTTCACACTCTGCGACAGTGGGTCACACACTGTCCATTCAAACTCTGGGACAGTGGGTCTCACACTGTCCTTTCACACTCTGGGAAAGTGGGTCACACACTGTCCTTTCATACTCTGGGACAGTGGGTCAGACACTGTCCTTTCACACTCTGGGACAGTGGGTCAGACACTGTCCTTTCACACTCTGGGACAGTGGGTCAGACACTATCCTTTCACACTCTGGGACAGTGGGTCACACATTGTCCTTTCACAGTGTGGGACAGTTGGTCAGACACTGTCCATTCACACTCTGGGACAGTAGATCAGACACTCTCCTTTCACACTCTGGGATAGTGGGAAAGACACTGTCCTTTCACATTCTGGGACAGTGGGTCAGATACTGACATTTCACACTCTGGGACAGTGGGACACACACTGTCATTTCACACTCCGGGACAGTGGGTCAGACTCTCCTTTCATACTCTGGGTTAGTGGGTCACACAGTGTCCTTTCACGCTGGGTCAGTGGGTCAGACACTGTCCTTTCACACTCTGGGACAGTTACGCAGACACTGTCCTTTCACACTCTGGGTCAGTGGGACACACACTGTCCTTTCACACTCTGGGACAGTGAGTCACACACTGTCCTTTCACACTGGGAAAGTGGGTCAGGCAATGCCCCCTCACACTCTGGGACAGTGGGTCACACACTGTCCTTTCACACTCTAGGACAGTGGGTCAGACACTGCCCTTTCACACTCTGGGACAGTGGGTCAGACACTGTCCTTTCACACTATGGGACAGTGGGTCAGACACTGTCCTTTCACACACTGGGACAGTGGGTCAGACACTATCCTTTCACACTCTGGGACAGTAGATCAGACACTGTCCTTTCACACTATGGGACAGTGGGTCAGACACTGTCCTTTCACACACTGGGACAGTGGGTCAGACACTATCCTTTCACACTCTGGGACAGTGGGTCACACACTGTCCTTTCACACTCTGGGACAGTGGGTCAGACACTATCCTTTCACACTCTGGGACAGTGGGTCACACACCGTCCTTTCACAGTGTGGGACAGTTGGTCAGACACTGTCCATTCACACTCTGGGACAGTAGATCAGACACTCTCCTTTCACACTCTGGGACAGTGGGAAAGACACTGTCCTTTCACATTCTGGGACAGTGGGTCAGACACTGACCTTTCACACTCTGGGACAGTGGGACACACACTGTCATTTCACACTCCGGGACAGTGGGTCAGACTCTCCTTTCATACTCTGGGTTAGTGGGTCACACACTGTTCTTTCACGCTGGGTCAGTGGGTCAGACACTGTCCTCTCACACTCTGGGACAGTTGCGCAGACACTGTCCTTTCACACTCTGGGTCAGTGGGACACACACTGTCCTTTCACACTCTGGGACAGTGAGTCACACACTGTCCTTTCACACTGGGAAAGTGGGTCAGGCAATGCCCCCTCACACTCTGGGACAGTGGGTCACACACTGTCCTTTCACACTCCAGGACAGTGGGTCAGACACTGCCCTTTCACACTATGGGACAGTGGGTCAGACACTGTACTTTCACACTATGGGACAGTGGGTCACACACTGTCCTTTCACACTCTAGGACAGTGGGTCAGACACTGCCCTTTCACACTATGGGACAGTGGGTCAGACACTGTCCTTTCACACTATGGGACAGTGGGTCAGACACTGTACTTTCACACTCTGGGACACTGGGTCACACACTGTCCTTTCACGCTCTGCGACAGTGGGTCAGACACTGACCTTTCACACTCTGGGACAGTGGGCCACACACGGTCCTTTCACACTCTGGGAAAGTGTGTCGCACACTGTTCTTTCATACTCTGGGACAGTGGGTCAGACACTGTCCTTTCACACACTGGGACAGTGGGTCAGACACTATCCTTTCACACTCTGGGACAGTAGATCAGACACTGTCCTTTCACACTCTGGGACAGTGGGCAAGACACTGTCCTTTCACATTCTGGGACAGTGGGTCACACACATTCCTTTCATACTCTGGGACAGTGGGTCAGACACACTGCCCTTTCACACACTGGGACAGTGGGTCAGACACTGTCCTTTCACACTCTGGGACAGTGGGTCACACACTGTCATTTCACACTCCGGGACAGTGGCTCAGACACTGTCCTTTCATATTCTGGGTCATTGGGTCAGACACTGTCCTTTCACACTCTGGGTCAGTGGGTCAGACTCACCTTTCACACTGGGACAGTGGGTCAGACACTGCCCTTTCACACTCTGGGACAGTGGGTCACACACTGTCCTTTCACACTCTGGGACAGTGGGTCAGACACTGTCCTTTCACACTCTGGGACAGTGGTTCAGACACTGTCCTTTCACACTCTGGGACAGTGGGTCAGACATTGTCCTTTCACACTCTGGGACACTGGGTCACACACTGTCCTTTCACACTCTGGGACAGTGGGTGAGACACTGAACTTTCACACTCTGGGACAGTGGGCCACACACGGTCCTTTCACACTCTGCGACAGTGGGTCAAACACTGTCCATTCAAACTCTGGGACAGTGGGTCACACACTGTCCTTTCACACTCTGGGAAAGTGAGTCACACACTGTCCTTTCACACTCTGGAACAGTGGGCAAGACACTGTCCTTTCACATTCTGGGACAGTGGGTCACACACTGTCCTTTCATACTCTGGGACAGTGGGTCAGACACACTGCCCTTTCACACACTGGGACAGTGGGTCAGACACTGTCCTTTCACACTCTGGGACAGTGGGTCACACACTGTCATTTCACACTCCGGGACAGTGGCTCAGACACTGTCCTTTCATATTCTGGGTCATTGGGTCAGACACTGTCCTTTCACACTCTGGGTCACTGGGTCAGACTCTCCTTTCACACTGGGACAGTGGGTCAGACACTGCCCTTTCACACTCTGGGACAGTGGGTCACACACTGTCCTTTCACACTCTGGGACAGTGGGTCAGACACTGTCCTTTCACACTCTGGGACAGTGGTTCAGACACTGTCCTTTCACACTCTGGGACAGAGGGTCAGACATTGTCCTTTCACACTCTGGGACACTGGGTCACACACTGCCCTTTCACACTCTGGGACAGTGGGTGAGACACTGAACTTTCACACTCTGGGTCAGTGGGCCACACACGGTCCTTTCACACTCTGCGACAGTGGGTCAGACACTGTCCATTCAAACTCTGGGACAGTGGGTCACACACTGTCCTTTCACACTCTGGGAAAGTGGGTCACACACTGTCCTTTCATATTCTGGGACAATGGGTCAGACACTGTCCATTCACACTCTGGGACAGTAGATCAGACACTCTCCTTTCACACTCTGGGACAGTGGGAAAGACACTGTCCTTTCACATTCTGGGACAGTGGGTCAGACACTGACCTTTCACACTCTGGGACAGTGGGTCACACACTGTCATTTCACACTCCGGGACAGTGGGTCAGACTCTCCTTTCATACTCTGGGTTACTGGGTCACACACTGTCCTTTCACGCTCTGGGACAGTTGCGCAGACACTGTCCTTTCACACTCTGGGTCAGTGGGACACACACTGCCCTTTCACACTCTGGGACAGTGAGTCACACACTGTCCTTTCACACTGGGAAAGTGGGTCAGACACTGTCCTTTCACACACTGGGACAGTGGGTCAGACACTATCCTTTCACACTCTGGGACAGTAGATCAGACACTGTCCTTTCACACTCTGGGACAGTGGGCAAGACACTGTCCTTTCACATTCTGGGACAGTGGGTCACACACTGTCCTTTCATACTCTGGGACAGTGGGTCAGACACACTGCCCTTTCACACACTGGGACAGTGGGTCAGACACTGTCCTTTCACACTCTGGGACAGTGGGTCACACACTGTCCTTTCACACTCTGGGACAGTGGGTCACACACTGTCATTTCACACTCTGGGTCAGTGGGTCAGACTCTCCTTTCACACTGGGACAGTGGGTCAGACACTGCCCTTTCACACTCTGGTACAGTGGGTCACACACTGTCCTTTCACACTCTGGGACAGTGGGTCAGACACTGTCCTTTCACACTCTGGGACAGTGGTTCAGACACTGTCCTTTCACACTCTGGGACAGTGGGTCAGACATTGTCCTTTCACACTCTGGGACATTGGGTCACACACTGTCCTTTCACACTCTGGGACAGTTGGTCAGACACTGACCTTTCACACTCTGGGACAGTGGGCCACACACGGTCCTTTCACACTCTGCGACAGTGGGTCAGACACTATCCTTTCACACTCTGGGACAGTAGATCAGACACTGTCCTTTCACACTCTGGGACAGTGGGCAAGACACTGTCCTTTCACATTCTGGTACAGTGGGTCACACACTGTCCTATCATACTCTGTGACAGTGGGTCAGACACACCGCCCTTTTACACACTGGGACAGTGGGTTAGACACTGTCCTTTCACACTCTGGGACAGTGGGTCACACACTGTCCTTTCACACTCTGGGACAGTGGGTCACACACTGTCATTTCACACTCTGGGACAGTGGCTCAGACACTGTCCTTTCACACACTGGGACAGTGGGTCAGACACTATCCTTTCACACTCTGGGACAGTAGATCAGACACTGTCCTTTCACACTCTGGGACAGTGGGCAAGACACTGTCCTTTCACATTCTGGGACAGTGGGTCACACACTGTCCTTTCATACTCTGGGACAGTGGGTCAGACACACTGCCCTTTCACACACTGGGACAGTGGGTCAGACACTGTCCTTTCACACTCTGGGACAGTGGGTCACACACTGTCATTTCACACTCTGGGACAGTGGCTCAGACACTGTCCTTTCATATTCTGGGTCATTGGGTCAGACACTGTCCTTTCACACTCTGGTTCAGTGGGTCAGACTCTCCTTTCACACTGGGACAGTGGGTCACACACTGTCCTTTCACACTCTGAGACAGTGGGTCAGACACTGTCCTTTCACACTCTGGGACAGTGGTTCAGACACTATCCTTTCACACTCTGGGACAGTGGATCAGACATTGTCCTTTCACACTCTGAGACACTGGGTCACACACTGTCCTTTCACACTCTGGGACAGTGGGTCAGACACTGACCTTTCACACTCTGGGACAGTGGGCCACACACGGTCCTTTCACACTCTGCGACAGTGGGTCACACACTGTCCATTCAAACTCTGGGACAGTGGGTCTCACACTGTCCTTTCACACTCTGGGAAAGTGGGTCACACACTGTCCTTTCATACTCTGGGACAGTGGGTCAGACACTGTCCTTTCACACTCTGGGACAGTGGGTCAGACACTGTCCTTTCACACTCTGGGACAGTGGGTCAGACACTATCCTTTCACACTCTGGGACAGTGGGTCACACACCGTCCTTTCACAGTGTGGGACAGTTGGTCAGACACTGTCCATTCACACTCTGGGACAGTAGATCAGACACTCTCCTTTCACACTCTGGGATAGTGGGAAAGACACTGTCCTTTCACATTCTGGGACAGTGGGTCAGACACTGACATTTCACACTCTGGGACAGTGGGTCACACACTGTCATTTCACACTCCGGGACAGTGGTTCAGACTCCCCTTTCATACTCTGGGTTAGTGGGTCACACACTGTCCTTTCACGCTGGGTCAGTGGGTCAGACACTGTCCTTTCACACTCTGGGACAGTTGCGCAGACACTGTCCTTTCACACTCTGGGACAGTGGGTGAGACACTGAACTTTCACACTCTGGGTCAGTGGGCCACACACGGTCCTTTCACACTCTGCGACAGTGGGTCAAACACTGTCCATTCAAACTCTGGGACAGTGGGTCACACACTGTCCTTTCATATTCTGGGACAATGGGTCAGACACTGTCCATTCACACTCTGGGACAGTAGATCAGACACTCTCCTTTCACACTCTGGGACAGTGGGAAAGACACTGTCCTTTCACATTCTGGGACAGTGGGTCAGACACTGACCTTTCACACTCTGGGACAGTGGGTCACACACTGTCATTTCACACTCCGGGACAGTGGGTCAGACTCCCCTTTCATACTCTGGGTTAGTGGGTCACACACTGTCCTTTCACGCTGGGTCAGTGGGTCAGACACTGTCCTTTCACACTCTGGGACAGTTGCGCAGACACTGTCCTTTCACACTCTGGGTCAGTGGGACACACACTGCCCTTTCACACTCTGGGACAGTGAGTCACACACTGTCCTTTCACACTGGGAAAGTGGGTCAGGCAATGCCCCCTCACACTCTGGGACAGTGGGTCACACACTGTCCTTTCACACTCTAGGACAGTGGGTCAGACACTGCCCTTTCACACTCTGGGACAGTGGGACAGACACTGTCCTTTCACACTATGGGACAGTGGGTCAGACACTGTCCTTTCACACACTGGGACAGTGGGTCAGACACTATCCTTTCACACTCTGGGACAGTAGATCAGACACTGTCCTTTCACACTCTGGGACAGTGGGCAAGACACTGTCCTTTCACATTCTGGGACAGTGGGTCACACACTGTCCTTTCATACTCTGGGACAGTGGGTCAGACACTGTCCTTTCACACTCTGGGACAGTGGGTCACACACTGTCCTTTCACACTCTGGGACAGTGGGTCACACACTGTCATTTCACACTCCGGTACAGTGGCTCAGACACTGTCCTTTCATATTCTGGGTCATTGGGTCAGACACTGTCCTTTCACACTCTGGGTCAGTGGGTCAGACTCTCCTTTCACACTGGGACAGTGGGTCAGACACTGCCCTTTCACACTCTGGTACAGTGGGTCACACACTGTCCTTTCACACTCTGGGACAGTGGGTCAGACACTGTCCTTTCACACTCTGGGACAGTGGTTCAGACACTGTCCTTTCACACTCTGGGACAGTGGGTCAGACATTGTCCTTTCACACTCTGGGACATTGGGTCACACACTGTCCTTTCACACTCTGGGACAGTTGGTCAGACACTGACCTTTCACACTCTGGGACAGTGGGCCACACACGGTCCTTTCACACTCTGCGACAGTGGGTCAGACACTATCCTTTCACACTCTGGGACAGTAGATCAGACACTGTCCTTTCACACTCTGGGACAGTGGGCAAGACACTGTCCTTTCACATTCTGGTACAGTGGGTCACACACTGTCCTATCATACTCTGTGACAGTGGGTCAGACACACCGCCCTTTTACACACTGGGACAGTGGGTTGGACACTGTCCTTTCACACTCTGGGACAGTGGGTCACACACTGTCCTTTCACACTCTGGGACAGTGGGTCACACACTGTCATTTCACACTCTGGGACAGTGGCTCAGACACTGTCCTTTCACACACTGGGACAGTGGGTCAGACACTATCCTTTCACACTCTGGGACAGTAGATCAGACACTGTCCTTTCACACTCTGGGACAGTGGGCAAGACACTGTCCTTTCACATTCTGGGACAGTGGGTCACACACTGTCCTTTCATACTCTGGGACAGTGGGTCAGACACACTGCCCTTTCACACACTGGGACAGTGGGTCAGACACTGTCCTTTCACACTCTGGGACAGTGGGTCACACACTGTCATTTCACACTCTGGGACAGTGGCTCAGACACTGTCCTTTCATATTCTGGGTCATTGGGTCAGACACGGTCCTTTCACACTCTGGTTCAGTGGGTCAGACTCTCCTTTCACACTGGGACAGTGGGTCACACACTGTCCTTTCACACTCTGAGACAGTGGGTCAGACACTGTCCTTTCACACTCTGGGACAGTGGTTCAGACACTATCCTTTCACACTCTGGGACAGTGGGTCAGACATTGTCCTTTCACACTCTGAGACACTGGGTCACACACTGTCCTTTCACACTCTGGGACAGTGGGTCAGACACTGACCTTTCACACTCTGGGACAGTGGGCCACACACGGTCCTTTCACACTCTGCGACAGTGGGTCACACACTGTCCATTCAAACTCTGGGACAGTGGGTCTCACACTGTCCTTTCACACTCTGGGAAAGTGGGTCACACACTGTCCTTTCATACTCTGGGACAGTGGGTCAGACACTGTCCTTTCACACTCTGGGACAGTGGGTCAGACACTGTCCTTTCACACTCTGGGACAGTGGGTCAGACACTATCCTTTCACACTCTGGGACAGTGGGTCACACACCGTCCTTTCACAGTGTGGGACAGTTGGTCAGACACTGTCCATTCACACTCTGGGACAGTAGATCAGACACTCTCCTTTCACACTCTGGGATAGTGGGAAAGACACTGTCCTTTCACATTCTGGGACAGTGGGTCAGACACTGACATTTCACACTCTGGGACAGTGGGTCACACACTGTCATTTCACACTCCGGGACAGTGGGTCAGACTCCCCTTTCATACTCTGGGTTAGTGGGTCACACACTGTCCTTTCACGCTGGGTCAGTGGGTCAGACACTGTCCTTTCACACTCTGGGACAGTTGCGCAGACACTGTCCTTTCACACTCTGGGTCAGTGGGACACACACTGTCCTTTCACACTCTGGGACAGTGAGTCACACACTGTCCTTTCACACTGGGAAAGTGGGTCAGGCAATGCCCCCTCACACTCTGGGACAGTGGGTCACACACTGTCCTTTCACACTCTAGGACAGTGGGTCAGACACTGCCCATTCACACTCTGGGACAGTGGGTCAGACACTGTCCTTTCACACTATGGGACAGTGGGTCAGACACTGTACTTTCACACTCTGGGACACTGGGTCACACACTGTCCTTTCACGCTCTGGGACAGTGGGTCAGACACTGACCTTTCACACTCTGTGACAGTGGGTCACACACTGTTCTTTCATACTCTGGGACAGTGGGTCAGACACTGTCCTTTCACACACTGGGACAGTGGGTCAGACACTATCCTTTCACACTCTGGGACAGTAGATCAGACACTGTCCTTTCACACTCTGGGACAGTGGGCAAGACACTGTCCTTTCACATTCTGGGACAGTGGGTCACACACTGTCCTTTCATACTCTGGGACAGTGGGTCAGGCACACTGCCCTTTCACACACTGGGACAGTGGGTCAGGCACTGTCCTTTCACACTCTGGGACAGTGGGTCACACACTGTCATTTCACACTCCGGGACAGTGGCTCAGACACTGTCCTTTCATATTCTGGGTCATTGGGTCAGACACTGTCCTTTCACACTCTGGGTCAGTGGGTCAGACTCACCTTTCACACTGGGACAGTGGGTCAGACACTGCCCTTTCACACTCTGGGACAGTGGGTCACACACTGTCCTTTCACACTCTGGGACAGTGGGTCAGACACTGTCCTTTCACACTCTGGGACAGTGGTTCAGACACTGTCCTTTCACACTCTGGGACAGAGGGTCAGACATTGTCCTTTCACACTCTGGGACACTGGGTCACACACTGTCCTTTCACACTCTGGGACAGTGGGTGAGACACTGAACTTTCACACTCTGGGAGAGTGGGCCACACATGGTCCTTTCATATTCTGGGACAGTGGGTCACACACTGTCCTTTCACACTCTGGGACAGTGGGTCAGACACTGTCCTTTCACACCCTGTGACAGTGGGTCACACAATGTCCTTTCACTCACTGGGTCAGTGGGTCACACACTGTCCTTTCACACTCTGGAACAATGGGACAGACACTGTCCTTTCACACTCTGGGACAGTGGATCACAAACTGTCCTTTCACACTCTGGGACAGTGGGACACACACTGTCCTTTCACACTCTGGGACAGTGGGTCACACACTGTCCTTCCACACTCTGGGACAGTGGGTCAGACACACTGCCATTTCACACACTGGGACAGTGGGTCAGACACTGCCCTTTCACACTCTGGGACAGTGGTCAGACACTGCCCTTTCACACTCTGGGACAGTGGGTCAGACACTGTCCTTTCATACTCTGGGACAGTGGGTCACACAATGTCGTTTCACACTCTGGGACAGTGGGTCAGAAAATATCATTTCATACTCTGGGACAGTGGGTCAGACACTGTCCTTTCACACTCTGGGACAGTGGGTCACACACTGTCCTTTCACACTCTGGGACAGTGGGTCAGACACTGTCCTTTCACACTCTGGGACAGTGGATCACAAACTGTCCTTTCACACTCTGGGACAGTGGGACACACACTGTCCTTTCACACTCTGGGACAGTGGGTCACACACTGTCCTTCCACACTCTGGGACAGTGGGTCAGACACACTGCCCTTTCACACACTGGGACAATGGGTCAGACACTTTCCTTTCACACTCTGTGAAAGTGGGTCACACGCTGTCCTTTCATACACTGGGACAGTGGGTCAGATACTGTCCTTTCACTCTCTGGGACAGTGGGTCAGACACTGTCCTTTCACACTCTGGGTCAGTGGGTCAGACTCTGCCCTTTCACAGTGTGGGACAGTGGGTCACACTCTGTCCTTTCACACTCTGGGACAGTATTCACACACTGTCCTTTCACACTCTGGGACAGTGGGTCAGACACTGTCCTTTCACACTCTGTGACAGTGGGTCACACAATGTCCTTTCACTCACTGGGTCAGTGGGTCACACACTGTCCTTTCACAATCTGGGACAGTGGGACAGGCACTCCTTTCACACTCTGGGACAGTGGGTCAGACACTGTCCCTTCAAACTCTGTGACAGTGGGTCACACACTGTCCTTGCATACTCTGGGACAGTAGGTCAGACACTGCCCTTTCACACTCTGGGACAGTGGGTGAGACACTGTCCTTTCATACTCTGGGACAGTGGGTCACACAATGTCGTTTCACACTCTGGGACAGTGGGTCAGAAAATGTCATTTCATACTCTGGGACAGTGGGTCACACACTGTCCTTTCACACTCTGGGACAGTGGGTCAGACACTGTCCCTTCAGACTCTGGGACAGTGGGTCAGACACTGTCCTTTCACACTCTGGGACAGTGGGTCACACAATATCCTTTCACACTCTGGGACAGTGGATCACACACTGTCCTTTCACTCTCTGGGACATTGGGTCGCAAACTGCCTTTCACACTCTGGGACAGTGGGTCACACACTGTCCTTTCACACTCTGGGTCAGTGGGTCACACACTGTCCTCTCAAACTCTGGGACAGCAGGTCAGACACTGTCGTTTCACACTCTGGTTAGTGGGTCACACACTGTCCTTTCACACTCAGGGACAGTGGCTCAGACACTGTCCTTTCAAACTCTGGGACAGTGGGTCACAAACTGTCCTTTCACACTCTGGAACAGTGGGTCAGACACTGTCCTTTCACATTCTGGGACAGTGGTTCAGACACTGTCCTTTCACACTCAGGGAACGTGGGTCAGACACTGTCCTTTCACACTCTGGACAGTGGATCACACACTGTCCTTTCACACTCTGGGACAGTGGGACACACACTGTCCTTTCACACTCTGGGACAGTGGGTCAGGCACTCCTTTCACTCTCTGGGACAGTGGGTCAGACACTGTCCTTTCAAACTCTGGGACAGTGGGTCACACACTGTCCTTGCACACTCTGGGACAGTAGGTCAGACACTGCCCTTTTACACTCTGGAACAGTGGGTCAGACACTGTCCTTTCACACTCTGGGATAGTGGATCACACACTGTCCTTTCACACTCTGGGACAGTGGGACACACACTGTCCTTTCACACTCTGGGACAGTGAGTCAGGCACTCCTTTCACTCTCTGGGACAGTGGGTCAGACACTGTCCTTTCAGACTCTGGGACAGTGGGTCACACACTGTCCTTGCACACTCTGGGACAGTAGGTCAGACACTCTCCTTTCACATTCTGCAACAGTGGGTCAGACACTGTCCTTTCACACTCTCGGACAGTGGGTCACACACTGTCCTTTCGCACTCTGGGGCAATGGGTCAGACACTGTCCTTTCACACTCTGGGACAGTGGGTCAGACACTCCTTTCATACTCTGGGTCTGTGGGACACACACTTTCTTTTCACACTCTGGGACAGTGGGTCACACACTGTCCTTTCACACTCTGGGACAGTGGGTCAGACACTGTCCTTTCATACTCTGGGTCTGTGGGTCACACATTGTCTTTTCACACTCTGGGGCAGTGGGTCGCACACTGTCCTTTCACACTCTGGGACGGTGGGTCAGACACTGTCCTTTCATACTCTGGGTCTGTGGGTCGCACACTGTCCTTTCACACTCTTGGACAGTGGTTTCGGACTGTCCGTTCATACTCTAGCACACTGGGTCAGACACTGTCCTTTCACACTCTGGGACAGTTTGTCACACACTGTCCTTTCACACTCTGGGTCAGTGGGTCAGACACTGTACTTTCACACTCTGGGTCAGTGGGTCACAAACTGTCCTTTCACATTCTGGGACAGTGGGTCACAGAATGTCCTTTCACACTGTGGGACAATGGGTCAGACACTCTCCTTTCACACTCTGGGACTTTGGGTCGCAAACTGTCCTTTCACACTCTGGGACAGTGGGTCACACACTGTTCTTTCACACTCTGGGACAGTGGTTCACACACTGTCCTTTCACACTCTGGGACAGTGGGTCACACACTGTCCTTGCACACTCTGGGACAGTAGGTCAGACACTGTCCTTTTACACTCTGTAACAGTGGGTCAGACACTGTCCTTTCACACTCTGGGACAGTGGGTCAGGCACTCCTTTCACACTCTGGGACAGTGGGTCAGACACTGTCCTTTCAGACTCTGGGACAGTGCGTCAGACACTGTCCTATCACAATTCACAATTCACAATTCAAATCGCTTTATTGGCATGATAAGTTACATCTTATGTTGCCAAAGCATCAAAATACATTTATGGTTTAGCACATAAATGCAGTTCTATTCATACAGTGTATAAACAGGTATATCCCTGAGTGTATAAATATACATTCGCATTGTTTATATATATTCTTTTCTTAGTTTACTGGTTGTCCCTCTGTTCATGGCAAGCTGTAACATAGTGTGCCGCCAGTGTTATACAGCTTCTCTCCTCTCCCAGTAGGAATGGGAGTTTTTGGTTGTCATTCAGATTTCTGAAATCAGGGCATATTTGTGAGAATTTTTGGTAGAAATTCTCCCTGATGCCCTGATATTTTCCACAAGCTGTGAGGAAGTGCATCTCTGTCTCCACCACTCCCTGACTGCAGTGAGAGCATATCCTGTCCTCTCTTGGCAGCCTGGTCTGCCTGTGTCTGCCTTTTTCGATCGCTAGGCTATGTTCGCTAAGTCTGTACTTTGTCAAGGTTCTTCTCAGTTTGTTATCCTTTACCATGGTCAGGTAATCAGCTATGTTGTATTGTCTGTTTAGGGCCAAGTAGCAATTGAGTTTGCTTTGGGTTTTTGTTGTTTCTGCCCAATATGTCAGATATTTTTCCTTTTGCTTAGCGACGATTGTGTTGGGTCGAATTCTTTGTGTTACCCTGTCACTGTCCTGGGGCTGGTTATTGTTAGTATTGTTAGTAGTTACTTCACTGAGTCCCAGGACTAGTTGACTGAGGGTATTCTTCTTTATGGTCAGCTCTTGGCATTTCAGGGCGTCGTAGTGATAGCATTGGGGATTGCTCATTTGTAGGTGATTCCAAAATTTGGTGGCTCTTTTTTGGATAGTGATTATTAATGGATATTGGCCTAGTTCCGCCCTGCATGCATTGTTTACTGTTTTCCTTTGAGTCTGGAGGATACTTTTCCAGAATTCTGCATGTAGGATCTCAATTGGGTGTTTGTCCCATTTTGCAAATTCTTGTTGAGTTAGCGATCCCCATACCTCACTGCCATAGAGTGCAATTGGTTCAATTACTGATTTGAAAATTTTGAGCCAAATGCTAATTGGGATTTCTATTTGGATTGTTTATTTGATGGCATAGAAAGCCCTTCTTGCTTTCTCTTTCAGTTCATTCACAGCCAGTTTGAAGTTTCCCGTAGAACTGATTTTTAAGCCCAAGTATGTGTAGTTAGTGGTTTGTTCAATTTTGGTTGTTCCTACTGTGAAATTTATTTTGGGTCCCTGATGTTTGGATCTTTGCTGGAACACAAGGACTTTGGTTTTTTGGGGATTTATTGTCAGGGCCCAAGTCTGGCAGTACGACTCCAGCAGGTCCAGGTTTTGCTGTAGCCCCTCTTTAGTAGGTGACAGCAGAACCAGGTCGTCTGCATAGAGGAGGAATTTAACCTTGGGTTCATATAGGGTGAGGCCGGGTGCTGTAGATTGTTCAAGTAGTTTTGCCAATCCATTTATGTAAATATTAAAGAGTGTCGGTGAGATTGGCGAGCCCTGCGTCACCCCCCGCCCCTGTGGGAAGTATTTTGTTTGTTTGTCTCCAATTTTAACTGCACATTTGTTGTTTGTATACATTGATTTAATTACATCATATGTTTTCCCTCCTACCCCACTTTCAACAAGTTTCAGGAATAAACCGTCATGCCAGATGGAGTCGAAAGCCTTCTGGAAATCTACAAAGCATGCGTAGATTTTGCTTTTGTTATGGTGAACGTGTTTGTCAATTAGGGTCTGTAGGGTGAAGATATGATCGGATGTTCTATAGTTTGGCAGGAATCCAATTTGGCTTTTACTCAAGACATTGTGCTCCTCAAGGAAGTTTATAAGTCTTTTGTTTATGATGCTACAGAATACCTTCCCCAGGTTACTGTTTACACAGATGCCTCGATAGTTGTTTGGGTCGATTTTGTCCCCACTTTTGGACATGGGCGTTCCCACTCTAGGTCACTGGGTCAGACTCTGTCCTTTCATATTCTGGGACAGTGGGTCAGACACTGTCCTTTCACACTCTGGGACAGTGGGTCAGACACTGTCCTTTCACACTCTGGGTCAGTGGGTCATACACTGTCCTTTCACACTCTGGGACAATGGGTCAGGCATTGTCCTTTCACACTCGGCGACATTGGGTCACACACTGTCCTTTCACACTCTGGGACAGTGGGTCAGACACTCTCCTTTCACACTCTGGGACAGTGGGCCAGACACTGTCCCTTCACACTCTGGGACAGTGAGTCACACACTGTCCTTTCACACTCTGGGACAGTGGATCACACACTGTCCTTTCACACTCTGGGACAGTGGGTCACACACTGTCCTTTCACACTCTGGGACAGTGGGTCAGACACTGATCTTTCACACACTGGGACAGTGGGTCACACACTGTCCTTTCACACTATGGGACAGTGGGTCACACACTGTCCTTTCACACTCTGGGACAGTGGGTCAGACACTGTCCTTTCACACTGGGACAGTGGGTCAGACACTGTCCTTTCACACTCTGGGACAGTGGATCACACAATGTCCTTTCACACTCTGGGACAGTGGGTCAGACACTGCCCTTTCACACTCTGGGACAGTGGCTCAATCACTGTCTTTTCACACTCTGGGGCAGTGGGTCAGACACTGCCCTTTCACACTCTGGGACAGTGGCTCAATCACTGTCCTTTCACACTCTGGGACAGTGGGTCAGACACTCCTTTCATACTCTGGGTCTGTGGGTCAAACACTTTCTTTTCACACTCTGGGACAGTGGGTCACACACTTTCCTTTCACACTCTGGGACAGTGGGTCAGACACTGTCCTTTCATACTCTGGGTCTGTGGGTCACACACTGTCTTTTCACACTCTGGGACAGTGGGTCAGACACTGTCCTTTCACACTCTGGGACAGTGGGTCAGACACTGTCCTTTCACACTCTGGGTCAGTGGGTCACACACTGTCATCTCACACTCTGGGACAGTGGGTCAGACACTGTCCTTTCAAACTCTTGGACAGTGGTTTCGGACTGTCCGTTCATACTCTGGCACACTGGGTCAGACACTGTCCTTTCACACTCTGGGTCAGTGGGTCAGACACTGTACTTTCACACTCTGGGTCAGTGGGTCACACACTGTCCTTTCACACTCTGGGACAGTGGGTCACAGAATGTCCTTTCACACTGTGGGACAGTGGGTCAGACACTGTCCTTTCATACTCTGGGACTGTTGGTCTCACACTGTCTTTTCACACTCTGGGACATTGGGTCGCAAACTGTCCTTTCACACTCTGGGTCAGTGGGTCACACACTGTCCTCTCAAACTCTGGGACAGTGGGTCAGACGCTGTCGTTTCACACTCTGGTTAGTGGGTCACACACTGTCCTTTCACACTCAGGGACAGTGGCTCAGACACTGTCCTTTCACACTCTGGGACAGTGGGTCACACACTGTCCTTTCACACTCTGGGACAGTGGGTCAGACACTGTCCTTTCACATTCTGGGACAGTGGTTCAGACACTGTCCTTTCACACTCAGGGACAGTGGGTCAGACACTGTACTTTCACACTCTGGGACAGTGGAACACACACTGTCCTTTCACATTCTGGGACAATGGTTCAGACACTGTCCTTTCACACTCAGGGACAGTGGTTCAGACACTGTCCTTTCACACTCAGGGACAGTGGATCACACACTGTCCTTTCACACTCTGGGACAGTGGGACACACACTGTCCTTTTACACTCTGGGACAGTGGGTCAGACGCTGTCGTTTCACACTCTGGTTAGTGGGTCACACACTGTCCTTTCACACTCAGGGACAGTGGCTCAGACACTGTCCTTTCACACTCTGGGACAGTGGGTCACACACTGTCCTTTCACACTCTGGGACAGTGGGTCAGACACTGTCCTTTCACATTCTGGGACAGTGGTTCAGACACTGTCCTTTCACACTCAGGGACAGTGGGTCAGACACTGTACTTTCACACTCTGGGACAGTGGAACACACACTGTCCTTTCACATTCTGGGACAGTGGTTCAGACACTGTCCTTTCACACTCAGGGACAGTGGTTCAGACACTGTCCTTTCACACTCAGGGACAGTGGATCACACACTGTCCTTTCACACTCTGGGACAGTGGGACACACACTGTCCTTTTACACTCTGGGACAGTGGGTCAGGCACTCCTTTCACACTCTGGGACAGTGGGTCACACACTGTCCTTGCACACTCTGCGACAGTAGGTCAGACACTGTCCTTTCACACTCTGGGACAGTGGTCAGACACTGCCCTTTCACACTCTGGGGCAGTGGGTCAAACACTGTCCTTTCATACTCTGGGACAGTGGGTCACACACTGTCGTTTCACACTCTGGGACAGTGGGTCAGAAAATGTCATTTCATACTTTGGGACAGTGAGTCAGACACTGTCCTTGCACACTCTGGGACAGTGGGTCAGACACTGTCCTTTCACACTCTGGGTCAGTGGGTCATACACTGTCCCTTCACACTCTGGGACAATGGGTAAGACACTGTCATTTCACACTCTGGGACAGTGGGTCACACAATATCCTTTCACACTCTGGGACAGTGGATCACACTCTGTCCTTTCACACTCTGGGACAGTGTGTCAGACACTGTCCTTTCACACTCTGGGACAGTGGGTCGCACACTCTCCTTTCACACTCTGGGACAGTGCGTCAGACACTGTCCTATCACACTCTAGGACACTGGGTCAGACTCTGTCCTTTCATATTCTGGGACAGTGGGTCAGACACTGTCCTTTCACACTCTGGGACAGTGGGTCAGACACTGTCCTTTCAGATTCTGGGTCAGTGTGTCATACACTGTCCTTTCACACTCTGGGACAATGGGTCAGGGACTGTCCTTTCACACTCTGGGATATTGGGTCACACACTGTCCTTTCACACTCTGGGACAGTGGGTCAGACACTGTCCTTTCACACTCCGGGACAGTGGATCCCACACTGTCCTTTTACACTCTGGGACAGTGGGTCAGACACTGTCCTTTCACACTCTGGGACAGTGGGTCAGACACTGACCTTTCACACACTGGGACAGTGGGTCACACATTGTCCTTTCACACTCTGGGACAGTGGGTCAGACACTGTCCTTTCACACTGGGACTATGGGTCAGACACTGTCCTTTCACACTCTGGGACAGTGGATCACACACTGTCCTTTCACACTCTGGGACAGTAGGTCAGACACTGCCTTTTCACACTCCGGGTTAGTGGCTCAATCACTGTCTTTTCACACTCTGGGTCAGTGGGTCAGACACTGTCCTTTCACACTCTGGGACAGTGGGTCGCGCACTGACCTTTCACACTCTGGGACAGTGCGTCGGACACTGTCCTTTCACACTCTGGCACACTGGGTCAGACACTGTCCTTTCACACTCTGGGACAGTGGGTCACACACTGTTCTTTCACACTCTGGGACAGTGGTTCACACACTGTCCTTGCACATTCTGGGACAGTAGGTCAGACACTGTCCTTTTACACTCTGTAACAGTGGGTCAGACACTGTCCTTTCACACTCTGGGATAGTGGATCACACACTGTCCTTTCACACTCTGGGACAGTGGGACACACACTATCCTTTCACACTCTGGGACAGTGGGTCAGGCACTCCTTTCACACTCTGGGACAGTGGGTCAGACACTGTCCTTTCAGACTCTGGGACAGTGCGTCAGACACTGTCCTATCACAATTCACAATTCACAATTCACAATTCAAATCGCTTTATTGGCATGATAAGTTACATCTTATGTTGCCAAAGCATCAAAATACATTTATGGTTTAGCACATAAACGCAGTTCTATTCATACAGTGTATAAACAGGTATATCCCTGAGTGTATAAATATACATTCGCATTGTTTATATATATTCTTTTCTTAGTTTACTGGTTGTCCCTCTGTTCATGGCAAGCTGTAACATAGTGTGCCACCAGTGTTATACAGCTTCTATCCTCTCCCAGTAGGAATGGGAGTTTTTGGTTGTCATTCAGATTTCTGAAATCAGGGCATATTTGTGAGAATTTTTGGTAGAAATTCTCCCTGATGCCCTGATATTTTCCACAAGCTGTGAGGAAGTGCATCTCTGTCTCCACCACTCCCTGACTGCAGTGAGAGCATATCCTGTCCTCTCTTGGCAGCCTGGTCTGCCTGTGTCTGCCTTTTTCGATCGCTAGGCTATGTTCGCTAAGTCTGTACCTTGTCAAGGTTCTTCTCAGTTTGTTATCCTTTACCATGGTCAGGTAATCAGCTATGTTGTATTGTCTGTTTAGGGCCAAGTAGCAATTGAGTTTGCTTTGGGTTTTTGTTGTTTCTGCCCAATATGTCAGATATTTTTCCTTTTGCTTAGCGACGATTGTGTTGGGTCGAATTCTTTGTGTTACCCTGTCACTGTCCTGGGGCTGGTTATTGTTAGTATTGTTAGTAGTTACTTCACTGAGTCCCAGGACTAGTTGACTGAGGGTATTCTTCTTTATGGTCAGCTCTTGGCATTTCAGGGCGTCGTAGTGATAGCATTGGGGATTGCTCATTTGTAGGTGATTCCAAAATTTGGTGGCTCTTTTTTGGATAGTGATTATTAATGGATATTGGCCTAGTTCTGCCCTGCATGCATTGTTTACTGTTTTCCTTTGAGTCCGGAGGATACTTTTACAGAATTCTGCATGTAGGATCTCAATTGGATGTTTGTCCCATTTTGCAAATTCTTGTTGAGTTAGCGATCCCCATACCTCACTGCCATAGAGTGCAATTGGTTCAATTACTGATTTGAAAATTTTGAGCCAAATGCTAATTGGGATTTCTATTTGGATTGATTTTTTGATGGCATAGAAAGCCCTTCTTGCTTTCTCTTTCAGTTCATTCACAGCCAGTTTGAAGTTTCCCGTAGAACTGATTTTTAAGCCCAAGTATGTGTAGTTAGTGGTTTGTTCAATTTTGGTTGTTCCTACTGTGAAATTTATTTTGGGTCCCTGATGTTTGGATCTTTGCTGGAACACAAGGACTTTGGTTTTTTGCGGATTTATTGTCAGGGCCCAAGTCTGGCAGTGCGACTCCAGCAGGTCCAGGTTTTGCTGTAGCCCCTCTTTAGTAGGTGACAGCAGAACCAGGTCGTCTGCATAGAGGAGGAATTTAACCTTGGGTTCATATAGGGTGAGGCCGGGTGCTGTAGATTGTTCAAGTAGTTTTGCCAATCCATTTATGTAAATATTAAAGAGTGTCGGTGAGGTTGGCGAGCCCTGCGTCACCCCCCGCCCCTGTGGGAAGTATTTTGTTTGTTTGTCTCCAATTTTAACTGCACATTTGTTGTTTGTATACATTGATTTAATTACATCATATGTTTTCCCTCCTACCCCACTTACGATAAGTTTCAGGAATAAACCGTCATGCCAGATGGAGTCGAAAGCCTTCTGGAAATCTACAAAGCATGCGTAGATTTTGCTTTTGTTATGGTGAACGTGTTTGTCAATTAGGGTCTGTAGGGTGAAGATATGATCGGATGTTCTATAGTTTGGCAGGAATCCAATTTGGCTTTTACTCAAGACATTGTGCTCCTCAAGGAAGTTTATAAGTCTTTTGTTTATGATGCTACAGAATACCTTCCCCAGGTTACTGTTTACACAGATGCCTCGATAGTTGTTTGGGTCGATTTTGTCCCCACTTTTGTATATGGGCGTTCCCACTCTAGGTCACTGGGTCAGACTCTGTCCTTTCATATTCTGGGACAGTGGGTCAGACACTGTCCTTTCACACTCTGGGACAGTGGGTCAGACACTGTCCTTTCACACTCTGGGTCAGTGGGTCATACACTGTCCTTTCACACTCTGGGACAATGGGTCAGGCATTGTCCTTTCACACTCGGCGACATTGGGTCACACACTGTCCTTTCACACTCTGGGACAGTGGGTCAGACACTCTCCTTTCACACTCTGGGACAGTGGATCACACACTGTCCTTTCACACTCTGGGACAGTGGGTCACACACTGTCCTTTCACACTCTGGGACAGTGGGTCAGACACTGACCTTTCACACACTGGGACAGTGGGTCAGACACTGTCCTTTCACAATCTGGGACAGTGGGTCACACACTGTCCTTTCACACTCTGGGACAGTGGGTCAGACACTGTCCTTTCACACTGGGACAGTGGGTCAGACACTGTCCTTTCACACTCTGGGACAGTGGATCACACAATGTCCTTTCACACTCTGGGACAGTGGGTCAGACACTGCCCTTTCACACTCTGGGACAATGGCTCAATCACTGTCTTTTCACACTCTGGGGCAGTGGGTCAGACACTGCCCTTTCACACTCTGGGACAGTGGCTCAATCACTGTCTTTTCACATTCTGGGACAGTGGGTCAGACACTGTCCTTTCACACTCTGGGTCAGTGGGTCACACACTGTCATCTCACACTCTGGGACAGTGGGTCAGACACTGTCCTATCACACTCTTGGACAGTGGTTTCGGACTGTCTGTTCATACTCTGGCACACTGGGTCAGACACTGTCCTTTCACACTCTGGGACAGTGGGTCACACACGGTCCTTTCACACTCTGGGTCAGTGGGTCAGACACTGTACTTTCACACTCTGGGTCAGTGGGTCACACACTGTCCTTTCACACTCTGGGACTGTGGGTCACAGAACGTCCTTTCACACTGTGGGACAGTGTGTCAGACACTGTCCTTTCACATTCTGGGACAGTGGTTCAGATACTGTCCTTTCACACACAGGGACAGTGAGTCACACACTGTCCTTTCACACTCTGGGACAGTGGGTCAGACACTGTCCTTTCACACTCTGGGACACTGGGTCACACACTGTCCTTTCACTCTCTGCGACAGTGGGTCAGACATTGTCTTTTCACACTCTGGAACAGTTGGTCACACACTGTCATTTCATACACTGGGTCAGTGGGTCAGACTCTGCCCTTTCACAGTGTGGGACAGTGGGTCACACTCTGTCCTTTCACACTCTGGGACAGTGGGTCACACACTGTCCTTTCACACTCTGGGACAGTGGGTCAGAAAATGTCATTTCATACTTTGGGACAGTGGGTCAGACACTGTCCTTGCACACTCTGGGACAGTGGGTCAGACACTGTCCTTTCACACTCTGGGTCAGTGGGTCATACACTGTCCCTTCACACTCTGGGACAATGGGTAAGACACTGTCATTTCACACTCTGGGACAGTGGGTCGCACACTGTCCTTTCACACTCTGGGACAGTGCGTCAGACACTGTCCTATCACACTCTAGGACACTGGGTCAGACTCTGTCCTTTCATATTCTGGGCAGTGGGTCAGACACTGTTCTTTCAAACTCTGGGACAGTGGGTCAGACACTGTCCTTTCAGATTCTGGGTCAGTGTGTCATACACTGTCCTTTCACACTCTGGCACAATGGTCAGGGACTGTCCTTTCACACTCTGGGATATTGGGTCACACACTGTCCTTTCACACTCTGGGACAGTGGGTCAGACACTGTCCTTTCACACTCCGGGACAGTGGGTCCAACACTGTCCTTTAACACTCTGGGACAGTGGGTCAGACACTGTCCTTCCACACTCTGGGACAGTGGGTCAAACACTGACCTTTCACACACTGGGACAGTGGGTCACACTGTCCTTTCACACTCTGGGACAGTGGGTCAGACACTGTCCTTTCACACTGGGACTGTGGGTCAGACACTGTCCTTTCACACTCTGGGACAGTGGATCACACACTGTCCTTTCACACTCAGGGACAGTGGGTCAGACACTGCCTTTTCACGCTCTGGGTCAGTGGGTCAGACACTGTCCTTTCACACTCTGGGACAGTGGGTCGCACACTGACCTTTCACACTCTGGTACAGTGCGTCGGACACTGTCCTTTCACACTCTGGCACACTGGGTCAGACACTGTCCTTTCACACTCTGGGACAGTGGGTCACACACTGTTCTTTCACACTCTGGGACAGTGGTTCACACACTTTCCTTTCACACTCTGGGACAGTGGGTCACACACTGTCCTTGCACACTCTGGGACAGTAGGTCAGACACTGTCCTTTTACACTCTGGAACAGTGGGTCAGACACTGTCCTTTCACACTCTGGGATAGTGGATCACACACTGTCCTTTCACACTCTGGGACAGTGGGACACACACTGTCCTTTCACACTCTGGGACAGTGGGTCAGGCACTCCTTTCACACTCTGGGACAGTGGGTCAGACACTGTCCTTTCAGACTCTGGGACAGTGCATCAGACACTGTCCTATCACACTCTAGGTCACTGGGTCAGACTCTGTCCTTTCATATTCTGGGACAGTGGGTCAGACACTGTCCTTTCACACTCTGGGACGGTGGGTCAGACACTGTCCTTTCACACTCTTGGTCAGTGGGTCATACACTGTCCTTTCACACTCTGGGACAATGGGTCAGGCATTGTCCTTTCACACTCGGCGACATTGGGTCACACACTGTCCTTTCACACTCTGGGACAGTGGGTCAGACACTCTCCTTTCACACTCTGGGACAGTGGGTCAGACACTGTCCTTTCACACTCTGGGACAGTGAGTCACACACTGTCCTTTCACACTCTGAGACAGTGGATCACACACTGTCCTTTCACACTCTGGGACAGTGGGCCACACACTGTCCTTTCACACTCTTGGACAATGGGTCAGACACTGACCTTTCACACACTGGGACACTGGGTCAGACACTGTCCTTTCACACTCTGGGACAGTGGGTCAGACACTGTCCTTTCACACTGGGACAGTGGGTCAGACACTGTCCTTTCACACTCTGGGACAGTGGATCACACAATGTCCTTTCACACTCTGGGGCAGTGGGTCAGACACTGCCCTTTCACACTCTGGGACAGTGGCTCAATCACTGTCTTTTCACATTCTGGGGCAGTGGGTCAGACACTGTCCTTTCACACTCTGGGTCAGTGGGTCACACACTGTCATCTCACACTCTGGGACAGTGGGTCAGACACTGTCCTTTCACACTCTTGGACAGTGGTTTCGGACTGTCCATTCATACTCTGGCACACTGGGTCAGACACTGTCCTTTCACACTCTGGGACAGTGGGTCACACACTGTCCTTTCACACTCTGGGTCAGTGGGTCAGACACTGTACTTTCACACTCTGGGTCAGTGGGTCACACACTGTCCTTTCACACTCTGGGACTGTGGGTCACAGAATGTCCTTTCACACTGTGGGACAGTGGGTCAGACACTGTCCATTCATACTCTGGGACTGTTGGTCACACACTGTCCTTTCACACTCTGGGACATTGGGTCGCAAACTGTCCTTTCACACTCTGGATCAGTGGGTCACACACTGTCCTCTCAAACTCTGGGACAGTGGGTCAGACACTCTCCTTTCACACTCTGGGATAGTGGGTCACACACTGTCCTTTCACACTCTGGGACAGTGGGTCAGACACTGTCCTTTCAGACTCTGGGACAGTGCGTCAGACACTGTCCTATCACACTCTAGGTCACTGGGTCAGACTCTGTCCTTTCATATTCTGGGACAGTGGGTCAGACACTGTCCTATCACACTCTAGGTCACTGGGTCAGACTCTGTCCTTTCATATTCTGGGACAGTGGGTCAGACACTGTCCTTTCACACTCTGGGACAGTGGGTCAGACACTGTCCTTTCACACTGGGACAGTGGGTCAGACACTGCCCTTTCACACTCTGGGACAGTGGCTCAATCACTGTCTTTTCACACTCTGGGGCAGTGGGTCAGACACTGCCCTTTCACACTCTGGGACAGTGGCTCAATCACTGTCTTTTCACATTCTGGGACAGTGGGTCAGACACTGTCCTTTCACACTCTGGGTCAGTGGGTCACACACTGTCATCTCACACTCTGGGACAGTGGGTCAGACACTGTCCTTTCACACTCTTGGACAGTGGTTTCGGACTGTCCGTTCATACTCTGGCACACTGGGTCAGACACTGTCCTTTCACACTCTGGGACAGTGGGTCACACACGGTCCTTTCACAGTCTGGGTCAGTGGGTCAGACACTGTACTTTCACACTCTGGGTCAGTGGGTCACACACTGTCCTTTCACACTCTGGGACTGTGGGTCACAGAATGTCCTTTCACACTGTGGGACAGTGTGTCAGACACTGTCCTTTCACATTCTGGGACAGTGGTTCAGATACTGTCCTTTCACACACACGGACAGTGAGTCACACACTGTCCTTTCACACTCTGGGACAGTGGGTCAGACACTGTCCTTTCACACTCTGGGACACTGGGTCACACACTGTCCTTTCACTCTCTGGGACAGTGGGTCAGACATTGTCTTTTCACACTCTGGAACAGTGGGTCACACACTGTCATTTCATACACTGGGTCAGTGGGTCAGACTCTGCCCTTTCACAGTGTGGGACAGTGGGTCACACTCTGTCCTTTCACACTCTGGGACAGTGGGTCACACACTGTCCTTTCACACTCTGGGACAGTGGGTCAGAAAATGTCATTTCATACTTTGGGACAGTGGGTCAGACACTGTCCTTGCACACTCTGGGACAGTGGGTCAGACACTGTCCTTTCACACTCTGGGTCAGTGGGTCATACACTGTCCCTTCACACTCTGGGACAATGGGTAAGACACTGTCATTTCACACTCTGGGACAGTGGGTCACACAATATCCTTTCACACTCTGGGACAGTGGATCACACTCTGTCCTTTCACACTCTGGGACAGTGGGTCAGACACTGTCCTTTCACACTCTGGGACAGTGGGTCGCACACTGTCCTTTCACACTCTGGGACAGTGCGTCAGACACTGTCCTATCACACTCTAGGACACTGGGTCAGACTCTGTCCTTTCATATTCTGGGCAGTGGGTCAGACACTGTCCTTTCACACTCTGGGACAGTGGGTCAGACACTGTCCTTTCAGATTCTGGGTCAGTGTTTCATACACTGTCCTTTCACACTCTGGGACAATGGTCAGGGACTGTCCTTTCACACTCTGGGATATTGGGTCACACACTGTCCTTTCACACTCTGGGACAGTGGGTCAGACACTGTCCTTTCACACTCCGGGACAGTGGGTCCAACACTGTCCTTTTACACTCTGGGACAGTGGGTCAGACACTGTCCTTCCACACTCTGGGACAGTGGGTCAAACACTGACCTTTCACACACTGGGACAGTGGGTCACACACTGTCCTTTCACACTCTGGGACAGTGGGTCAGACACTGTCCTTTCACACTGTGACTGTGGGTCAGACACTGTCCTTTCACACTCTGGGACAGTGGATCACACACTGTCCTTTCACACTCAGGGACAGTGGGTCAGACACTGCCTTTTCACACTCTGGGTCAGTGGGTCAGACACTGTCCTTTCACACTCTGGGACAGTGGGTCGCACACTGACCTTTCACACTCTGGTACAGTGCGTCGGACACTGTCCTTTCACACTCTGGCACACTGGGTCAGACACTGTCCTTTCACACTCTGGGACAGTGGGTCACACACTGTTCTTTCACACTCTGGGACAGTGGTTCACACACTTTCCTTTCACACTCTGGGACAGTGGGTCACACACTGTCCTTGCACACTCTGGGACAGTAGGTCAGACACTGTCCTTTTACACTCTGGAACAGTGGGTCAGACACTGTCCTTTCACACTCTGGGATAGTGGATCACACACTGTCCTTTCACACTCTGGGACAGTGGGACACACACTGTCCTTTCACACTCTGGGACAGTGGGTCAGGCACTCCTTTCACACTCTGGGACAGTGGGTCAGACACTGTCCTTTCAGACTCTGGGACAGTGCATCAGACACTGTCCTTTCACACTCTGGGACAGTGGGTCAGACACTGTCCTTTCATATTCTGGGACAATGGGTGAGACACTGTCCTTTCACACTCTGGGACAGTGGGTCAGACACTGTCCTTTCACACTCTGGGTCAGTGGGTCATACACAGTCCTTTCACACTCTGGGACAATGGGTCAGGCATTGTCCTTTCACACTCGGCGACATTGGGTCACACACTGTCCTTTCACACTCTGGGACAGTGGGTCAGACACTCTCCTTTCACACTCTGGGACAGTGGGTCAGACACTGTCCTTTCACACTCTGGGACAGTGAGTCACACACTGTCCTTTCACACTCTGAGACAGTGGATCACACACTGTCCTTTCACACTCTGGGACAGTGGGCCACACACTGTCCTTTCACACTCTTGGACAATGGGTCAGACACTGACCTTTCACACACTGGGACACTGGGTCAGACACTGTCCTTTCACACTCTGGGACAGTGGGTCAGACACTGTCCTTTCACACTGGGACAGTGGGTCAGACACTGTCCTTTCACACTCTGGGACAGTGGATCACACAATGTCCTTTCACACTCTGGGGCAGTGGGTCAGACACTGCCCTTTCACACTCTGGGACAGTGGCTCAATCACTGTCTTTTCACATTCTGGGGCAGTGGGTCAGACACTGTCCTTTCACACTCTGGGTCAGTGGGTCACACACTGTCATCTCACACTCTGGGACAGTGGGTCAGACACTGTCCTTTCACACTCTTGGACAGTGGTTTCGGACTGTCCATTCATACTCTGGCACACTGGGTCAGACACTGTCCTTTCACACTCTGGGTCAGTGGGTCAGACACTGTACTTTCACACTCTGGGTCAGTGGGTCACACACTGTCCTTTCACACTCTGGGACTGTGGGTCACAGAATGTCCTTTCACACTGTGGGACAGTGGGTCAGACACTGTCCATTCATACTCTGGGACTGTTGGTCACACACTGTCCTTTCACACTCTGGGACATTGGGTCGCAAACTGTCCTTTCACACTCTGGATCAGTGGGTCACACACTGTCCTCTCAAACTCTGGGACAGTGGGTCAGACACTCTCCTTTCACACTCTGGGATAGTGGGTCACACACTGTCCTTTCACACTCTGGGACAGTGGGTCAGACACTGTCCTTTCAGACTCTGGGACAGTGCGTCAGACACTGTCCTATCACACTCTAGGTCACTGGGTCAGACTCTGTCCTTTCATATTCTGGGACAGTGGGTCAGACACTGTCCTATCACACTCTAGGTCACTGGGTCAGACTCTGTCCTTTCATATTCTGGGACAGTGGGTCAGACACTGTCCTTTCACACTCTGGGACAGTGGGTCAGACACTGTCCTTTCACACTGGGACAGTGGGTCAGACACTGCCCTTTCACACTCTGGGACAGTGGCTCAATCACTGTCTTTTCACACTCTGGGGCAGTGGGTCAGACACTGCCCTTTCACACTCTGGGACAGTGGCTCAATCACTGTCTTTTCACATTCTGGGACAGTGGGTCAGACACTGTCCTTTCACACTCTGGGTCAGTGGGTCACACACTGTCATCTCACACTCTGGGACAGTGGGTCAGACACTGTCCTTTCACACTCTTGGACAGTGGTTTCGGACTGTCCGTTCATACTCTGGCACACTGGGTCAGACACTGTCCTTTCACACTCTGGGACAGTGGGTCACACACGGTCCTTTCACACTCTGGGTCAGTGGGTCAGACACTGTACTTTCACACTCTGGGTCAGTGGGTCACACACTGTCCTTTCACACTCTGGGACTGTGGGTCACAGAATGTCCTTTCACACTGTGGGACAGTGTGTCAGACACTGTCCTTTCACATTCTGGGACAGTGGTTCAGATACTGTCCTTTCACACACACGGACAGTGAGTCACACACTGTCCTTTCACACTCTGGGACAGTGGGTCACACACTGTCCTTTCACTCTCTGGGACAGTGGGTCAGACATTGTCTTTTCACACTCTGGAACAGTGGGTCACACACTGTCATTTCATACACTGGGTCAGTGGGTCAGACTCTGCCCTTTCACAGTGTGGGTCAGTGGGTCACACTCAGTCCTTTCACACTCTGGGACAGTGGGTCACACACTGTCCTTTCACACTCTGGGACAGTGGGTCAGAAAATGTCATTTCATACTTTGGGACAGTGGGTCAGACACTGTCCTTGCACACTCTGGGACAGTGGGTCAGACACTGTCCTTTCACACTCTGGGTCAGTGGGTCATACACTGTCCCTTCACACTCTGGGACAATGGGTAAGACACTGTCATTTCACACTCTGGGACAGTGGGTCACACAATATCCTTTCACACTCTGGGACAGTGGATCACACTCTGTCCTTTCACACTCTGGGACAGTGGGTCAGACACTGTCCTTTCACACTCTGGGACAGTGGGTCACACACTGTCCTTTCACACTCTGGGACAGTGCGTCAGACACTGTCCTATCACACTCTAGGACACTGGGTCAGACTCTGTCCTTTCATATTCTGGGCAGTGGGTCAGACACTGTCCTTTCACACTCTGGGACAGTGGGTCAGACACTGTCCTTTCAGATTCTGGGTCAGTGTTTCATACACTGTCCTTTCACACTCTGGGACAATGGTCAGGGACTGTCCTTTCACACTCTGGGATATTGGGTCACACACTGTCCTTTCACACTCTGGGACAGTGGGTCAGACACTGTCCTTTCACACTCCGGGACAGTGGGTCCAACACTGTCCTTTTACACTCTGGGACAGTGGGTCAGACACTGTCCTTCCACACTCTGGGACAGTGGGTCAAACACTGACCTTTCACACACTGGGACAGTGGGTCACACACTGTCCTTTCACACTCTGGGACAGTGGGTCAGACACTGTCCTTTCACACTGGGACTGTGGGTCAGACACTGTCCTTTCACACTCTGGGACAGTGGATCACACACTGTCCTTTCACACTCAGGGACAGTGGGTCAGACACTGCCTTTTCACACTCTGGGTCAGTGGGTCAGACACTGTCCTTTCACACTCTGGGACAGTGGGTCGCACACTGACCTTTCACACTCTGGTACAGTGCGTCGGACACTGTCCTTTCACACTCTGGCACACTGGGTCAGACACTGTCCTTTCACACTCTGGGACAGTGGGTCACACACTGTTCTTTCACACTCTGGGACAGTGGTTCACACACTTTCCTTTCACACTCTGGGACAGTGGGTCACACACTGTCCTTGCACACTCTGGGACAGTAGGTCAGACACTGTCCTTTTACACTCTGGAACAGTGGGTCAGACACTGTCCTTTCACACTCTGGGATAGTGGATCACACACTGTCCTTTCACACTCTGGGACAGTGGGACACACACTGTCCTTTCACACTCTGGGACAGTGGGTCAGGCACTCCTTTCACACTCTGGGACAGTGGGTCAGACACTGTCCTTTCAGACTCGGGGACAGTGCGTCAGACACTGTCCTATCACACTCTAGGTCACTGGGTCAGACTCTGTCCTTTCATATTCTGGGACAGTGGGTGAGACACTGTCCTTTCACACTCTGGGACAGTGGGTCAGACACTGTCCTTTCACACTCTGGGTCAGTGGGTCATACACAGTCCTTTCACACTCTGGGACAATGGGTCAGGCATTGTCCTTTCACACTCGGCGACATTGGGTCACACACTGTCCTTTCACACTCTGGGACAGTGGGTCAGACACTCTCCTTTCACACTCTGGGACAGTGGGTCAGACACTGTCCTTTCACACTCTGGGACAGTGAGTCACACACTGTCCTTTCACACTCTGAGACAGTGGATCACACACTGTCCTTTCACACTCTGGGACAGTGGGTCACACACTGTCCTTTCACACTCTTGGACAATGGGTCAGACACTGACCTTTCACACACTGGGACACTGGGTCAGACACTGTCCTTTCACACTCTGGGACAGTGGGTCAGACACTGTCCTTTCACACTGGGACAGTGGGTCAGACACTGTCCTTTCACACTCTGGGACAGTGGATCACACAATGTCCTTTCACACTCTGGGGCAGTGGGTCAGACACTGCCCTTTCACACTCTGGGACAGTGGCTCAATCACTGTCTTTTCACATTCTGGGGCAGTGGGTCAGACACTGTCCTTTCACACTCTGGGTCAGTGGGTCACACACTGTCATCTCACACTCTGGGACAGTGGGTCAGACACTGTCCTTTCACACTCTTGGACAGTGGTTTCGGACTGTCCATTCATACTCTGGCACACTGGGTCAGACACTGTCCTTTCACACTCTGGGACAGTGGGTCACACACTGTCCTTTCACACTCTGGGTCAGTGGGTCAGACACTGTACTTTCACACTCTGGGTCAGTGGGTCACACACTGTCCTTTCACACTCTGGGACTGTGGGTCACAGAATGTCCTTTCACACTGTGGGACAGTGGGTCAGACACTGTCCATTCATACTCTGGGACTGTTGGTCACACACTGTCCTTTCACACTCTGGGACATTGGGTCGCAAACTGTCCTTTCACACTCTGGATCAGTGGGTCACACACTGTCCTCTCAAACTCTGGGACAGTGGGTCAGACGCTGTCGTTTCACACTCTGGGACAGTGGGTCACACACTGTCCTTTCACACTCTGGGACAGTGGGTCAGACACTGTCCTTTCAGACTCTGGGACAGTGCGTCAGACACTGTCCTATTACACTCTAGGTCACTGGGTCAGACTCTGTCCTTTCATATTCTGGGACAGTGGGTCAAACACTGTCCTTTCACACTCTGGGACAGTGGGTCAGACACTGTCCTTTCACACTCTGGGTCAGTGGGTCATACACTGTCCTTTCACACTCTGGGACAATGGGTCAGGAATTGTCCTTTCACACTCGGCGACATTGGGTCACACACTGTCCTTTCACACTCTGGGACAGAGGGTCAGACACTCTCCTTTCACACTCTGGGACACTGGGTCAGACACTGTCCTTTCACACTCTGGGACAGTGAGTCACACACTGTCCTTTCACACTCTGGGACAGTGGATCACACACTGTCCTTTCACACTCTGGGACAGTGGGTCACACACTGTCCTTTCACACTCTGGGACAGTGGGTCAGACACTGACCATTCACACACTGGGACAGTGGGCCAGACACTGTCCTTTCACACTCTGGGACAGTGGGTCACACACTGTCCTTTCACACTCTGGGACAGTGGGTCAGACACTGTCCTTTCACACTGGGACAGTGGGTCAGACAATGTCCTTTCACACTCTGGGACAGTGGGTCAGACACTGCCCTTTCACACTCTGGGACAGTGGCTCAATCACTGTCTTTTCACACTCTGGGGCAGTGGGTCAGACACTGCCCTTTCACACTCTGGGACAGTGGCTCAATCACTGTCTTTTCGCATTCTGGGACAGTGGGTCAGACACTGTCCTTTCACACTCTGGGTCAGTGGGTCACACACTGTCATCTCACACTCTGGGACAGTGGGTCAGACACTGTCCTTTCACACTCTTGGACAGTGGTTTCGGACTGTCCATTCATACTCTGGCACACTGGGTCAGACACTGTCCTTTCACACTCTGGGACAGTGGGTCACACACTGTCCTTTCACACTCTGGGTCAGTGGGTCAGACACTGAACTTTCACACTCTGGGTCAGTGGGTCACACACTCTCCTTTCAGACTCTGGGACTGTGGGTCACAGAATGTCCTTTCACACTGTGGGACAGTGGGTCAGACACTGTCCTTTCATACTCTGGGACTGTTGGTCACACGCTGTCCTTTCACACTCTGGGACATTGGGTCGCAAACTGTCCTTTCACACTCTGGGTCAGTGGGTCACACACTGTCCTCTCAAACTCTGGGACAGTGGGTCAGACGCTGTCGTTTCACACTCTGTGACAGTGGGTCACACACTGTCCTTTCATACTCTGGGACAGTGGGTCAGACACTGTCCTTTCACATTCTGGGACAGTGGTTCAGACACTGTCCTTTCACACTCAGGGACAGTGAGTCACACACTGTCCTTTCACACTCTGGGACACTGGGTCACACACTGTCCTTTCACACTCTGCGACAGTGGGTCTGACACTGTCCTTTCACACTCTGGGACAGTGGGTCACACACTGTTCTTTCACTCTCTGGGACAGTGGTTCACACACTGTCCTTTCACACTCTGGGACAGTGGGTCAGACATTGTCTTTTCACACTCTGGAACAGTGGGTCACACACTGTCCTTCCACACTCTGGGACAGTGGGTCAGACACACTGCCCTTTCACACACTGGGACAATGGGTCAGACACTTTCCTTTCACACTCTGTGAAAGTGGGTCACACACTGTCATTTCATACACTGGGACAGTGGGTCAGACACTATACTTTCACTCTCTGGGACAGTGGGTCAGACACTGTCCTTTCACAATCTGGATCAGTGGGTCAGACTCTGCCCTTTCACAGTGTGGGACAGTGGGTCACACTCTGTCCTTTCACACTCTGGGACAGTGGGTCACACACTGTCCTTTCACACTCTGGGACAGTGGGTCAGAAAATGTCATTTCATACTTTGGGACAGTGGGTCAGACACTGTCCTTGCACCCTCTGGGGCAGTGGGTCAGACACTGTCCTTTCACACTCTGGGTCAGTTGGTCATACACTGTCCCTTCACACTCTGGGACAATGGGTAAGACACTGTCATTTCACACTCTGGGACAGGGGGCCACACAATATCCTTTCACACTCTGGGACAGTGCGTCAGACACTGTCCTTTCACACTCTGGGACAGTGTGTCAGACACTGTCCTTTCACACTCTGGGACAGTGGGTCGCACACTGTCCTTTCACACTCTGGGACAGTGCGTCAGACACTGTCCTATCACACTCTAGGACAGTGGGTCAGACTCTGTCCTTTCATATTCTGGGACAGTGGGTCAGACACTGTCCTTTCACACTCTGGGACAGTGGGTCAGACACTGTCCTTTCAGATTCTGGGTCAGTGTGTCATACACTGTCCTTTCACACTCTGGGACAATGGGTCAGTGACTGTCCATTCACACTCTGGGATATTGGGTCACACACTGTCCTTTCACACTCTGGGACAGTGGGTCAGACACTGTCCTTTCACACTCCAGGACAGTGGATCCCACACTGTCCTTTTACACTCTGGGACAGTGGGTCAGACACTGTCCTTTCACACTCTGGGACAGTGGGTCAGACACTGACCTTTCACACACTGGGACAGTGGGTCACACACTGTCCTTTCACACTCTGGGACAGTGGGTCAGACACTCTCCTTTCACACTGGGACTGTGGGTCAGACACTGTCCTTTCACACTCTGGGACAGTGGATCACACACTGTCCTTTCACACTCTGGGACAGTGGGTCAGACACTGCCTTTTCACACTCTGGGTTAGTGGCTCAATCACTGTCTTTTCACACTCTGGGTCAGTGGGTCAGACACTGTCCTTTCACACTCTGGCAGACTGGGTCAGACACTGTCCTTTCACACTTTGGGACAGTGGGTCACACACTGTTCTTTCACACTCTGGGACAGTGGTTCACACACTGTCCTTTCACACTCTGGGACAGTGGGTCACACACTGTCCTTGCACACTCTGGGATAGTGGATCACACACTGTCCTTTCACACTCTGGGACAGTGGGACACACACTGTCCTTTCACACTCTGGGACAGTGGGTCAGGCACTCCTTTCACACTCTGGGACAGTGGGTCAGACACTGTCCTTTCAGATTCTGGGTCAGTGTTTCATACACTGTCCTTTCACACTCTGGGACAATGGTCAGGGACTGTCCTTTCACACTCTGGGATATTGGGCCACACACTGTCCTTTCACACTCTGGGACAGTGGGTCAGACACTGTCCTTTCACACTCCGGGACAGTGGGTCCAACACTGTCCTTTTACACTCTGGGACAGTGGGTCAGACACTGTCCTTCCACACTCTGGGACAGTGGGTCAAACACTGACCTTTCACACACTGGGACAGTGGGTCACACACTGTCCTTTCACACTCTGGGACAGTGGGTCAGACACTGTCCTTTCACACTGGGACTGTGGGTCAGACACTGTCCTTTCACACTCTGGGACAGTGGATCACACACTGTCCTTTCACACTCAGGGACAGTGGGTCAGACACTGCCTTTTCACACTCTGGGTCAGTGGGTCAGACACTGTCCTTTCACACTCTGGGACAGTGGGTCGCACACTGACCTTTCACACTCTGGTACAGTGCGTCGGACACTGTCCTTTCACACTCTGGCACACTGGGTCAGACACTGTCCTTTCACACTCTGGGACAGTGGGTCACACACTGTTCTTTCACACTCTGGGACAGTGGTTCACACACTTTCCTTTCACACTCTGGGACAGTGGGTCACACACTGTCCTTGCACACTCTGGGACAGTAGGTCAGACACTGTCCTTTTACACTCTGGAACAGTGGGTCAGACACTGTCCTTTCACACTCTGGGATAGTGGATCACACACTGTCCTTTCACACTCTGGGACAGTGGGACACACACTGTCCTTTCACACTCTGGGACAGTGGGTCAGGCACTCCTTTCACACTCTGGGACAGTGGGTCAGACACTGTCCTTTCAGACTCGGGGACAGTGCGTCAGACACTGTCCTATCACACTCTAGGTCACTGGGTCAGACTCTGTCCTTTCATATTCTGGGACAGTGGGTGAGACACTGTCCTTTCACACTCTGGGACAGTGGGTCAGACACTGTCCTTTCACACTCTGGGTCAGTGGGTCATACACAGTCCTTTCACACTCTGGGACAATGGGTCAGGCATTGTCCTTTCACACTCGGCGACATTGGGTCACACACTGTCCTTTCACACTCTGGGACAGTGGGTCAGACACTCTCCTTTCACACTCTGGGACAGTGGGTCAGACACTGTCCTTTCACACTCTGGGACAGTGAGTCACACACTGTCCTTTCACACTCTGAGACAGTGGATCACACACTGTCCTTTCACACTCTGGGACAGTGGGTCACACACTGTCCTTTCACACTCTTGGACAATGGGTCAGACACTGACCTTTCACACACTGGGACACTGGGTCAGACACTGTCCTTTCACACTCTGGGACAGTGGGTCAGACACTGTCCTTTCACACTGGGACAGTGGGTCAGACACTGTCCTTTCACACTCTGGGACAGTGGATCACACAATGTCCTTTCACACTCTGGGGCAGTGGGTCAGACACTGCCCTTTCACACTCTGGGACAGTGGCTCAATCACTGTCTTTTCACATTCTGGGGCAGTGGGTCAGACACTGTCCTTTCACACTCTGGGTCAGTGGGTCACACACTGTCATCTCACACTCTGGGACAGTGGGTCAGACACTGTCCTTTCACACTCTTGGACAGTGGTTTCGGACTGTCCATTCATACTCTGGCACACTGGGTCAGACACTGTCCTTTCACACTCTGGGACAGTGGGTCACACACTGTCCTTTCACACTCTGGGTCAGTGGGTCAGACACTGTACTTTCACACTCTGGGTCAGTGGGTCACACACTGTCCTTTCACACTCTGGGACTGTGGGTCACAGAATGTCCTTTCACACTGTGGGACAGTGGGTCAGACACTGTCCATTCATACTCTGGGACTGTTGGTCACACACTGTCCTTTCACACTCTGGGACATTGGGTCGCAAACTGTCCTTTCACACTCTGGATCAGTGGGTCACACACTGTCCTCTCAAACTCTGGGACAGTGGGTCAGACGCTGTCGTTTCACACTCTGGGACAGTGGGTCACACACTGTCCTTTCACACTCTGGGACAGTGGGTCAGACACTGTCCTTTCAGACTCTGGGACAGTGCGTCAGACACTGTCCTATTACACTCTAGGTCACTGGGTCAGACTCTGTCCTTTCATATTCTGGGACAGTGGGTCAAACACTGTCCTTTCACACTCTGGGACAGTGGGTCAGACACTGTCCTTTCACACTCTGGGTCAGTGGGTCATACACTGTCCTTTCACACTCTGGGACAATGGGTCAGGAATTGTCCTTTCACACTCGGCGACATTGGGTCACACACTGTCCTTTCACACTCTGGGACAGAGGGTCAGACACTCTCCTTTCACACTCTGGGACACTGGGTCAGACACTGTCCTTTCACACTCTGGGACAGTGAGTCACACACTGTCCTTTCACACTCTGGGACAGTGGATCACACACTGTCCTTTCACACTCTGGGACAGTGGGTCACACACTGTCCTTTCACACTCTGGGACAGTGGGTCAGACACTGACCATTCACACACTGGGACAGTGGGCCAGACACTGTCCTTTCACACTCTGGGACAGTGGGTCACACACTGTCCTTTCACACTCTGGGACAGTGGGTCAGACACTGTCCTTTCACACTGGGACAGTGGGTCAGACAATGTCCTTTCACACTCTGGGACAGTGGGTCAGACACTGCCCTTTCACACTCTGGGACAGTGGCTCAATCACTGTCTTTTCACACTCTGGGGCAGTGGGTCAGACACTGCCCTTTCACACTCTGGGACAGTGGCTCAATCACTGTCTTTTCGCATTCTGGGACAGTGGGTCAGACACTGTCCTTTCACACTCTGGGTCAGTGGGTCACACACTGTCATCTCACACTCTGGGACAGTGGGTCAGACACTGTCCTTTCACACTCTTGGACAGTGGTTTCGGACTGTCCATTCATACTCTGGCACACTGGGTCAGACACTGTCCTTTCACACTCTGGGACAGTGGGTCACACACTGTCCTTTCACACTCTGGGTCAGTGGGTCAGACACTGAACTTTCACACTCTGGGTCAGTGGGTCACACACTCTCCTTTCAGACTCTGGGACTGTGGGTCACAGAATGTCCTTTCACACTGTGGGACAGTGGGTCAGACACTGTCCTTTCATACTCTGGGACTGTTGGTCACACGCTGTCCTTTCACACTCTGGGACATTGGGTCGCAAACTGTCCTTTCACACTCTGGGTCAGTGGGTCACACACTGTCCTCTCAAACTCTGGGACAGTGGGTCAGACGCTGTCGTTTCACACTCTGTGACAGTGGGTCACACACTGTCCTTTCACACTCTGGGACAGTGGGTCAGACACTGTCCTTTCACATTCTGGGACAGTGGTTCAGACACTGTCCTTTCACACTCAGGGACAGTGAGTCACACACTGTCCTTTCACACTCTGGGACACTGGGTCACACACTGTCCTTTCACACTCTGCGACAGTGGGTCTGACACTGTCCTTTCACACTCTGGGACAGTGGGTCACACACTGTTCTTTCACTCTCTGGGACAGTGGTTCACACACTGTCCTTTCACACTCTGGGACAGTGGGTCAGACATTGTCTTTTCACACTCTGGAACAGTGGGTCACACACTGTCCTTCCACACTCTGGGACAGTGGGTCAGACACACTGCCCTTTCACACACTGGGACAATGGGTCAGACACTTTCCTTTCACACTCTGTGAAAGTGGGTCACACACTGTCATTTCATACACTGGGACAGTGGGTCAGACACTATACTTTCACTCTCTGGGACAGTGGGTCAGACACTGTCCTTTCACAATCTGGATCAGTGGGTCAGACTCTGCCCTTTCACAGTGTGGGACAGTGGGTCACACTCTGTCCTTTCACACTCTGGGACAGTGGGTCACACACTGTCCTTTCACACTCTGGGACAGTGGGTCAGAAAATGTCATTTCATACTTTGGGACAGTGGGTCAGACACTGTCCTTGCACCCTCTGGGGCAGTGGGTCAGACACTGTCCTTTCACACTCTGGGTCAGTTGGTCATACACTGTCCCTTCACACTCTGGGACAATGGGTAAGACACTGTCATTTCACACTCTGGGACAGGGGGCCACACAATATCCTTTCACACTCTGGGACAGTGCGTCAGACACTGTCCTTTCACACTCTGGGACAGTGTGTCAGACACTGTCCTTTCACACTCTGGGACAGTGGGTCGCACACTGTCCTTTCACACTCTGGGACAGTGCGTCAGACACTGTCCTATCACACTCTAGGACAGTGGGTCAGACTCTGTCCTTTCATATTCTGGGACAGTGGGTCAGACACTGTCCTTTCACACTCTGGGACAGTGGGTCAGACACTGTCCTTTCAGATTCTGGGTCAGTGTGTCATACACTGTCCTTTCACACTCTGGGACAATGGGTCAGTGACTGTCCATTCACACTCTGGGATATTGGGTCACACACTGTCCTTTCACACTCTGGGACAGTGGGTCAGACACTGTCCTTTCACACTCCAGGACAGTGGATCCCACACTGTCCTTTTACACTCTGGGACAGTGGGTCAGACACTGTCCTTTCACACTCTGGGACAGTGGGTCAGACACTGACCTTTCACACACTGGGACAGTGGGTCACACACTGTCCTTTCACACTCTGGGACAGTGGGTCAGACACTCTCCTTTCACACTGGGACTGTGGGTCAGACACTGTCCTTTCACACTCTGGGACAGTGGATCACACACTGTCCTTTCACACTCTGGGACAGTGGGTCAGACACTGCCTTTTCACACTCTGGGTTAGTGGCTCAATCACTGTCTTTTCACACTCTGGGTCAGTGGGTCAGACACTGTCCTTTCACACTCTGGCAGACTGGGTCAGACACTGTCCTTTCACACTTTGGGACAGTGGGTCACACACTGTTCTTTCACACTCTGGGACAGTGGTTCACACACTGTCCTTTCACACTCTGGGACAGTGGGTCACACACTGTCCTTGCACACTCTGGGATAGTGGATCACACACTGTCCTTTCACACTCTGGGACAGTGGGACACACACTGTCCTTTCACACTCTGGGACAGTGGGTCAGGCACTCCTTTCACACTCTGGGACAGTGGGTCAGACACTGTCCTTTCAGACTCTGGGACAGTGCGTCAGACACTGTCCTATCACACCCTAGGTCACTGGGTCAGACTCTGTCCTTTCATATTCTGGGACAGTGGGTCAGACACTGTCCTTTCACACTCTGGGACAGTGGGTCAGACACTGTCCTTTCACACTCTGGGTCAGTGGGTCATACACTGTCCTTTCACACTCTGGGACAATGGGTCAGGCATTGTCCTTTCACACTCGGCGACATTGGGTCACACACTGTCCTTTCACAGTCTGGGACAGTGGGTCAGACACTCTCCTTTCACACTCTGGGACAGTGGGTCCGACACTGTCCTTTCACACTCTGGGACAGTGAGTCACACACTGTCCTTTCACACTCTGGGACAGTGGATCACACACTGTCCTTTCACACTCTGGGACAGTGGGTCACACACTGTCCTTTCACACTCTGGGACAGTGGGTCAGACACTGACCTTTCACACACTGGGACAGTGGGTCAGACACTGTCCTTTCACACTCTGGGACAGTGGGTCACACACTGTCCTTTCACACTCTGGGACAGTGGGTCAGACACTGTCCTTTCACACTGGGACAGTGGGTCAGACGCTGTCCTTTCACACTCTGGGACAGTGGATCACACAATGTCCTTTCACACTCTGAGACAGTGGGTCAGACACTGCCCTTTCACAGTCTGGGACAGTGGCTCAATCACTGTCTTTTCACACTCTGGGGCAGTGGGTCAGACACTGCCCTTTCACACTCTGGGACAGTGGCTCAATCACTGTCCTTTCACACTCTGGGACAGTGGATCACACACTGTCCTTTCACACTCAGGGACAGTGGGTCAGACACTGCCTTTTCACACTCTGGGTCAGTGGGTCAGACACTGTCCTTTCACACTCTGGGACAGTGGGTCGCACACTGACCTTTCACACTCTGGTACAGTGCGTCGGACACTGTCCTTTCACACTCTGGCACACTGGGTCAGACACTGTCCTTTCACACTCTGGGACAGTGGGTCACACACTGTTCTTTCACACTCTGGGACAGTGGTTCACACACTTTCCTTTCACACTCTGGGACAGTGGGTCACACACTGTCCTTGCACACTCTGGGACAGTAGGTCAGACACTGTCCTTTTACACTCTGGAACAGTGGGTCAGACACTGTCCTTTCACACTCTGGGATAGTGGATCACACACTGTCCTTTCACACTCTGGGACAGTGGGACACACACTGTCCTTTCACACTCTGGGACAGTGGGTCAGGCACTCCTTTCACACTCTGGGACAGTGGGTCAGACACTGTCCTTTCAGACTCTGGGACAGTGCGTCAGACACTGTCCTATCACACTCTAGGTCACTGGGTCAGACTCTGTCCTTTCATATTCTGCGACAGTGGGTGAGACACTGTCTTTTCACACTCTGGGACAGTGGGTCAGACACTGTCCTTTCACACTCTGGGTCAGTGGGTCATACACAGTCCTTTCACACTCTGGGACAATGGGTCAGGCATTGTCCTTTCACACTCGGCGACATTGGGTCACACACTGTCCTTTCACACTCTGGGACAGTGGGTCAGACACTCTCCTTTCACACTCTGGGACAGTGGGTCAGACACTGTCCTTTCACACTCTGTGACAGTGAGTCACACACTGTCCTTTCACACTCTGAGACAGTGGATCACACACTGTCCTTTCACACTCTGGGACAGTGGGTCACACACTGTCCTTTCACACTCTTGGACAATGGGTCAGACACTGACCTTTCACACACTGGGACACTGGGTCAGACACTGTCCTTTCACACTCTGGGACAGTGGGTCAGACACTGTCCTTTCACACTGGGACAGTGGGTCAGACACTGCCCTTTCACACTCTGGGACAGTGGCTCAATCACTGTCTTTTCACATTCTGGGGCAGTGGGTCAGACACTGTCCTTTCACACTCTGGGTCAGTGGGTCACACACTGTCATCTCACACTCTGGGACAGTGGGTCAGACACTGTCCTTTCACACTCTTGGACAGTGGTTTCGGACTGTCCATTCATACTCTGGCACACTGGGTCAGACACTGTCCTTTCACACTCTGGGACAGTGGGTCACACACTGTCCTTTCACACTCTGGGTCAGTGGGTCAGACACTGTACTTTCACACTCTGGGTCAGTGGGTCACACACTGTCCTTTCACACTCTGGGACTGTGGGTCACAGAATGTCCTTTCACACTGTGGGACAGTGGGTCAGACACTGTCCATTCATACTCTGGGACTGTTGGTCACACACTGTCCTTTCACACTCTGGGACATTGGGTCGCAAACTGTCCTTTCACACTCTGGATCAGTGGGTCACACACTGTCCTCTCAAACTCTGGGACAGTGGGTCAGACGCTGTCGTTTCACACTCTGGGACAGTGGGTCACACACTGTCCTTTCACACTCTGGGACAGTGGGTCAGACACTGTCCTTTCAGACTCTGGGACAGTGCGTCAGGCACTGTCCTATTACACTCTAGGTCACTGGGTCAGACTCTGTCCTTTCATATTCTGGGACAGTGGGTCAAACACTGTCCTTTCACACTCTGGGACAGTGGGTCAGACACTGTCCTTTCACACTCTGGGTCAGTGGGTCATACACTGTCCTTTCACACTCTGGGACAATGGGTCAGGAATTGTCCTTTCACACTCGGCGACATTGGGTCACACACTGTCCTTTCACACTCTGGGACAGAGGGTCAGACACTGTCCTTTCACACTCTGGGACAGTGGGTCGCACACTGTCCTTTCACACTCTGGGACAGTGCGTCAGACACTGTCCTATCACACTCTAGGACAGTGGGTCAGACTCTGTCCTTTCATATTCTGGGACAGTGGGTCAGACACTGTCCTTTCACACTCTGGGACAGTGGGTCAGACACTGTCCTTTCAGATTCTGGGTCAGTGTGTCATACACTGTCCTTTCACACTCTGGGACAATGGGTCAGTGACTGTCCATTCACACTCTGGGATATTGGGTCACACACTGTCCTTTCACACTCTGGGACAGTGGGTCAGACACTGTCCTTTCACACTCCAGGACAGTGGATCCCACACTGTCCTTTTACACTCTGGGACAGTGGGTCAGACACTGTCCTTTCACACTCTGGGACAGTGGGTCAGACACTGACCTTTCACACACTGGGACAGTGGGTCACACACTGTCCTTTCACACTCTGGGACAGTGGGTCAGACACTCTCCTTTCACACTGGGACTGTGGGTCAGACACTGTCCTTTCACACTCTGGGACAGTGGATCACACACTGTCCTTTCACACTCTGGGACAGTGGGTCAGACACTGCCTTTTCACACTCTGGGTTAGTGGCTCAATCACTGTCTTTTCACACTCTGGGTCAGTGGGTCAGACACTGTCCTTTCACACTCTGGGACAGTTGGTCGCACACTGACCTTTCACACTCTGGGACAGTGCGTCGGACACTGTCCTTTCACACTCTGGCAGACTGGGTCAGACACTGTCCTTTCACACTTTGGGACAGTGGGTCACACACTGTTCTTTCACACTCTGGGACAGTGGTTCACACACTGTCCTTTCACACTCTGGGACAGTGGGTCACACACTGTCCTTGCACACTCTGGGATAGTGGATCACACACTGTCCTTTCACACTCTGGGACAGTGGGACACACACTGTCCTTTCACACTCTGGGACAGTGGGTCAGGCACTCCTTTCACACTCTGGGACAGTGGGTCAGACACTGTCCTTTCAGACTCTGGGACAGTGCGTCAGACACTGTCCTATCACACCCTAGGTCACTGGGTCAGACTCTGTCCTTTCATATTCTGGGACAGTGGGTCAGACACTGTCCTTTCACACTCTGGGACAGTGGGTCAGACACTGTCCTTTCACACTCTGGGTCAGTGGGTCATACACTGTCCTTTCACACTCTGGGACAATGGGTCAGGCATTGTCCTTTCACACTCGGCGACATTGGGTCACACACTGTCCTTTCACAGTCTGGGACAGTGGGTCAGACACTCTCCTTTCACACTCTGGGACAGTGGGTCCGACACTGTCCTTTCACACTCTGGGACAGTGAGTCACACACTGTCCTTTCACACTCTGGGACAGTGGATCACACACTGTCCTTTCACACTCTGGGACAGTGGGTCACACACTGTCCTTTCACACTCTGGGACAGTGGGTCAGACACTGACCTTTCACACACTGGGACAGTGGGTCAGACACTGTCCTTTCACACTCTGGGACAGTGGGTCACACACTGTCCTTTCACACTCTGGGACAGTGGGTCAGACACTGTCCTTTCACACTGGGACAGTGGGTCAGACACTGTCCTTTCACACTCTGGGACAGTGGATCACACAATGTCCTTTCACACTCTGAGACAGTGGGTCAGACACTGCCCTTTCACACTCTGGGACAGTGGCTCAATCACTGTCTTTTCACACTCTGGGGCAGTGGGTCAGACACTGCCCTTTCACACTCTGGGACAGTGGCTCAATCACTGTCTTTTCACATTCTGGGACAGTGGGTCAGACACTGTTCTTTCACACTCTGGGACAGTGGTTCACACACTTCCTTTCACACTCTGGGACAGTGGGTCACACACTGTCCTTGCACACTCTGGGACAGTAGGTCATACACTGTCCTTTTACACTCTGGAACAGTGGGTCAGACACTGTCCTTTCACACTCTGGGATAGTGGATCACACACTGTCCTTTCACACTCTGGGACAGTGGGACACACACTGTCCTTTCACACTCTGGGACAGTGGGTCAGGCACTCCTTTCACACTCTGGGACAGTGGGTCAGACACTGTCCTTTCAGACTCTGGGACAGTGCGTCAGACACTGTCCTATCACACTCTAGGTCACTGGGTCAGACTCTGTCCTTTCATATTCTGGGACAGTGGGTGAGACACTGTCCTTTCACACTCTGGGACAGTGGGTCAGACACTGTCCTTTCACACTCTGGGTCAGTGGGTCATACACAGTCCTTTCACACTCTGGGACAATGGGTCAGGCATTGTCCTTTCACACTCGGCGACATTGGGTCACACACTGTCCTTTCACACTCTGGGACAGTGGGTCACACACTCTCCTTTCACACTCTGGGACAGTGGGTCAGACACTGTCCTTTCACACTCTGGGACAGTGAGTCACACACTGTCCTTTCACACTCTGAGACAGTGGATCACACACTGTCCTTTCACACTCTGGGACAGTGGGTCACACACTGTCCTTTCACACTCTTGGACAATGGGTCAGACACTGACCTTTCACACACTGGGACACTGGGTCAGACACTGTCCTTTCACACTCTGGGACAGTGGGTCAGACACTGTCCTTTCACACTGGGACAGTGGGTCAGACACTGTCCTTTCACACTCTGGGACAGTGGATCACACAATGTCCTTTCACACTCTGGGGCAGTGGGTCAGACACTGCCCTTTCACACTCTGGGACAGTGGCTCAATCACTGTCTTTTCACATTCTGGGTCAGTGGGTCAGACACTGTCCTTTCACACTCTGGGTCAGTGGGTCACACACTGTCATCTCACACTCTGGGACAGTGGGTCAGACACTGTCCTTTCACACTCTTGGACAGTGGTTTCGGACTGTCCATTCATACTCTGGCACACTGGGTCAGACACTGTCCTTTCACACTCTGGGACAGTGGGTCACACACTGTCCTTTCACACTCTGGGTCAGTGGGTCAGACACTGTACTTTCACACTCTGGGTCAGTGGGTCACACACTGTCCTTTCACACTCTGGGACTGTGGGTCACAGAATGTCCTTTCACACTCTTGGACAATGGGTCAGACACTGACCTTTCACACACTGGGACACTGGGTCAGACACTGTCCTTTCACACTCTGGGACAGTGGGTCAGACACTGTCCTTTCACACTGGGACAGTGGGTCAGACACTGTCCTTTCACACTCTGGGACAGTGGATCACACAATGTCCTTTCACACTCTGGGGCAGTGGGTCAGACACTGCCCTTTCACACTCTGGGACAGTGGCTCAATCACTGTCTTTTCACATTCTGGGGCAGTGGGTCAGACACTGTCCTTTCACACTCTGGGTCAGTGGGTCACACACTGTCATCTCACACTCTGGGACAGTGGGTCAGACACTGTCCTTTCACACTCTTGGACAGTGGTTTCGGACTGTCCATTCATACTCTGGCACACTGGGTCAGACACTGTCCTTTCACACTCTGGGACAGTGGGTCACACACTGTCCTTTCACACTCTGGGTCAGTGGGTCAGACACTGTACTTTCACACTCTGGGTCAGTGGGTCACACACTGTCCTTTCACACTCTGGGACTGTGGGTCACAGAATGTCCTTTCACACTGTGGGACAGTGGGTCAGACACTGTCCATTCATACTCTGGGACTGTTGGTCACACACTGTCCTTTCACACTCTGGGACATTGGGTCGCAAACTGTCCTTTCACACTCTGGATCAGTGGGTCACACACTGTCCTCTCAAACTCTGGGACAGTGGGTCAGACGCTGTCGTTTCACACTCTGGGACAGTGGGTCACACACTGTCCTTTCACACTCTGGGACAGTGGGTCAGACACTGTCCTTTCAGACTCTGGGACAGTGCGTCAGACACTGTCCTATTACACTCTAGGTCACTGGGTCAGACTCTGTCCTTTCATATTCTGGGACAGTGGGTCAAACACTGTCCTTTCACACTCTGGGACAGTGGGTCAGACACTGTCCTTTCACACTCTGGGTCAGTGGGTCATACACTGTCCTTTCACACTCTGGGACAATGGGTCAGGAATTGTCCTTTCACACTCGGCGACATTGGGTCACACACTGTCCTTTCACACTCTGGGACAGAGGGTCAGACACTGTCCTTTCACACTCTGGGACAGTGGGTCGCACACTGTCCTTTCACACTCTGGGACAGTGCGTCAGACACTGTCCTATCACACTCTAGGACAGTGGGTCAGACTCTGTCCTTTCATATTCTGGGACAGTGGGTCAGACACTGTCCTTTCACACTCTGGGACAGTGGGTCAGACACTGTAATTTCAGATTCTGGGTCAGTGTGTCATACACTGTCCTTTCACACTCTGGGACAATGGGTCAGTGACTGTCCATTCACACTCTGGGATATTGGGTCACACACTGTCCTTTCACACTCTGGGACAGTGGGTCAGACACTGTCCTTTCACACTCCAGGACAGTGGATCCCACACTGTCCTTTTACACTCTGGGACAGTGGGTCAGACACTGTCCTTTCACACTCTGGGACAGTGGGTCAGACACTGACCTTTCACACACTGGGACAGTGGGTCACACACTGTCCTTTCACACTCTGGGACAGTGGGTCAGACACTCTCCTTTCACACTGGGACTGTGGGTCAGACACTGTCCTTTCACACTCTGGGACAGTGGATCACACACTCTCCTTTCACACTCTGGGACAGTGGGTCAGACACTGCCTTTTCACACTCTGGGTTAGTGGCTCAATCACTGTCTTTTCACACTCTGGGTCAGTGGGTCAGACACTGTCCTTTCACACTCTGGGACAGTTGGTCGCACACTGACCTTTCACACTCTGGGACAGTGCGTCGGACACTGTCCTTTCACACTCTGGCAGACTGGGTCAGACACTGTCCTTTCACACTTTGGGACAGTGGGTCACACACTGTTCTTTCACACTCTGGGACAGTGGTTCACACACTGTCCTTTCACACTCTGGGACAGTGGGTCACACACTGTCCTTGCACACTCTGGGATAGTGGATCACACACTGTCCTTTCACACTCTGGGACAGTGGGACACACACTGTCCTTTCACACTCTGGGACAGTGGGTCAGGCACTCCTTTCACACTCTGGGACAGTGGGTCAGACACTGTCCTTTCAGACTCTGGGACAATGCGTCAGACACTGTCCTATCACACCCTAGGTCACTGGGTCAGACTCTGTCCTTTCATATTCTGGGACAGTGGGTCAGACACTGTCCTTTCACACTCTGGGACAGTGGGTCAGACACTGTCCTTTCACACTCTGGGTCAGTGGGTCATACACTGTCCTTTCACACTCTGGGACAATGGGTCAGGCATTGTCCTTTCACACTCGGCGACATTGGGTCACACACTGTCCTTTCACAGTCTGGGACAGTGGGTCAGACACTCTCCTTTCACACTCTGGGACAGTGGGTCCGACACTGTCCTTTCACACTCTGGAACAGTGAGTCACACACTGTCCTTTCACACTCTGGGACAGTGGATCACACACTGTCCTTTCACACTCTGGGACAGTGGGTCACACACTGTCCTTTCACACTCTGGGACAGTGGGTCAGACACTGACCTTTCACACACTGGGACAGTGGGTCAGACACTGTCCTTTCACACTCTGGGACAGTGGGTCACACACTGTCCTTTCACACTCTGGGACAGTGGGTCAGACACTGTCCTTTCACACTGGGACAGTGGGTCAGACACTGTCCTTTCACACTCTGGGACAGTGGATCACACAATGTCCTTTCACACTCTGAGACAGTGGGTCAGACACTGCCCTTTCACACTCTGGGACAGTGGCTCAATCACTGTCTTTTCACACTCTGGGGCAGTGGGTCAGACACTGCCCTTTCACACTCTGGGACAGTGGCTCAATCACTGTCTTTTCACATTCTGGGACAGTGGGTCAGACACTGTCCTTTCACACTCTGGGACAGTGGATCACACACTGTCCTTTCACACTCAGGGACAGTGGGTCAGACACTGCCTCTTCACACTCTGGGTCAGTGGGTCAGACACTGTCCTTTCACACTCTGGGACAGTGGGTCGCACACTGACCTTTCACACTCTGGTACAGTGCGTCGGACACTGTCCTTTCACACTCTGGCACACTGGGTCAGACACTGTCCTTTCACACTCTGGGACAGTGGGTCACACACTGTTCTTTCACACTCTGGGACAGTGGTTCACACACTTTCCTTTCACACTCTGGGACAGTGGGTCACACACTGTCCTTGCACACTCTGGGACAGTAGGTCAGACACTGTCCTTTTACACTCTGGAACAGTGGGTCAGACACTGTCCTTTCACACTCTGTGATAGTGGATCACACACTGTCCTTTCACACTCTGGGACAGTGGGACACACACTGTCCTTTCACACTCTGGGACAGTGGGTCAGGCACTCCTTTCACACTCTGGGACAGTGGGTCAGACACTGTCCTTTCAGACTCTGGGACAGTGCGTCAGACACTGTCCTATCACACTCTAGGTCACTGGGTCAGACTCTGTCCTTTCATATTCTGGGACAGTGGGTGAGACACTGTCCTTTCACACTCTGGGACAGTGGGTCAGACACTGTCCTTTCACACTCTGGGTCAGTGGGTCATACACAGTCCTTTCACACTCTGGGACAATGGGTCAGGCATTGTCCTTTCACACTCGGCGACATTGGGTCACACACTGTCCTTTCACACTCTGGGACAGTGGGTCAGACACTCTCCTTTCACACTCTGGGAGAGTGGGTCAGACACTGTCCTTTCACACTCTGGGACAGTGAGTCACACACTGTCCTTTCACACTCTGAGACAGTGGATCACACACTGTCCTTTCACACTCTGGGACAGTGGGTCACACACTGTCCTTTCACACTCTTGGACAATGGGTCAGACACTGACCTTTCACACACTGGGACACTGGGTCAGACACTGTCCTTTCACACTCTGGGACAGTGGGTCAGACACTGTCCTTTCACACTGGGACAGTGGGTCAGACACTGTCCTTTCACACTCTGGGACAGTGGATCACACAATGTCCTTTCACACTCTGGGGCAGTGGGTCAGACACTGCCCTTTCACACTCTGGGACAGTGGCTCAATCACTGTCTTTTCACATTCTGGGGCAGTGGGTCAGACACTGTCCTTTCACACTCTGGGTCAGTGGGTCACACACTGTCATCTCACACTCTGGGACAGTGGGTCAGACACTGTCCTTTCACACTCTTGGACAGTGGTTTCGGACTGTCCATTCATACTCTGGCACACTGGGTCAGACACTGTCCTTTCACACTCTGGGACAGTGGGTCACACACTGTCCTTTCACACTCTGGGTCAGTGGGTCAGACACTGTACTTTCACACTCTGGGTCAGTGGGTCACACACTGTCCTTTCACACTCTGGGACTGTGGGTCACAGAATGTCCTTTCACACTGTGGGACAGTGGGTCAGACACTGTCCATTCATACTCTGGGACTGTTGGTCACACACTGTCCTTTCACACTCTGGGACATTGGGTCGCAAACTGTCCTTTCACACTCTGGATCAGTGGGTCACACACTGTCCTCTCAAACTCTGGGACAGTGGGTCAGACGCTGTCGTTTCACACTCTGGGACAGTGGGTCACACACTGTCCTTTCACACTCTGGGACAGTGGGTCAGACACTGTCCTTTCAGACTCTGGGACAGTGCGTCAGACACTGTCCTATTACACTCTAGGTCACTGGGTCAGACTCTGTCCTTTCATATTCTGGGACAGTGGGTCAAACACTGTCCTTTCACACTCTGGGACAGTGGGTCAGACACTGTCCTTTCACACTCTGGGTCAGTGGGTCATACACTGTCCTTTCACACTCTGGGACAATGGGTCAGGCATTGTCCTTTCACACTCGGCGACATTGGGTCACACACTGTCCTTTCACAGTCTGGGACAGTGGGTCAGACACTCTCCTTTCACACTCTGGGACAGTGGGTCCGACACTGTCCTTTCACACTCTGGAACAGTGAGTCACACACTGTCCTTTCACACTCTGGGACAGTGGATCACACACTGTCCTTTCACACTCTGGGACAGTGGGTCACACACTGTCCTTTCACACTCTGGGACAGTGGGTCAGACACTGACCTTTCACACACTGGGACAGTGGGTCAGACACTGTCCTTTCACACTCTGGGACAGTGGGTCACACACTGTCCTTTCACACTCTGGGACAGTGGGTCAGACACTGTCCTTTCACACTGGGACAGTGGGTCAGACACTGTCCTTTCACACTCTGGGACAGTGGATCACACAATGTCCTTTCACACTCTGAGACAGTGGGTCAGACACTGCCCTTTCACACTCTGGGACAGTGGCTCAATCACTGTCTTTTCACACTCTGGGGCAGTGGGTCAGACACTGCCCTTTCACACTCTGGGACAGTGGCTCAATCACTGTCTTTTCACATTCTGGGACAGTGGGTCAGACACTGTCCTTTCACACTCTGGGACAGTGGATCACACACTGTCCTTTCACACTCAGGGACAGTGGGTCAGACACTGCCTCTTCACACTCTGGGTCAGTGGGTCAGACACTGTCCTTTCACACTCTGGGACAGTGGGTCGCACACTGTCCTTTCACACTCTGGCACACTGGGTCAGACACTGTCCTTTCACACTCTGGGACAGTGGGTCACACACTGTTCTTTCACACTCTGGGACAGTGGTTCACACACTTTCCTTTCACACTCTGGGACAGTGGGTCACACACTGTCCTTGCACACTCTGGGACAGTAGGTCAGACACTGTCCTTTTACACTCTGGAACAGTGGGTCAGACACTGTCCTTTCACACTCTGGGATAGTGGATCACACACTGTCCTTTCACACTCTGGGACAGTGGGACACACACTGTCCTTTCACACTCTGGGACAGTGGGTCAGGCACTCCTTTCACACTCTGGGACAGTGGGTCAGACACTGTCCTTTCAGACTCTGGGACAGTGCGTCAGACACTGTCCTATCACACTCTAGGTCACTGGGTCAGACTCTGTCCTTTCATATTCTGGGACAGTGGGTGAGACACTGTCCTTTCACACTCTGGGACAGTGGGTCAGACACTGTCCTTTCACACTCTGGGTCAGTGGGTCATACACAGTCCTTTCACACTCTGGGACAATGGGTCAGGCATTGTCCTTTCACACTCGGCGACATTGGGTCACACACTGTCCTTTCACACTCTGGGACAGTGGGTCAGACACTCTCCTTTCACACTCTGGGACAGTGGGTCAGACACTGTCCTTTCACACTCTGGGACAGTGAGTCACACACTGTCCTTTCACACTCTGAGACAGTGGATCACACACTGTCCTTTCACACTCTGGGACAGTGGGTCACACACTGTCCTTTCACACTCTTGGACAATGGGTCAGACACTGACCTTTCACACACTGGGACACTGGGTCAGACACTGTCCTTTCACACTCTGGGACAGTGGGTCAGACACTGTCCTTTCACACTGGGACAGTGGGTCAGACACTGTCCTTTCACACTCTGGGACAGTGGATCACACAATGTCCTTTCACACTCTGGGGCAGTGGGTCAGACACTGCCCTTTCACACTCTGGGACAGTGGCTCAATCACTGTCTTTTCACATTCTGGGGCAGTGGGTCAGACACTGTCCTTTCACACTCTGGGTCAGTGGGTCACACACTGTCATCTCACACTCTGGGACAGTGGGTCAGACACTGTCCTTTCACACTCTTGGACAGTGGTTTCGGACTGTCCATTCATACTCTGGCACACTGGGTCAGACACTGTCCTTTCACACTCTGGGACAGTGGGTCACACACTGTCCTTTCACACTCTGGGTCAGTGGGTCAGACACTGTACTTTCACACTCTGGGTCAGTGGGTCACACACTGTCCTTTCACACTCTGGGACTGTGGGTCACAGAATGTCCTTTCACACTGTGGGACAGTGGGTCAGACACTGTCCATTCATACTCTGGGACTGTTGGTCACACACTGTCCTTTCACACTCTGGGACATTGGGTCGCAAACTGTCCTTTCACACTCTGGATCAGTGGGTCACACACTGTCCTCTCAAACTCTGGGACAGTGGGTCAGACGCTGTCGTTTCACACTCTGGGACAGTGGGTCACACACTGTCCTTTCACACTCTGGGACAGTGGGTCAGACACTGTCCTTTCAGACTCTGGGACAGTGCGTCAGACACTGTCCTATTACACTCTAGGTCACTGGGTCAGACTCTGTCCTTTCATATTCTGGGACAGTGGGTCAAACACTGTCCTTTCACACTCTGGGACAGTGGGTCAGACACTGTCCTTTCACACTCTGGGTCAGTGGGTCATACACTGTCCTTTCACACTCTGGGACAATGGGTCAGGAATTGTCCTTTCACACTCGGCGACATTGGGTCACACACTGTCCTTTCACACTCTGGGACAGAGGGTCAGACACTCTCCTTTCACACTCTGGGACACTGGGTCAGACACTGTCCTTTCACACTCTGGGACAGTGAGTCACACACTGTCCTTTCACACTCTGGGACAGTGGATCACACACTGTCCTTTCACACTCTGGGACAGTGGGTCACACACTGTCCTTTCACACTCTGGGACAGTGGGTCAGACACTGACCATTCACACACTGGGACAGTGGGCCAGACACTGTCCTTTCACACTCTGGGACAGTGGGTCACACACTGTCCTTTCACACTCTGGGACAGTGGGTCAGACACTGTCCTTTCACACTGGGACAGTGGGTCAGACAATGTCCTTTCACACTCTGGGACAGTGGGTCAGACACTGCCCTTTCACACTCTGGGACAGTGGCTCAATCACTGTCTTTTCACACTCTGGGGCAGTGGGTCAGACACTGCCCTTTCACACTCTGGGACAGTGGCTCAATCACTGTCTTTTCGCATTCTGGGACAGTGGGTCAGACACTGTCCTTTCACACTCTGGGTCAGTGGGTCACACACTGTCATCTCACACTCTGGGACAGTGGGTCAGACACTGTCCTTTCACACTCTTGGACAGTGGTTTCGGACTGTCCATTCATACTCTGGCACACTGGGTCAGACACTGTCCTTTCACACTCTGGGACAGTGGGTCACACACTGTCCTTTCACACTCTGGGACAGTGGGTCACACACTGTCCTTTCACACTCTGGGACAGTGGGTCAGACACTGACCTTTCACACACTGGGACAGTGGGTCAGACACTGTCCTTTCACACTCTGGGACAGTGGATCACACACTGTCCTTTCACACTCTGGGACAGTGGGTCAGACACTGTCCTTTCACACTGGGACAGTGGGTCAGACACTGTCCTTTCACACTCTGGGACAGTGGATCACACAATGTCCTTTCACACTCTGAGACAGTGGGTCAGACACTGCCCTTTCACACTCTGGGACAGTGGCTCAATCACTGTCTTTTCACACTCTGGGGCAGTGGGTCAGACACTGCCCTTTCACACTCTGGGACAGTGGCTCAATCACTGTCTTTTCACATTCTGGGACAGTGGGTCAGACACTGTCCTTTCACACTCTGGGACAGTGGATCACACACTGTCCTTTCACACTCAGGGACAGTGGGTCAGACACTGCCTTTTCACACTCTGGGTCAGTGGGTCAGACACTGTCCTTTCACACTCTGGGACAGTGGGTCGCACACTGACCTTTCACACTCTGGTACAGTGCGTCGGACACTGTCCTTTCACACTCTGGCACACTGGGTCAGACACTGTCCTTTCACACTCTGGGACAGTGGGTCACACACTGTTCTTTCACACTCTGAGACAGTGGATCACACACTGTCCTTTCACACTCTGGGACAGTGGGTCAGACACTGCCTTTTCACACTCTGGGTTAGTGGCTCAATCACTGTCTTTTCACACTCTGGGTCAGTGGGTCAGACACTGTCCTTTCACACTCTGGGACAGTTGGTCGCACACTGACCTTTCACACTCTGGGACAGTGCGTCGGACACTGTCCTTTCACACTCTGGCAGACTGGGTCAGACACTGTCCTTTCACACTTTGGGACAGTGGGTCACACACTGTTCTTTCACACTCTGGGACAGTGGTTCACACACTGTCCTTTCACACTCTGGGACAGTGGGTCACACACTGTCCTTGCACACTCTGGGATAGTGGATCACACACTGTCCTTTCACACTCTGGGACAGTGGGACACACACTGTCCTTTCACACTCTGGGACAGTGGGTCAGGCACTCCTTTCACACTCTGGGACAGTGGGTCAGACACTGTCCTTTCAGACTCTGGGACAGTGCGTCAGACACTGTCCTATCACACCCTAGGTCACTGGGTCAGACTCTGTCCTTTCATATTCTGGGACAGTGGGTCAGACACTGTCCTTTCACACTCTGGGACAGTGGGTCAGACACTGTCCTTTCACACTCTGGGTCAGTGGGTCATACACTGTCCTTTCACACTCTGGGACAATGGGTCAGGCATTGTCCTTTCACACTCGGCGACATTGGGTCACACACTGTCCTTTCACAGTCTGGGACAGTGGGTCAGACACTCTCCTTTCACACTCTGGGACAGTGGGTCCGACACTGTCCTTTCACACTCTGGAACAGTGAGTCACACACTGTCCTTTCACACTCTGGGACAGTGGATCACACACTGTCCTTTCACACTCTGGGACAGTGGGTCACACACTGTCCTTTCACACTCTGGGACAGTGGGTCAGACACTGACCTTTCACACACTGGGACAGTGGGTCAGACACTGTCCTTTCACACTCTGGGACAGTGGGTCACACACTGTCCTTTCACACTCTGGGACAGTGGGTCAGACACTGTCCTTTCACACTGGGACAGTGGGTCAGACACTGTCCTTTCACACTCTGGGACAGTGGATCACACAATGTCCTTTCACACTCTGAGACAGTGGGTCAGACACTGCCCTTTCACACTCTGGGACAGTGGCTCAATCACTGTCTTTTCACACTCTGGGGCAGTGGGTCAGACACTGCCCTTTCACACTCTGGGACAGTGGCTCAATCACTGTCTTTTCACATTCTGGGACAGTGGGTCAGACACTGTCCTTTCACACTCTGGGACAGTGGATCACACACTGTCCTTTCACACTCAGGGACAGTGGGTCAGACACTGCCTTTTCACACTCTGGGTCAGTGGGTCAGACACTGTCCTTTCACACTCTGGGACAGTGGGTCGCACACTGACCTTTCACACTCTGGTACAGTGCGTCGGACACTGTCCTTTCACACTCTGGCACACTGGGTCAGACACTGTCCTTTCACACTCTGGGACAGTGGGTCACACACTGTTCTTTCACACTCTGGGACAGTGGTTCACACACTTTCCTTTCACACTCTGGGACAGTGGGTCACACACTGTCCTTGCACACTCTGGGACAGTAGGTCAGACACTGTCCTTTTACACTCTGGAACAGTGGGTCAGACACTGTCCTTTCACACTCTGGGATAGTGGATCACACACTGTCCTTTCACACTCTGGGACAGTGGGACACACACTGTCCTTTCACACTCTGGGACAGTGGGTCAGGCACTCCTTTCACACTCTGGGACAGTGGGTCAGACACTGTCCTTTCAGACTCTGGGACAGTGCGTCAGACACTGTCCTATCACACTCTAGGTCACTGGGTCAGACTCTGTCCTTTCATATTCTGGGACAGTGGGTGAGACACTGTCCTTTCACACTCTGGGACAGTGGGTCAGACACTGTCCTTTCACACTCTGGGTCAGTGGGTCATACACAGTCCTTTCACACTCTGGGACAATGGGTCAGGCATTGTCCTTTCACACTCGGCGACATTGGGTCACACACTGTCCTTTCACACTCTGGGACAGTGGGTCAGACACTCTCCTTTCACACTCTGGGACAGTGGGTCAGACACTGTCCTTTCACACTCTGGGACAGTGAGTCACACACTGTCCTTTCACACTCTGAGACAGTGGATCACACACTGTCCTTTCACACTCTGGGACAGTGGGTCACACACTGTCCTTTCACACTCTTGGACAATGGGTCAGACACTGACCTTTCACACACTGGGACACTGGGTCAGACACTGTCCTTTCACACTCTGGGACAGTGGGTCAGACACTGTCCTTTCACACTGGGACAGTGGGTCAGACACTGTCCTTTCACACTCTGGGACAGTGGATCACACAATGTCCTTTCACACTCTGGGGCAGTGGGTCAGACACTGCCCTTTCACACTCTGGGACAGTGGCTCAATCACTGTCTTTTCACATTCTGGGGCAGTGGGTCAGACACTGTCCTTTCACACTCTGGGTCAGTGGGTCACACACTGTCATCTCACACTCTGGGACAGTGGGTCAGACACTGTCCTTTCACACTCTTGGACAGTGGTTTCGGACTGTCCATTCATACTCTGGCACACTGGGTCAGACACTGTCCTTTCACACTCTGGGACAGTGGGTCACACACTGTCCTTTCACACTCTGGGTCAGTGGGTCAGACACTGTACTTTCACACTCTGGGTCAGTGGGTCACACACTGTCCTTTCACACTCTGGGACTGTGGGTCACAGAATGTCCTTTCACACTGTGGGACAGTGGGTCAGACACTGTCCATTCATACTCTGGGACTGTTGGTCACACACTGTCCTTTCACACTCTGGGACATTGGGTCGCAAACTGTCCTTTCACACTCTGGATCAGTGGGTCACACACTGTCCTCTCAAACTCTGGGACAGTGGGTCAGACGCTGTCGTTTCACACTCTGGGACAGTGGGTCACACACTGTCCTTTCACACTCTGGGACAGTGGGTCAGACACTGTCCTTTCAGACTCTGGGACAGTGCGTCAGACACTGTCCTATTACACTCTAGGTCACTGGGTCAGACTCTGTCCTTTCATATTCTGGGACAGTGGGTCAAACACTGTCCTTTCACACTCTGGGACAGTGGGTCAGACACTGTCCTTTCACACTCTGGGTCAGTGGGTCATACACTGTCCTTTCACATTCTGGGACAATGGGTCAGGAATTGTCCTTTCACACTCGGCGACATTGGGTCACACACTGTCCTTTCACACTCTGGGACAGAGGGTCAGACACTCTCCTTTCACACTCTGGGACACTGGGTCAGACACTGTCCTTTCACACTCTGGGACAGTGAGTCACACACTGTCCTTTCACACTCTGGGACAGTGGATCACACACTGTCCTTTCACACTCTGGGACAGTGGGTCACACACTGTCCTTTCACACTCTGGGACAGTGGGTCAGACACTGACCATTCACACACTGGGACAGTGGGCCAGACACTGTCCTTTCACACTCTGGGACAGTGGGTCACACACTGTCCTTTCACACTCTGGGACAGTGGGTCAGACACTGTCCTTTCACACTGGGACAGTGGGTCAGACAATGTCCTTTCACACTCTGGGACAGTGGGTCAGACACTGCCCTTTCACACTCTGGGACAGTGGCTCAATCACTGTCTTTTCACACTCTGGGGCAGTGGGTCAGACACTGCCCTTTCACACTCTGGGACAGTGGCTCAATCACTGTCTTTTCGCATTCTGGGACAGTGGGTCAGACACTGTCCTTTCACACTCTGGGTCAGTGGGTCACACACTGTCATCTCACACTCTGGGACAGTGGGTCAGACACTGTCCTTTCACACTCTTGGACAGTGGTTTTGGACTGTCCATTCATACTCTGGCACACTGGGTCAGACACTGTCCTTTCACACTCTGGGACAGTGGGTCACACACTGTCATTTCACACTCTGGGACAGTGGGTCACACACTGTCCTTTCACACTCTGGGACAGTGGGTCAGACACTGACCTTTCACACACTGGGACAGTGGGTCAGACACTGTCCTTTCACACTCTGGGACAGTGGGTCACACACTGTCCTTTCACACTCTGGGACAGTGGGTCAGACACTGTCCTTTCACACTGGGACAGTGGGTCAGACACTGTCCTTTCACACTCTGGGACAGTGGATCACACAATGTCCTTTCACACTCTGAGACAGTGGGTCAGACACTGCCCTTTCACACTCTGGGACAGTGGCTCAATCACTGTCTTTTCACACTCTGGGGCAGTGGGTCAGACACTGCCCTTTCACACTCTGGGACAGTGGCTCAATCACTGTCTTTTCACATTCTGGGACAGTGGGTCAGACACTGTCCTTTCACACTCTGGGACAGTGGATCACACACTGTCCTTTCACACTCAGGGACAGTGGGTCAGACACTGCCTTTTCACACTCTGGGTCAGTGGGTCAGACACTGTCCTTTCACACTCTGGGACAGTGGGTCGCACACTGACCTTTCACACTCTGGTACAGTGCGTCGGACACTGTCCTTTCACACTCTGGCACACTGGGTCAGACACTGTCCTTTCACACTCTGGGACAGTGGGTCACACACTGTTCTTTCACACTCTGGGACAGTGGTTCACACACTTTCCTTTCACACTCTGGGACAGTGGGTCACACACTGTCCTTGCACACTCTGGGACAGTAGGTCAGACACTGTCCTTTTACACTCTGGAACAGTGGGTCAGACACTGTCCTTTCACACTCTGGGATAGTGGATCACACACTGTCCTTTCACACTCTGGGACAGTGGGACACACACTGTCCTTTCACACTCTGGGACAGTGGGTCAGGCACTCCTTTCACACTCTGGGACAGTGGGTCAGACACTGTCCTTTCAGACTCTGGGACAGTGCGTCAGACACTGTCCTATCACACTCTAGGTCACTGGGTCAGACTCTGTCCTTTCATATTCTGGGACAGTGGGTGAGACACTGTCCTTTCACACTCTGGGACAGTGGGTCAGACACTGTCCTTTCACACTCTGGGTCAATGGGTCATACACAGTCCTTTCACACTCTGGGACAATGGGTCAGGCATTGTCCTTTCACACTCGGCGACATTGGGTCACACACTGTCCTTTCACACTCTGGGACAGTGGGTCAGACACTCTCCTTTCACACTCTGGGACAGTGGGTCACACACTGTCCTTTCACACTCTGGGACAGTGAGTCACACACTGTCCTTTCACACTCTGAGACAGTGGATCACACACTGTCCTTTCACACTCTGGGACAGTGGGTCACACACTGTCCTTTCACACTCTTGGACAATGGGTCAGACACTGACCTTTCACACACTGGGACACTGGGTCAGACACTGTCCTTTCACACTCTGGGACAGTGGGTCAGACACTGTCCTTTCACACTGGGACAGTGGGTCAGACACTGTCCTTTCACACTCTGGGACAGTGGATCACACAATGTCCTTTCACACTCTGGGGCAGTGGGTCAGACACTGCCCTTTCACACTCTGGGACAGTGGCTCAATCACTGTCTTTTCACATTCTGGGGCAGTGGGTCAGACACTGTCCTTTCACACTCTGGGTCAGTGGGTCACACACTGTCATCTCACACTCTGGGACAGTGGGTCAGACACTGTCCTTTCACACTCTTGGACAGTGGTTTCGGACTGTCCATTCATACTCTGGCACACTGGGTCAGACACTGTCCTTTCACACTCTGGGACAGTGGGTCACACACTGTCCTTTCACACTCTGGGTCAGTGGGTCAGACACTGTACTTTCACACTCTGGGTCAGTGGGTCACACACTGTCCTTTCACACTCTGGGACTGTGGGTCACAGAATGTCCTTTCACACTGTGGGACAGTGGGTCAGACACTGTCCATTCATACTCTGGGACTGTTGGTCACACACTGTCCTTTCACACTCTGGGACATTGGGTCGCAAACTGTCCTTTCACACTCTGGATCAGTGGGTCACACACTGTCCTCTCAAACTCTGGGACAGTGGGTCAGACGCTGTCGTTTCACACTCTGGGACAGTGGGTCACACACTGTCCTTTCACACTCTGGGACAGTGGGTCAGACACTGTCCTTTCAGACTCTGGGACAGTGCGTCAGACACTGTCCTATTACACTCTAGGTCACTGGGTCAGACTCTGTCCTTTCATATTCTGGGACAGTGGGTCAAACACTGTCCTTTCACACTCTGGGACAGTGGGTCAGACACTGTCCTTTCACACTCTGGGTCAGTGGGTCATACACTGTCCTTTCACACTCTGGGACAATGGGTCAGGAATTGTCCTTTCACACTCGGCGACATTGGGTCACACACTGTCCTTTCACACTCTGGGACAGAGGGTCAGACACTCTCCTTTCACACTCTGGGACACTGGGTCAGACACTGTCCTTTCACACTCTGGGACAGTGAGTCACACACTGTCCTTCCACACTCTGGGACAGTGGATCACACACTGTCCTTTCACACTCTGGGACAGTGGGTCACACACTGTCCTTTCACACTCTGGGACAGTGGGTCAGACACTGACCATTCACACACTGGGACAGTGGGCCAGACACTGTCCTTTCACACTCTGGGACAGTGGGTCACACACTGTCCTTTCACACTCTGGGACAGTGGGTCAGACACTGTCCTTTCACACTGGGACAGTGGGTCAGACAATGTCCTTTCACACTCTGGGACAGTGGGTCAGACACTGCCCTTTCACACTCTGGGACAGTGGCTCAATCACTGTCTTTTCACACTCTGGGGCAGTGGGTCAGACACTGCCCTTTCACACTCTGGGACAGTGGCTCAATCACTGTCTTTTTGCATTCTGGGACAGTGGGTCAGACACTGTCCTTTCACACTCTGGGTCAGTGGGTCACACACTGTCATCTCACACTCTGGGACAGTGGGTCAGACACTGTCCTTTCACACTCTTGGACAGTGGTTTCGGACTGTCCATTCATACTCTGGCACACTGGGTCAGACACTGTCCTTTCACACTCTGGGACAGTGGGTCACACACTGTCCTTTCACACTCTGGGTCAGTGGGTCAGACACTGAACTTTCACACTCTGGGTCAGTGGGTCACACACTGTCCTTTCAGACTCTGGGACTGTGGGTCACAGAATGTCCTTTCACACTGTGGGACAGTGGGTCAGACACTGTCCTTTCATACTCTGGGACTGTTGGTCACACACTGTCCTTTCACACTCTGGGACATTGGGTCGCAAACTGTCCTTTCACACTCTGGGTCAGTGGGTCACACACTGTCCTCTCAAACTCTGGGACAGTGGGTCAGACGCTGTCGTTTCACACTCTGTGACAGTGGGTCACACACTGTCCTTTCACACTCTGGGACAGTGGGTCAGACACTGTCCTTTCACATTCTGGGGCAGTGGTTCAGACACTGTCCTTTCACACTCAGGGACAGTGAGTCACACACTGTCCTTTCACACTCTGGGACACTGGGTCAAACACTGTCCTTTCACACTCTGCGACAGTGGGTCTGACACTGTCCTTTCACACTCTGGGACAGTGGGTCACACACTGTTCTTTCACTCTCTGGGACAGTGGTTCACACACTGTCCTTTCACACTCTGGGACAGTGGGTCAGACATTGTCTTTTCACACTCTGGAACAGTGGGTCACACACTGTCCTTCCACACTCTGGGACAGTGGGTCAGACACACTGCCCTTTCACACACTGGGACAATGGGTCAGACACTTTCCTTTCACACTCTGTGAAAGTGGGTCACACACTGTCATTTCATACACTGGGACAGTGGGTCAGACACTATACTTTCACTCTCTGGGACAGTGGGTCAGACACTGTCCTTTCACAATCTGGATCAGTGGGTCAGACTCTGCCCTTTCACAGTGTGGGACAGTGGGTCACACTCTGTCCTTTCACACTCTGGGACAGTGGGTCACACACTGTCCTTTCACACTCTGGGACAGTGGGTCAGAAAATGTCATTTCATACTTTGGGACAGTGGGTCAGACACTGTCCTTTCACACTCTGGGACAGTGGGTCAGACACTGACCATTCACACACTGGGACAGTGGGCCAGACACTGTCCTTTCACACTCTGGGACAGTGGGTCACACACTGTCCTTTCACACTCTGGGACAGTGGGTCAGACACTGTCCTTTCACACTGGGACAGTGGGTCAGACAATGTCCTTTCACACTCTGGGACAGTGGGTCAGACACTGCCCTTTCACACTCTGGGACAGTGGCTCAATCACTGTCTTTTCACACTCTGGGGCAGTGGGTCAGACACTGCCCTTTCACACTCTGGGACAGTGGCTCAATCACTGTCTTTTCGCATTCTGGGACAGTGGGTCAGACACTGTCCTTTCACACTCTGGGTCAGTGGGTCACACACTGTCATCTCACACTCTGGGACAGTGGGTCAGACACTGTCCTTTCACACTCTTGGACAGTGGTTTTGGACTGTCCATTCATACTCTGGCACACTGGGTCAGACACTGTCCTTTCACACTCTGGGACAGTGGGTCACACACTGTCATTTCACACTCTGGGACAGTGGGTCACACACTGTCCTTTCACACTCTGGGACAGTGGGTCAGACACTGACCTTTCACACACTGGGACAGTGGGTCAGACACTGTCCTTTCACACTCTGGGACAGTGGGTCACACACTGTCCTTTCACACTCTGGGACAGTGGGTCAGACACTGTCCTTTCACACTGGGACAGTGGGTCAGACACTGTCCTTTCACACTCTGGGACAGTGGATCACACAATGTCCTTTCACACTCTGAGACAGTGGGTCAGACACTGCCCTTTCACACTCTGGGACAGTGGCTCAATCACTGTCTTTTCACACTCTGGGGCAGTGGGTCAGACACTGCCCTTTCACACTCTGGGACAGTGGCTCAATCACTGTCTTTTCACATTCTGGGACAGTGGGTCAGACACTGTCCTTTCACACTCTGGGACAGTGGATCACACACTGTCCTTTCACACTCAGGGACAGTGGGTCAGACACTGCCTTTTCACACTCTGGGTCAGTGGGTCAGACACTGTCCTTTCACACTCTGGGACAGTGGGTCGCACACTGACCTTTCACACTCTGGTACAGTGCGTCGGACACTGTCCTTTCACACTCTGGCACACTGGGTCAGACACTGTCCTTTCACACTCTGGGACAGTGGGTCACACACTGTTCTTTCACACTCTGGGACAGTGGTTCACACACTTTCCTTTCACACTCTGGGACAGTGGGTCACACACTGTCCTTGCACACTCTGGGACAGTAGGTCAGACACTGTCCTTTTACACTCTGGAACAGTGGGTCAGACACTGTCCTTTCACACTCTGGGATAGTGGATCACACACTGTCCTTTCACACTCTGGGACAGTGGGACACACACTGTCCTTTCACACTCTGGGACAGTGGGTCAGGCACTCCTTTCACACTCTGGGACAGTGGGTCAGACACTGTCCTTTCAGACTCTGGGACAGTGCGTCAGACACTGTCCTATCACACTCTAGGTCACTGGGTCAGACTCTGTCCTTTCATATTCTGGGACAGTGGGTGAGACACTGTCCTTTCACACTCTGGGACAGTGGGTCAGACACTGTCCTTTCACACTCTGGGTCAATGGGTCATACACAGTCCTTTCACACTCTGGGACAATGGGTCAGGCATTGTCCTTTCACACTCGGCGACATTGGGTCACACACTGTCCTTTCACACTCTGGGACAGTGGGTCAGACACTCTCCTTTCACACTCTGGGACAGTGGGTCACACACTGTCCTTTCACACTCTGGGACAGTGAGTCACACACTGTCCTTTCACACTCTGAGACAGTGGATCACACACTGTCCTTTCACACTCTGGGACAGTGGGTCACACACTGTCCTTTCACACTCTTGGACAATGGGTCAGACACTGACCTTTCACACACTGGGACACTGGGTCAGACACTGTCCTTTCACACTCTGGGACAGTGGGTCAGACACTGTCCTTTCACACTGGGACAGTGGGTCAGACACTGTCCTTTCACACTCTGGGACAGTGGATCACACAATGTCCTTTCACACTCTGGGGCAGTGGGTCAGACACTGCCCTTTCACACTCTGGGACAGTGGCTCAATCACTGTCTTTTCACATTCTGGGGCAGTGGGTCAGACACTGTCCTTTCACACTCTGGGTCAGTGGGTCACACACTGTCATCTCACACTCTGGGACAGTGGGTCAGACACTGTCCTTTCACACTCTTGGACAGTGGTTTCGGACTGTCCATTCATACTCTGGCACACTGGGTCAGACACTGTCCTTTCACACTCTGGGACAGTGGGTCACACACTGTCCTTTCACACTCTGGGTCAGTGGGTCAGACACTGTACTTTCACACTCTGGGTCAGTGGGTCACACACTGTCCTTTCACACTCTGGGACTGTGGGTCACAGAATGTCCTTTCACACTGTGGGACAGTGGGTCAGACACTGTCCATTCATACTCTGGGACTGTTGGTCACACACTGTCCTTTCACACTCTGGGACATTGGGTCGCAAACTGTCCTTTCACACTCTGGATCAGTGGGTCACACACTGTCCTCTCAAACTCTGGGACAGTGGGTCAGACGCTGTCGTTTCACACTCTGGGACAGTGGGTCACACACTGTCCTTTCACACTCTGGGACAGTGGGTCAGACACTGTCCTTTCAGACTCTGGGACAGTGCGTCAGACACTGTCCTATTACACTCTAGGTCACTGGGTCAGACTCTGTCCTTTCATATTCTGGGACAGTGGGTCAAACACTGTCCTTTCACACTCTGGGACAGTGGGTCAGACACTGTCCTTTCACACTCTGGGTCAGTGGGTCATACACTGTCCTTTCACACTCTGGGACAATGGGTCAGGAATTGTCCTTTCACACTCGGCGACATTGGGTCACACACTGTCCTTTCACACTCTGGGACAGAGGGTCAGACACTCTCCTTTCACACTCTGGGACACTGGGTCAGACACTGTCCTTTCACACTCTGGGACAGTGAGTCACACACTGTCCTTCCACACTCTGGGACAGTGGATCACACACTGTCCTTTCACACTCTGGGACAGTGGGTCACACACTGTCCTTTCACACTCTGGGACAGTGGGTCAGACACTGACCATTCACACACTGGGACAGTGGGCCAGACACTGTCCTTTCACACTCTGGGACAGTGGGTCACACACTGTCCTTTCACACTCTGGGACAGTGGGTCAGACACTGTCCTTTCACACTGGGACAGTGGGTCAGACAATGTCCTTTCACACTCTGGGACAGTGGGTCAGACACTGCCCTTTCACACTCTGGGACAGTGGCTCAATCACTGTCTTTTCACACTCTGGGGCAGTGGGTCAGACACTGCCCTTTCACACTCTGGGACAGTGGCTCAATCACTGTCTTTTTGCATTCTGGGACAGTGGGTCAGACACTGTCCTTTCACACTCTGGGTCAGTGGGTCACACACTGTCATCTCACACTCTGGGACAGTGGGTCAGACACTGTCCTTTCACACTCTTGGACAGTGGTTTCGGACTGTCCATTCATACTCTGGCACACTGGGTCAGACACTGTCCTTTCACACTCTGGGACAGTGGGTCACACACTGTCCTTTCACACTCTGGGTCAGTGGGTCAGACACTGAACTTTCACACTCTGGGTCAGTGGGTCACACACTGTCCTTTCAGACTCTGGGACTGTGGGTCACAGAATGTCCTTTCACACTGTGGGACAGTGGGTCAGACACTGTCCTTTCATACTCTGGGACTGTTGGTCACACACTGTCCTTTCACACTCTGGGACATTGGGTCGCAAACTGTCCTTTCACACTCTGGGTCAGTGGGTCACACACTGTCCTCTCAAACTCTGGGACAGTGGGTCAGACGCTGTCGTTTCACACTCTGTGACAGTGGGTCACACACTGTCCTTTCACACTCTGGGACAGTGGGTCAGACACTGTCCTTTCACATTCTGGGGCAGTGGTTCAGACACTGTCCTTTCACACTCAGGGACAGTGAGTCACACACTGTCCTTTCACACTCTGGGACACTGGGTCAAACACTGTCCTTTCACACTCTGCGACAGTGGGTCTGACACTGTCCTTTCACACTCTGGGACAGTGGGTCACACACTGTTCTTTCACTCTCTGGGACAGTGGTTCACACACTGTCCTTTCACACTCTGGGACAGTGGGTCAGACATTGTCTTTTCACACTCTGGAACAGTGGGTCACACACTGTCCTTCCACACTCTGGGACAGTGGGTCAGACACACTGCCCTTTCACACACTGGGACAATGGGTCAGACACTTTCCTTTCACACTCTGTGAAAGTGGGTCACACACTGTCATTTCATACACTGGGACAGTGGGTCAGACACTATACTTTCACTCTCTGGGACAGTGGGTCAGACACTGTCCTTTCACAATCTGGATCAGTGGGTCAGACTCTGCCCTTTCACAGTGTGGGACAGTGGGTCACACTCTGTCCTTTCACACTCTGGGACAGTGGGTCACACACTGTCCTTTCACACTCTGGGACAGTGGGTCAGAAAATGTCATTTCATACTTTGGGACAGTGGGTCAGACACTGTCCTTGCACCATCTGGGGCAGTGGGTCAGACACTGTCCTTTCACACTCTGGGTCAGTTGGTCATACACTGTCCCTTCACACTCTGGGACAATGGGTAAGACACTGTCATTTCACACTCTGGGACAGGGGGCCACACAATATCCTTTCACACTCTGGGACAGTGCGTCAGACACTGTCCTTTCACACTCTGGGACAGTGTGTCAGACACTGTCCTTTCACACTCTGGGACAGTGGGTCGCACACTGTCCTTTCACACTCTGGGACAGTGCGTCAGACACTGTCCTATCACACTCTAGGACAGTGGGTCAGACTCTGTCCTTTCATATTCTGGGACAGTGGGTCAGACACTGTCCTTTCACACTCTGGGACAGTGGGTCAGACACTGTAATTTCAGATTCTGGGTCAGTGTGTCATACACTGTCCTTTCACACTCTGGGACAATGGGTCAGTGACTGTCCATTCACACTCTGGGATATTGGGTCACACACTGTCCTTTCACACTCTGGGACAGTGGGTCAGACACTGTCCTTTCACACTCCAGGACAGTGGATCCCACACTGTCCTTTTACACTCTGGGACAGTGGGTCAGACACTGTCCTTTCACACTCTGGGACAGTGGGTCAGACACTGACCTTTCACACACTGGGACAGTGGGTCACACACTGTCCTTTCACACTCTGGGACAGTGGGTCAGACACTCTCCTTTCACACTGGGACTGTGGGTCAGACACTGTCCTTTCACACTCTGGGACAGTGGATCACACACTGTCCTTTCACACTCTGGGACAGTGGGTCAGACACTGCCTTTTCACACTCTGGGTTAGTGGCTCAATCACTGTCTTTTCACACTCTGGGTCAGTGGGTCAGACACTGTCCTTTCACACTCTGGGACAGTTGGTCGCACACTGACCTTTCACACTCTGGGACAGTGCGTCGGACACTGTCCTTTCACACTCTGGCAGACTGGGTCAGACACTGTCCTTTCACACTTTGGGACAGTGGGTCACACACTGTTCTTTCACACTCTGGGACAGTGGTTCACACACTGTCCTTTCACACTCTGGGACAGTGGGTCACACACTGTCCTTGCACACTCTGGGATAGTGGATCACACACTGTCCTTTCACACTCTGGGACAGTGGGACACACACTGTCCTTTCACACTCTGGGACAGTGGGTCAGGCACTCCTTTCACACTCTGGGACAGTGGGTCAGACACTGTCCTTTCAGACTCTGGGACAGTGCGTCAGACACTGTCCTATCACACCCTAGGTCACTGGGTCAGACTCTGTCCTTTCATATTCTGGGACAGTGGGTCAGACACTGTCCTTTCACACTCTGGGTCAGTGGGTCATACACTGTCCTTTCACACTCTGGGACAATGGGTCAGGCATTGTCCTTTCACACTCGGCGACATTGGGTCACACACTGTCCTTTCACAGTCTGGGACAGTGGGTCAGACACTCTCCTTTCACACTCTGGGACAGTGGGTCCGACACTGTCCTTTCACACTCTGGGACAGTGAGTCACACACTGTCCTTTCACACTCTGGGTCAGTGGATCACACACTGTCCTTTCACACTCTGGGACAGTGGGTCACACACTGTCCTTTCACACTCTGGGACAGTGGGTCAGACACTGACCTTTCACACACTGGGACAGTGGGTCAGACACTGTCCTTTCACACTCTGGGACAGTGGGTCACACACTGTCCTTTCACACTCTGGGACAGTGGGTCAGACACTGTCCTTTCACACTGGGACAGTGGGTCAGACACTGTCCTTTCACACTCTGGGACAGTGGATCACACAATGTCCTTTCACACTCTGAGACAGTGGGTCAGACACTGCCCTTTCACACTCTGGGACAGTGGCTCAATCACTGTCTTTTCACACTCTGGGGCAGTGGGTCAGACACTGCCCTTTCACACTCTGGGACAGTGGCTCAATCACTGTCTTTTCACATTCTGGGACAGTGGGTCAGACACTGTCCTTTCACACTCTGGGTCAGTGGGTCACACACTGTCATCTCACACTCTGGGACAGTGGGTCAGACACTGTCCTTTCACACTCTTGGACAGTGGTTTCGGACTGTCCGTTCATACTCTGGCACACTGGGTCAGACACTGTCCTTTCACACTCTGGGTCAGTGGGTCACACACTGTCCTTTCACACTCTGGGACTGTGGGTCACAGAATGTCCTTTCACACTGTGGGACAGTGGGTCAGACACTGTCCTTTCATACTCTGGGACTGTTGGTCACACACTGTCCTTTCACACTCTGGGACATTGGGTCGCAAACTGTCCTTTCACACTCTGGGTCAGTGGGTCACACACTGTCCTCTCAAACTCTGGGACAGTGGGTCAGACGCTGTCGTTTCACACTCTGGGACAGTGGGTCACACACTGTCCTTTCACACTCTGGGACAATGGGTCAGACACTGTCCTTTCACATTCTGGGACAGTGGGTCAGACACTGTCCTTTCACACTCTGGGACACTGGGTCACAAACTGTCCTTTCACACTCTGCGACAGTGTGTCAGACACTGTCCTTTCACACTCTGGGACAGTGGGTCACACACTGTTCTATCACTCTCTGGGACAGTGGTTCACACACTGTCCTTTCACACTCTGGCACAGTGGGTCAGACATTGTCTTTTCACACTCTGGGACAGTGGGTCACACACTGTCCCTCCACACTCTGGGACAGTGGGTCAGACACACTGTCCTTTCACACACTGGGACAATGGGTCAGACACTGTCCTTTCACACTCTGTGAAAGTGGGTCACACAATGTCATTTCATACACTGGGGCAGTGGGTCAGACACTGTCCTTTCACTCTCTGGGACAGTGGGTCAGACACTGTCCTTTCACACTCTGGGTCAGTGGGTCAGACAGTGCCCTTTCACAGTGTGGGACAGTGGGTCACACACTGTCCTTTCACACTCTGGGACAGTGGGTCACACACTGTCCTTTCACACTCTGGGACAGTGGGTCAGACACTGTCCTTTCACACTCTGTGACAGTGGGTCACACAATGTCCTTTCACTCACTGGGTCAGTGGGTCACACACTGTCCTTTCACACTCTGGAACAATGGGACAGTCACTGTCCTTTCACACTCTGGGACAGTGGATCACAAACTGTCCTTTCACACTCTGGGACACTGGGACACACACAGTCCTTTCACACTCTGGGACAGTGGGACAGGCACTCCTTTCACACTCTGGGACAGAGGGTCAGACACTGTCCTTTCAAACTCTGGGACAGTGGGTCACACACTGTCCTTGCACACTCTGGGACAGTAGGTCAGACACTGTCCTTTCACACTCTGGGACAGTGGTCAGACATTGCCCTTTCACACTCTGGGACAGTGGGTCAGACACTGTCCTTTCATACTCTGGGACAGTGGGTCACACAATGTCGTTTCACACTCTGGGACAGTGGGTCAGAAAATGTCATTTCATACTCTGGGACAGTGGGTCAGACACTGTCCTTTCACACTCTGGGACAGTGGGTCAGACACTGTCCCTTCACACTCTGGGACAATGGGTAAGACACTGTCCTTTCACACTCTGGGACAGTGGGTCACACAATATCCTTTCACACTCTGGTACAGTGAATCACACACTGTCCTTTCACACTCTGGGACAGTGGGTCACACACTGTCCTTTCACACTCTGGGACAGTGCGTCAGACACTGTCCTGTCACACTCTAGGACACTGGGTCAGACTCTGTTCTTTCATATTCTGGGACAGTGGGTCAGACATTGTCCTTTCACACTCTGGGACAGTGGGTCAGACACTGTCCGTTCACACTCTGGGACAGTGGGTCAGACACTGTCCTTTCACACTCTGGGACAGTGAGTCACACACTGTCCTTTCACACTCCGGGACAGTGGATCACATACTGTCCTTTCGCATTCTGGGACAGTGGTTCAGACACTGTCCTTTCACACTCTGGGACAGTGGGTCACACACTGTCCTTTCACACACTGGGACAGTGGGTCAGACACTGTCGTTTCACACTCTGGGACAGTGGGTCACACACTGTCCTTTCACACTCTGGGACAGTGGGTCAGACACTGTCCTTTCACAGTCTGGGACAGTGGTTCAGACACTGTCCTTTCACACTCAGGGACAGTGGGTCAGACACTGTCCTTTCACACTCAGGGACAGTGGATCACACACAGTCCTTTCACACTCTGGGACAGTGGGACACACACTGTCCTTTTACACTCTGGGACAGTGGGTCAGGCACTCCTTTCACACTCTGGGACAGTGTGTCAGACACTGTCCTATCAAACTCAGGGACAGTGGGTCACACACTGTCCTTGCACACTCTGGGACATATGGTCAGACACTGTCCTTTCACACTCTGGGACAGTGGTCAGGCACTGCCCTTTCACACTCTGGGACAGTGGCTCAGACACTGTCCTTTCATACTCTGGGACAGTGGGTCACACACTGTCATTGCACACTCCGGGACAGTGGGTCAGACACTGTCCTTTCATACTCTGAGACTGTTGGTCACACACTGTCTTTTCACACTCTGGGACATTGGGTCGCAAACTGTCCTTTCACACTCTGGGTCAGTGGGTCACACACTGTCCTCTCAAACTCTGGGACAGTGGGTCAGACACTGTCCTTTCACATTCTGGGACAGTGGTTCAGACACTCTCCTTTCACACTCAGGGACAGTGGGTCAGACACTGTCCTTTCACACTCTGGGACAGTGGGACACACACTGTCCTTTCACATTCTGGGACAGTGGTTCAGACACTGTCCTTTCACACTCAGGGACTGTGGTTCAGACACTGTCCTTTCACACTTAGGGACAGTGGATCACACACTGTCCTTTCACACTCTGGGACAGTGGGACACACACTGTACTTTTACACTCTGGGACAGTGGGTCAGGCACTCCTTTCACACTCTGCGACAGTAGGTCAGACACTGTCCTTTCACTCTCTGGGACAGTGGGTCAGACACTGTCATTTCACACTCTGGGACAGTGAGTCACACACTGTCCTTTCACACTCCGGGACAGTGGATCACATACTGTCCTTTCACATTCTGGGACAGTGGGTCAGACACTGTCCTTTCACACTCTGGGTCAGTGGGTCACACACTGTCCTTTCACACACTGGGACAGTGGGTCAGACACGGTCCTTTCACACTCTGGGACAGTGGGTCACACACTGTCCTTTCACACTCTGGGACAGTGGGTCAGACACTTTCCTTTCACACTGGGACAGTGGGTCAGACACTGTCCTTTCAGACTCTGGGTCAGTGGGTCACATACTGCGCACTCAAACTCTGGGACAGTGGGTCAGACACTGTCGTTTCACATTCTGTTTAGTGGGTCACCCACTGTCCCTTCACACTCAGGGACAGTGGCTCAGACACTGTCCTTTCACACTCTGGGACAGTGGGTCACACACTGTCCTTTCACACTCTGGGACAGTGGGTCAGACACTGTCCTTTCACATTCTGGGACAGTGGTTCAGACACTGTCCTTTCACACTCAGGGACAGTGGGTCAGACACTGTCCTTTCACACTCAGGGACAGTGGATCACACACAGTCCTTTCACACTCTGCGACAGTGGGACACACACTGTCCTTTTACACTCTGGGACATTGTGTCAGACACTGTCCTTTCAAACTCAGGGACAGTGGGTCACACACTGTCCTTGCACACTCTGGGACATATGGTCAGACAATGTCCTTTCACACTCTGGGACAGTGGTCAGACACTGCCCTTTCACACTCTGGGACAGTGGGTCAGACACTGTCCTTTCATACTCTCGGACAGTGGGTCACACACTGTCGTTGCACACTCTGTGACAGTGGGTCAGACACTATCCTTTCATACTCTGGGACTGTTGGTCACACACTGTCTTTTCACACTCTGGGACATTGGGTCGCAAACTCTCCTTTCACACTCTGGGTCAGTGGGTCACACACTGTCCTCTCAAACTCTGGGACAGTGGGTCAGACGCTGTCGTTTCACACTCTGGTTAGTGGGTCACACACTGTCCTTTCACACTCAGGGACAGTGGCTCAGACACTGTCCTTTCACACTCTGGGACAGTGGGTCACACACTGTCCTTTCACACTCTGGGACAGTGGGTCAGACACTGTCCTTTCACATTCTGGGACAGTGGTTCAGACACTGTCCTTTCGCACTCAGGGACAGTGGATCACACAATGTCCTTTCACACTCTGGGACAGTGGGACACACACTGTCCTTTTACACTCTGGGACAGTGGGTCAGGCACTCCTTTCACACTCTGGGACAGTGGGTCACACACTGTCCTTGCACACTCTGCGACAGTAGGTCAGACACTGTCCTTTCACACTCTGGGACAGTGGTCAGACACTGCCCTTTCACACTCTGGGACAGTGGGTCAGACACTGTCCTTTCATACTCTGGGACAGTGGGTCACACACTGTCGTTTCACACTCTGGGACAGTGGGTCAGAAAATGTCATTTCATTCTTTGGGACAGTGGGTCAGACACTGTCCTTGCACACTCTGGGACAGTGGGTCAGACACTGTCCTTTCACACTCTGGGTCAGTGGGTCATACACTGTCCCTTCACACTCTGGGACAATGGGTAAGACACTGTCATTTCACACTCTGGGACAGTGGGTCACACAATATCCTTTCACACTCTGGGACAGTGGATCACACTCTGTCCTTTCACACTCTGGGACAGTGTGTCAGACACTGTCCTTTCACACTCTGGGACAGTGGGTCGCACACTGTCCTTTCACACTCTGGGACCGTGCGTCAGACACTGTCCTATCACACTCTAGGACACTGGGTCAGACTCTGTCCTTTCATATTCTGGGACAGTGGGTCAGACACAGTCCTTTCACACTCTGGGACAGTGGGTCAGACACTGTCCTTTCAGATTCTGGGTCAGTGTGTCATACACTGTCCTTTCACACTCTGGGACAATGGGTCAGGGACTGTCCTTTCACACTCTGGGATATTGGGTCACACACTCTCCTTTCACACTCTGGGACAGTGGGTCAGACACTGCCCTTTCACACTCCGGGACAGTGGATCCCACACTGTCCTTTCACACTCTGGGACAGTGGGTCAGACACTGTCCTTTCACACTGGGACTGTGGGTCAGACACTGTCCTTTCACACTCTGGGACAGTGGATCATACACTGTCCTTTCACACTCTGGGACAGTGGGTCAGACACTGCCTTTTCACACTCTGGGTTATTGGCTCAATCACTGTCTTTTCACACTCTGGGTCAGTGGGTCAGACACTGTCCTTTCACACTCTGGGACAGTGGGACGCACACTGACCTTTCACACTCTGGGTCAGTGCGTCGGACACTGTCCTTTCACACTCTGGCACACTGGGTCAGACACTGTCCTTTCACACTCTGGGACAGTGGGTCACACACTGTCCTTTCACACTATGGGACAGTGGGTCACACACTGTTCTTTCACACTCTGGGATAGTGGATCACACACTGTCCTTTCACACTCTGGGACAGTGGGACACACACTGTCCTTTCACACTCTGGGACAGTGGGTCAGGCACTCCTTTCACACTCTGGGACAGTGGGTCAGACACTGTCCTATCAGACTCTGGGACAGTGCGTCAGACACTGTCCTATCACACTCTAGGTCACTGGGTCAGACTCTGTCCTTTCATATTCTGGGACAGTTGGTCAGACACTGTCCTTTCACACTCAGGGACAGTGGGTCAGACACTGTCCTTTCACACTCTGGGTCAGTGGGTCATACACTGTCCTTTCACACTCTGGGACAATGGGTCAGGCATTGTCCTTTCACACTCGGCGACATTGGGTCACACACTGTCCTTTCACACTCTGGGACAGTGGGTCAGGCACTCTCCTTTCACACTCTGGGACAGTGGGTCAGACACGAACCTTTCACACACTGGGACAGTGGGTCAGACACTGTCCTTTCACACTCTGGGACAGTGGGTCACTCACTGTCCTTTCACACTCTGGGACAGTGTGTCAGACACTGTCCTTTCACACTGGGACAGTGGGTGAGACACTGTCCTTTCACCCTCTGGGACAGTGGATCACACAATGTCCTTTCACACTCTGGGACAGTGGGTCAGACACTGCCCTTTCACACTTTGGGACAGTGGCTCAATCACTGTCTTTTCACACTCTGGGGCAGTGGGTCAGACACTGTCCTTTCACACTCTGGTACAGCGGGTCGCACACTGACCTTTCACACTCTGGGTCAGTGGGTCACACACTGTCCTTTCACATTCTGGGACAGTGGGTCAGACACTGTCCTTTCACACTCTGGGTCAGTGGGTCACACACTGTCATCTCACACTCTGGGACAGTGGGTCAGACACTGTCCTTTCACACTCTTGGACAGTGGTTTCGGACTGTCCGTTCATACTCTGGCACAGTGGGTCAGACATTGTCTTTTCACACTCTGGTACAGTGGTTCAAACACTGTCCTTCCACACTCTGGGACAGTGGGTCAGACACACTGCCCTTTCACACACTGGGACAGTGGGTCAGACACTGTCCGTTCACTCTCTGGGACAGTGGGTCAGACACTGTCCTTTCACACTCTGGGTCAGTGGGTCAGACTCTGCCCTGTCACAGTGTGGGACAGTGGGTCACACTCTGTCCTTTCACACTCTGGGACACTGGGTCACACACTATCCTTTCACACTCTGGGACAGTGGGTCAGACACTGTCCTTTCACACTCTGTGACAGTGGGTCACACAATTTCCATTCACTCACTGGGTCAGTGGGTCACACACTGTCCTTTCACACTCTGGAACAATGGGACAGACACTGTCCTTTCACACTCTGGGACAGTGGATCACAAGCTGTCCTTTCACACTCTGGGATAGTGGGACACACACTGTCCTTTCACACTCTGGGACAGTGGGACAGGCACTCCTTTCACACTCTGGGACAGTGGGTCAGACACTGTCCTTTCAAACTCTGGGACAGTGGGTCACACACTGTCCTTGCACACTCTGGGACAGTAGGTCAGACACTGTCCTTTCATACTCTGGGACAGTGGTCAGACACTGCCCTTTCACACTCTGGGACAGTGGGTCAGACACTGTCCTTTCATACTCTGGGACAGTGGGTCACACAATGTCGTTTCACACTCTGGGGCAGTGGGTCAGAAAATGTCATTTCATACTCTGGGACAGTGGGTCAGACACTGTCCTTCCACACTCTAGGACACTGGGTCAGACACTGTCCCTTCACACTCTGGGACAATGGGTAAGACTCTGTCCTTTCACACTCTGGGACAGTGGGTCACACAATATCCTTTCACACTCTGGGACAGTGAATCACACACTGTCCTTTCACACTCTGGGACAGTGGGTCACACACTGTCCTTTCACACTCTGGGACAGTGGCTCAATCACTGTCCTTTCACACTCTGGGACAGTGCATCAGACACTGTCCTGTCACACTCTAGGACACTGGGTCAGACTCTGTCCTTACATATTCTGGGACAGTGGGTCAGACATTGTCCTTTCACACTCTGGGACAGTGGGTCAGACACTGTCCTTTCACACTCTGGGACAGTGGGTCAGACACTGTCCTTTCACACTCTGGGACAGTGAGTCACACACTGTCCTTTCACACTCTGGGACAGTGGATAACATACTGTCCTTTCACATTCTGGGACAGTGGGTCAGACACTGTCCTTTCACACTCTGGGACAGTGTGTCACACACTGTCCTTTCACACACTGGGACAGTGGGTCAGACACTGTCCTTTCACTCTCTGGGACAGTGGGTCACACACTGTCCTTTCACACTCTGGGACAGTGGGTCAGACACTGTCCTTTCACACTGGGACAATGGGTCAGACACTGTCCTTTCAGACTCTGGGTCAGTGGGTCACATACTGCGCACTCAAACTCTGCGACAGTGGGTCAGACACTGTCATTTCACATTCTGTTTAGTGGGTCACACACTGTCCCTTCACACTCAGGGACAGTGGCTCAGACACTGTCCTTTCACACTCTGGGACAGTGGGTCACACACTGTCCTTTCACACTCTGGGACAGTGGGTCAGACACTGTCCTTTCACATTCTGGGACAGTGGTTCAGACACTGTCCTTTCACACTCAGGGACAGTGGGTCAGACACTGTCCTTTCACACTCAGGGACAGTGGATCACACACAGTCCTTTCACACTCTGGGACAGTGGGACACACACTGTCCTTTTACACTCTGGGACAGTGGGTCAGGCACTCCTTTCACACTCTGGGACAGTGTGTCAGACACTGTCCTTTCAAACTCAGGGACAGTGGGTCACACACTGTCCTTGCACACTCTGGGACATATGGTCAGACACTGTCCTTTCACACTCTGGGACAGTGGTCAGACACTGCCCTTTCACACTCTGGGACAGTGGGTCAGACACTGTCCTTTCATACTCTGGGACAGTGGGTCACACACTGTCGTTTCATACCCTGGGACAGTGGGTCAGAAAATGTCATTTCATACTCTGGGACAGTGGGTCAGACACTGTCCTTTCAAACTCTGGGACAGTGGGTCAGACACTGTCCTTTCACACTCTGGGTGAGTGGGTCATACACTGTCCCTTCACACTCTGGGACAATGGGTAAGACACTGTCCTTTCACACTCTGGGACAGAGGCTCAATCACTGTCCTGTCACACTCTGGGACAGTGGGTCAGACACTGTCCTTTCACACTCTGGGACAGTGGGTCACACACTGTCCTTTCACACTCTGGGACAGTGCGTCAGACACTATCCTATCACACTCTAGGTCACTGGGTCAGACTCTGTCCTTTCATATTCAGGGACAGTGGGTCAGACACTGTCCTTTCACACTCTGGGACAGTGGGTCAGACACTCTCCATTCACACTCTGGGACAGTGGGTCATACACTGTCCTTTCACACTCTGGGACAGTGAGTCACACACGGTCCTTTCACACTCTGGGACAGTGGATCACACACTGTCCTTTCACACTCTGGGACAGTGGGTCAGACACTGTCCTTTCACACTCTGGGACAGCGAGTCACACACTGTCCTTTCACACTCTGGGACAGTGGGTCACACACTGTCCTTTCACACTCTGGGACAGTGGGTCAGACACTGACCTTTCACACACTGGGACAGTGGGTCAGACACTGTCCTTTCACACTCTGGGACAGTGGGTCACACACTGTCCTTTCACACTCTGGGACAGTGGCTCAATCACTGTCTTTTCACACTCTGGGGCAGTGGGTCAGACACTGTCCTTTCACACTCTGGTACAGCGGGTCGCACACTGACCTTTCACACTCTGGGACAGTGCGTCAGACAATATCCTTTCACACTCTGGAAGACTGGGTCAGATACTGTCCTTTCACTCTCTGGGACAGTGGCTCAGACACTGTCCTTTCAAACTCTGGGACAGTGGGTCACAAACTGTCCTTTCACATTCTGGAACAGTGGTTCAGACACTGTCCTTTCACACTCAGGGAACGTAGGTCAGACACTGTCCTTTCACACTCTGGACAGTGGATCACACACTGTCCTTTCACACTCTGGGACAGTGGGACACACACTGCCCTTTCACACTCTGGGACAGTGGGTCAGGCACTCCTTTCACTCTCTGGGACAGTGGGTCAGACACTGTCCTTTCAAATTCTGGGACAGTGGGTCACACACTGTCCTTGCACACTCTGGGACAGTAGGTCAGACACTGTCCTTTTACACTCTGGAACAGTGGGTCAGAAACTGTCCATTCACACTCTGGGATAGTGGATCACACACTGTCCCTTCACACTCTGGGTGAGTGGGTCATACACTGTCCCTTCACACTCTGGGACAGTGGGTCAGACACTGTCCTTTCACACTCTGGGACAGTGGGTCACACACTGTCCTTTCACACTCTGGGACAGTGGGTCAGACACTGTCCTTTCACACTCTGAGTCAGTGGGTCACACACTGCACACTCAAACTCTGGGACAGTGGGTCAGACACTGTCGTTTCACATTCTGGTTAGTGGGTCACACACTGTCCTTTCACACTCTGGGACAGTGGGTCACACACTGGCCTTTCACACTCTGGGACAGTGGATCACAAACTGTCCTTTCACACTCTGGGACAGTGGGACACACACTGTCCTTTCACACTCTGGGACAGTGGGACAGGCACTCCTTTCACACTCTGGGACAGTGGGTCAGACACTGTCCTTTCAAACTCTGGGACAGTGGGTCACACACTGTCCTTGCACACTCTGGGACAGTAGGTCAGACACTGTCCTTTCATACTCTGGGACAGTGGTCAGACACTGCCCTTTCACACTCTGGGACAGTGGGTCAGACACTGTCCTTTTATACTCTGGGACAGTGGGTCACACAATGTCGTTTCACACTCTGGGGCAGTGGGTCAGAAAATGTCATTTCATTCTCTGGGACAGTGGGTCAGACACTGTCCTTTCACACTCTGGGACAGTGGGTCAGACACTGTCCCTTCACACTCTGGGGCAATGGGTAAGACTCTGTCCTTTCACACTCTGGGACAGTGGGTCACACACTGTCCTTTCACACTCAGGGTCAGTGGCTCAGACACTGTCCTTTCACACTCTGGGACAGTGGGTCACACACTGTCCTTTCACACTCTGGGACAGTGGGTCAGACACTGTCCTTTCACACTCAGGGACCGGGGGTCAGACACTGTCCTTTCACACTCTGGGACAGTGGATCACACACAGTCCTTTCACACTCTGGGACAGTGGGACACACACTGTCCTTTTACACTCTGGGACAGTGGGTCAGGCACTCTTTTCACACTCTGGGACAGTGTGTCAGATGCTATCCTTTCAAACTCAGGGACAGTGGGTCACACACTGTCCTTGCACACTCTGGGACATATGGTCAGACACTGTCCTTTCACACTCTGGGTCAGTGGGTCAGACACTGTCCTTTCATACTCTGGGACAATGGGTCACACACTGTCGTTTCACACTCTGGGACAGTGGGTCAGAAAATGTCATTTCATACTCTGGGACAGTGGGTCAGACACTGTCCTTTCACACTCTGGGACAGTGGGTCAGACACTGCCCTTTCACACTCTGAGTGAGTGGGTCATACACTGTCCCTTCACACTCTGGGACAATGGGTAAGACACTGTCCTTTCACACTCTGGGACAGTGGGTCACACAATAACCTTTCACACTCTGGGACAGTGGCTCACACAGTGTCTTTTCACACTCTGGGACAGTGGGTCACACGCTGTCCTATCACACTCTGGGACAGAGGCTCAATCACTGTCCTGTCACACTCTGGGACAGTGGGTCAGACACTGTCCGTTCACACTCTGGGACAGTGCGTCAGACACTGTCCTATCACACTCTAGGTCACTGGGTCAGACTCTGTCCTTTCATATTCTGGGACAGTGGGTCAGACACTGTCCTTTCACACTCTGGGACAGTGGGTCAGACACTGTCCTTTCACACTCTGGGTCAGTGGGTCATACACTGTCCTTTCACACTCTGGGACAATGGGTGAGGCACTGTCGTTTCACATTCGGCGACATTGGGTCACACACTGTCCTTTCACACTCTGGGACAGTGGGTCAGACACTCTCCTTTCACACTCTGGGACAGTGGGTCAGACACTGTCCTTTCACACTCTGGGACAGTGAGTCACACACTGTCCTTTCACACTCTGGGACAGTGGATCACACAATGTCCTTTCACACTCTGGGATAGTGGGGCAGACACTGCCCTTTCACACTCTGGGACAGTGGCTCAATCACTGTCTTTTCACACTCTGGGGCAGTGGGTCAGACACTGTCCTTTCACACTCTGGTACAGTGGGTCGCACACTGACCTTTCACACTCTGGGACAGTGCGTCAGACACTGTCCTTTCACATTCTGGCACACTGGGTCAGACACTGTCCTTTCACACTCTGGGAGAGTGGGTCACACACTGTCCTTTCACACTCTGGGTCAGTGGGTCAGACCCTGTCCTTTCACACTCTGGGTCAGTGGGTCACACACTGTCCTTTCACACTCTGGGAAAGTGGGTCACAGAATGTCCTTTCACACTCTGGGACAGTGGGTCAGACACTGTCCTTTCACTCTCTGGGACATTGGGTCGCAAACTGTCCTTTCACACTCTGGGACAGTGGGTCACACACTGTCCTTTCACACTCTGGGTCAGTGGGTCACACACTGTCCTCTCAAACTCTGGGACAGTGGGTCAGACAGTGTCGTTTCCCACTCAAGTTAGTGGGTCACACACTGTCCTTTCACACTCAGGGACAGTGGCTCAGACACTGTCCTTTCAAACTCTGGGACAGTGGGTCACAAACTGTCCTTTCACACTCTGGGACAGTGGGTCAGACACTGTCCTTTCACATTCTGGGACAGTGGTTCAGACACTGTCCTTTCACACTCAGGGAACGTGGGTCAGACACTGTCCTTTCACACTCTGGACAGTGGATCACACAATGTCCTTTCACACTCTGGGACAGTGGGGGACACACTGTCCTTTCACACTCTGGGACAGTGGGTCAGGCACTCCTTTCACTCTCTGGGACAGTGGGTCAGACACTGTCCTTGCACACTCTGGGACAGTAGGTCAGACACTGTCCTTTTACACTCTGGAACAATGGGTCAGACACTGTCCTTTCACACTCTCGGACAGTGGGTCACACACTGTCTTTTCGCACTCTGGGACAGTGGGTCAGACACTGTCCTTTCACACTCTGGGACAGTGGGTCAGACACTCCTTTCATACTCTGGGTCTGTGGATCACACACTTTCTTTTCATACTCAGGGACAGTGGGTCACACACTGTCCTTTCACACTCTGGCACAGTGGTTCAGACACTGTCCTTTCATACTCTGGGTCTGTGGGTCACACACTGTCTTTTCACACTCTGGGGCAGTGGGTCGCACACTGTCCTTTCACACTCTGGGACAGTGGGTCAGACACTGTCCTTTCACACTCTGGGTCAGTGGGTCACACACTGTCATCTCACACTCTGGGACAGTGGGTCAGACACTGTCCTTTCACACTCTTCACAGTGGTTTCGGACGGTCCGTTCATACTCTGGCACACTGGGTCAGGCACTGTCCTTTCACACTCTGGGACAGTGGGTCACACACTGTCCTTTCACACTCTGGGTCAGTGGGTCAGACACTGTACTTTCACACTCTGGGTCAGTGGGTCACACACTGTCCTTTCACACTCTGGGACAGTGGGTCACAGAATGTCCTTTCACACTGTGGGACAATGGGTCAGACACTGTCCTTTCATACTCTGGGACTGTTGGTCACATACTGTCCTTTCACACTCTGGGACAATTAATCGCAAACTGTCCTTTCACACTCTGGGTCAGTGGGTCACACACTGTCCTCTCAAACTCTGGGACAGTGGGTCAGACGCTGTCGTTTCACACTCTGGGACAGTGGGTCACACACTGTCCTTTCACACTCTGGGACAGTGGGTCAGACACTGTCCTTTCACATCCTGGGACAGTGGTTCAGACACTGTCCTTTCACACTCAGGGACAGTGAGTCACACACTGTCTTTTCACACTCTGGGACAGTGGGTCAGACACTGTCCTTTCACACTCTGGGACACTGGGTCACACACTGTCCTTTCACACTCTGCGACAGTGGGTCAGACACTGTCCCTTCACAATATGGGACAGTGGGTCACACACTGTTCTTTCACACTCTGGGACAGTGGTTCACACACTGTCCTTTCATACACTGGGACAGTGGTTCAGACACTGTCCTTTCACTCTCTGGGACAGTGAGTCACACACTGTCCTTTCGCACTCTGGGTCAGTGGGTCAGACTCTGTCCTTTCACACTCTGGGACAGTGGGTCGGACACTGGGGGTGCTCCTGCTGCCCAGGAAGGGGGGAAAAGAGTGGAAGAGCAATAGTGGTAGGGGATTCTATAGTAAGGGGAACAGATAGGCGTTTCTGTGGCCGTAGACGTGAATCCAGGATGGTTTGTTGCCTCCCTGGTGCAAGGGTCAAGGATGTCACTGAGCGGCTGCAGGGCATTCTGGAGGGGGAGGGAGAACAGCCAGTGGTCGTGGTCCACATTGGTACCAACGACATAGGTAAAAAGAGGGATGAGGTCCTGCAGCAAGAATTTATGGAGCTAGGTGAAGGATTAAGGAGCAGGACCTCAAAGGTTGTAATCTCTGGATTACTCCCGGTGCCACGTGCTAGTAAGTATAGGAATAGGAAGATAGAACAGATGAATGCGTGGCTAAAGGGATGGTGCAGGGGGGAGGGCTTTAGTTTCCTGGATCACTGGGTCTGCTTCTGGGAAAGGTGGGACTTGTACAAGTCGGACGGTTTACACCTGAACCAGGGGGGAACCAATATCCTTGCGGGGAGGTTTGCTAGCACTGCTGGGGAGGGTTTAAACTAACTTGGCAGGGGGTTGGGGTACAGAGTGGAGCTATAGTAGGGGGTGATTTACGGCCAAATACAGAGGGAAAAACAAGTCAGCTGGGAAGGCAGAGCAAATATGTGAAGGCAAAAGAGAATATGGCAGGGCTGGAAGGCATTTATTTTAATGCAAGGAGTCTTGCAAATAAGGTGGATGAACTGAAGTTGTTGTTGAAAACATGGGAGTACGATATTGTTGCTATCACGGAGACATGGTTGAGGGAGGGTCAGGACTGGCAGCTCAATATTCCGGGGTATAGAATCTTCAGGCGAGACAGAGGGGGGTGTAAAAGGGGAGGGGGTGTTGCAATATTAATTAAGGAGTCAATTACTGCTGTAAGGAGGGATGATATATTAGCGGGTTCCTCTAATGAGGCCATATGGGTAGAACTTAAAAACAAAAAGGGGGCAAGCACTTTGCTGGGAGTGTACTATAGGCCCCCAAACAGTCAGGGGGAGATAGAGGAACAGATATGTAGGCAAGTCTCAGAGAAGTGCGAAAATAATAGGGTAATAATAGTGGGGGATTTCAACTTCCCCAATATAAATTGGGACAGTCAGATTGTGAAAGGCTTAGAGGGTGCAGAATTCTTAAAGTGCATCTAGGAGAGCTTTTTGAGCCAACATGTAGAAAGTCCTACAAGAGAGGGGGCGATACTGGACCTAATTCTGGGGAATGTAGCTGGGCAAGTGGTGGAAGTGTCAGTAGGAGAGCATTTTGGCGACAGTGACCATAATTCGGTGAGATTTAAGGTGGTCATGGAAAAAGACAAAGACGGCCCGGAAATAAGGGTTCTAAATTGGGGGAAGGCCGATTTTAATATGATAAGGCAGGATCTGGCCAAAGTGGACTGGGAGCAGCTGCTTATAGGAAAATCCACATCAAAACAGTGGGAGACTTTCAGAAGGGAAATAGAGAGAGTACAACGCCAACATGTTCCTGTAAAGGTCAAGGGTGGGACCAACAAGCAAAGGGAACCTTGGATGACAAGGGATATACAAAAATGCATTAGAAATAAAAGGGGGGCTTTTGGCAGTTACAAAAGACTAAAGACAGAAGAAGCCCTAGAGGAGTATAAAAAGTGCAGCGGCATACTTAAAAAAGAAATTAGGAGGGCGAGGAGGGGCCATGAAATAACACTGGCGAGCAAAATAAAGGAAAATCCTAAGATGTTTTATAAGTATATTAAGGGCAAGAGGAGAACCAGGGAAAGGGTAGGGCCCATTAGGGACCAAAGTGGCAATCTGTGTGTAGAGCCAGAGGATGTAGGCGGGGTTTTAAATGAATTTTTTGCATCTGTGTTCACTATGGAGAAAGACGATGCAGACATAGAAATCGGGCAAGGGGACTGTGACATACTCGAACATATTAGCATCGAGAGGGAGGAGGTGCTGGCGGTTTTAGCGGGCCAAAAAGTGGATAAATCCCCAGGCCTGGACGAGATGTATCCCAGGCTGCTGTGGGAGGCAAGGGAGGAGATTGCAGGGGCTCTGACACTAATTTTCAGAACCTCTCTGGCCACAGGGGATGTACCAGAGGACTGGAGAACAGCTAACGTAGTACCATTATTCAAGAAGGGTAGCAGGGATAAACCAGGGAATTACAGGCCAGTGAGTCTAACATCTGTGGTGGGGAAATTATTGGAAAAAATTCTGAGGGACAAAATTAATCTCCACTTGGAGAGGCAAGGATTAATCGGGGATAGTCAGCATGGCTTTGTCAAGGGTAAATCATGTCTAACAAATCTGATCGAATTTTTCGAGGGGGTGACTAGTGGGGTGGATGAGGGAAATGCTGTGGATGTGGTTTACATGGACTTCAGTAAAGCTTTTGACAAAGTCCCGCATAGGAGACTGGTCAAGAAGGTAAGAGCCCATGGGATCCAGGGTGCCTTGGCGCGTTGGATCCTAAACTGGCTGAGTGGCAGGAGGCAGAGGGTGATGGTCGAAGGTTGCTTTTGTGACTGGAAGCCTGTGTCCAGTGGGGTACCTCAGGGATCGGTGCTGGGTCCCTTATTGTTTGTGATCTACATAAATGATTTGGATGAGAATGTAAAAGGTATGATCAGTAAGTTCGCAGATGACACGAAAATTGGTGGGGTGGTAAATTGCGAGGAGGAAAGCCTCCGGCTACAGGACGATATAAACGGGTTGGTCAGATGGGTGGAAAAGTGGCAAATGGAATTTAACCCTGAAAAGTGCGAGGTGATGCATTTTGGACGGACAAATAAGGCAAGGGAATACACAATGAGTGGTAGGACCCTAGGAAGTACAGAGGGTCAGAGGGACCTTGGTGTACATGTACATAGATCCCTGAAGGCAGCGGAGCAAGTAGATAAGGTGTTTAAAAAGGCATATGGGATACTTGCCTTCATTAGCCGAGGCATAGAATATAAGAGCAGGGAGGTTATGATGGAGCTGTACAAAACGCTGGTGAGGCCACAGCTGGAGTACTGTGTGCAGTTCTGGTCGCCTCACTATAGGAAGGATGTGATTGCTTTGGAGAGGGTGCAGAGAAGATTCACCAGGATGTTACCTGGGATGGAGCGCCTCAGCTATGAAGAGAGGCTGGACAGGCTGGAGTTGTTTTCCTTGGAGCAGAGAAGGCTGAGGGGGGACCTGATTGAGGTGTACAAAATAATGAGGGGCGTAGATAGGGTAGATAAAGAGGAACTTTTCCCCTTAGTGGGGGGGTCAATAACAAGGGGGCATAGATTCAGGGTAAGGGGCAGGAGATTTAGAGGGGATTTGAGGAGGAACTTTTTCACCCAGAGGGTGGTTGGAATGTGGAACTCAATGCCTGAAAGGGTGGTGGAGGCAGGAACCCTCACAACATTCAAGAAGCATTTGGATGAGCACTTGAAATGCCATTGCATACAAGGCTATGGACCAAATGCTGGAAAATGGGATTAGACTGGACAGGGATGGATGGGCGGCGCAGACACGATGGGCCGAAGGGCCTCCTTCTGTGCTGTAAAACTCTATGACTCTATGACTCTATGACTGTCCTTTCACACTCTGTGACAGTGGGTCACACAATGTCCTTTCACTCACTGGGTCAGTGGGTCACACACTGTCCTTTCACACTCTGGAACAATTGGACAGACACTGTCCTTTCACACTCTGGGACAGTGGATCACAAACTGTCCTTTCACACTCTGGGACAGTGGGACACACACTGTCCTTTCACACTCTGGGACAGTGGGTCACACACTGTCCTTCCACACTCTGGGACAGTGGGTCAGACACACTGCCCTTTCACACACTGGGACAATGGGTCAGACACTTTCCTTTCACACTCTGTGAAAGTGGGTCACACACTGTCCTTTCATACACTGGGACAGTGGGTCAGATACTGTCCTTTCACTCTCTGGGACAGTGGGTCAGACACTGTCCTTTCACACTCTGGGTCAGTGGGTCAGACTCTGCCCTTTCACAGTTTGGGACAGTGGGTCACACTCTGTCCTTTCACACTCTGGGACAGTATTCACACACTGTCCTTTCACACTCTGGGTCAGTGGGTCAGACACTGTCCTTTCACACTCTGGGACAGTGGGTCAGACACTGCCCTTTCACACTCTGTGACAGTGGGTCACACAATGTCCTTTCACTCACTGGGTCAGTGGGTCACACACTGTCCTTTCACACTCTGGGACAGTGGGACAGGCACTCCTTTCACACTCTGGGACAGTGGGTCAGACACTGTCCTTTCAAACTCTGGGACAGTGGGTCACACACTGTCCTTGCACACTCTGGGACAGTAGGTCAGACACTGTCCTTTCACACTCTGGGACAGTGGTCACACACTGTCCTTTCACACTCTGGGACAGTGGGACACACACTGTCCTTTCACACTCTGGGACAGTGGGTCAGGCACTCCTTTCACTCTCTGGGACAGTGGGTCAGACACTGTCCTATCAAACTCTGGGACAGTGGGTCACACACTGTCCTTGCACACTCTGGGACAGTAGGTCAGACACTGTCCTTTTACACTCTGGAACAGTGGGTCAGACACTGTCCTTTCACACTCTGGGATAGTGGATCACACACTGTCCTTTCACACTCTGGGACAGTGGGATAAACACTGTCCTTTCACACTCTGGGACAGTGGGTCAGGCACTCCTTTCACACTCTGGGACAGTGGGTCAGACACTGTCCTTTCAGACTCTGGGACAGTGGGTCACACACTGTCCTTGCACACTCTGGGACAGTAGGTCAGACACTCTCCTTTCACATTCTGGAACAGTGGGTCATACACTGTCCTTTCACACTCTGGGATAGTGGGTCACACACTGTCCTTTCGCACTCTGGGACAGTGGGTCAGACACTGTCCTTTCACACTCTGGGACAGTGGGTCAGACACTCCTTTCATACTCTGGGTCTGTGGGTCACACACTTTCTTTTCACACTCTGGGACAGTGGGTCACACACTGTCCTTTCACACTCTGGGACAGTGGGTCAGACACTGTCCTTTCATACTCTGGGTCTGTGGGTCACACACTATCTTTTCACACTCTGGGACAGTGGGTCGCACACTGTCCTTTCACACTCTGGGACAGTGGGTCAGACACTGTCCTTTCACACTCTGGGTCAGTGGGTCACACACTGTCATCTCACACTCTGGGACAGTGGGTCAGACACTACCCTTTCAAACTCTTGGACAGTTGTTTCGGACTGTCCGTTCATACTCTGGCACACTGGGTCAGACACTGTCCTTTCACACTCTGGGTCAGTGGGTCAGACACTGTACTTTCACACTCTGGGTCAGTGGGTCACACACTGTCCTTTCACACTCTGGGACTGTTGGTCACACACTGTCTTTTCACACTCTGGGACATTGGGTCGCAAACGGTCCTTTCACACTCTGGGTCAGTGGGTCACACACTGTCCTCTCAAACTCTGGGACAGTGGGTCAGACGCTGTCGTTTCACACTCTGGTTAGTGGGTCACACACTGTCCTTTCACTCTCAGGGACAGTGGCTCAGACACTGTCCTTTCACACTCTGGGACAGTGGGTCACACACTGTCCTTTCACACTCTGGGACAGTGGGTCAGACACTGTCCTTTCACATTCTGGGACAGTGGTTCAGACACTGTCCTTTCACACTCAGGGACAGCGGGTCAGACACTGTCCTTTCACACTCTGGGACAGTGGGACACACACTGTCCTTACACATTCTGGGACAGTGGTTCAGACACTGTCCTTTCACACTCAGGGACAGTGGTTCAGACACTGTCCTTTCACACTCAGGGACAGTGGATCACACACTGTCCTTTCACACTCTGGGACAGTGGGACACACACTGTCCTTTTACACTCTGGGACAGTGGGTCAGGCACTCCTTTCACACTCTGGGACAGTGGGTCACACACTGTCCTTGCACACTCTGCAACAGCAGGTCAGACACTGTCCTTTCACACTCTGGGACAGTGGTCAGACACTGCCCTTTCACACTCTGGGACAGTGGGTCAGACACTGTCCTTTCATACTCTGGGACAGTGGGTCACACACTGTCCTATCACACTCTAGGACACTGGGTCAGACTCTGTCCTTTCACACTCTGGGACAGTGGGTCAGACACTGACCTTTCACACACTGGGACAGTGGGTCAAACACTGTCCTTTCACACTCTGGGACAGTGGGTCAGACACTGTCCTTTCACACTGGGACTGTGGGTCAGACACTGTCCTTTCACACTCTGGGACAGTGGATCACACACTGTCCTTTCACACTCTGGGACAGTGGATCACACACTGTCCTTTCACACTCTGGGACAGTGGGTCAGACACTACCTTTTCACACTCTGGGACAGTGGGTCAGACATTGTCCTTTCACACTCTGGGACAGTGGGTCAGACATTGTCCTTTCACACTCTGGGACAGTGGGTCACACACTGTTCTTTCACACTCTGGGACAGTGGTTCACACACTGTCCTTTCACACTCTGGGACAGTGGGTCACACACTGTCCTTGCACACTCTGGGACAGTAGGTCTGACACTCTCCTTTCACATTCTGGAACAGTGGGTCAGACACTGTCCTTTCACACTCTGGGACAGTGGGTCACACACTGTCCTTTCGCACTCTGGGACAGTGGGTCTGACACTGTCCTTTCACACTCTGGGACAGTGGGTCAGACACTCCTTTCATACTCTGGGTCTGTGGGTCACACACTTTCTTTTCACACTCTGGGACAGTGGGTCACACACTGTCCTTTCACACTCTGGATCAGTGGGTCACACACTGTCCTTTCACACTCTGGGTCTGTGGGTCACACACTGTCTTTTCACACTCTGGGTCAGTGGGTCAGACACTGTCCTTTCACACTCTTGGACAGTGGTTTCGGACTCTCCGTTCATACTCTGGCACAGTGGGTCAGACACTGTCCTTTCACACTCTGGGACAGTGGGTCACACACTGTCCTTTCACACTCTGGGTCAGTGGGTCAGACACTGTACTTTCACACTCTGGGTCAGTGGGTCACACACTGTCCTTTCACACTCTGGGACAGTGGGTCACAGAATGTCCTTTCACACTGTGGGACAGTGGGTCAGACACTGTCCTTTCATACTCTGGGACTGTTCGTCACATACTGTCCTTTCACACTCTGGGACATTGGGTCGCAAACTGTCCTTTCAGACTCTGGGTCAGTGGGTCACACACTGTCCTCTCAAACTCTGGGACAGTGGGTCAGACGCTGTCATTTCACACTCTGGGACAGTGGGTCACACACTGTCCTTTCACACTCTGGGACAGTGGGTCAGACAGTGTCCTTTCACATTCTGGGACAGTGGTTCAGACACTGTCCTTTCACACTCAGGGACAGTGAGTCACACACTGTCTTTTCACACTCTGGGACAGTGGGTCAGACACTGTCCTTTCACACTCTGGGACACTGGGTCACACACTTTCCTTTCACACTCTGCGACAGTGGGTCAGACACTGTCCTTTCACACTCTGGGACAGTGGGTCACACACTGTTCTTTCACACTCTGGGACAGTGGTTCACACACTGTCCTTTCACACTCTGGGACAGTGGGTCAGACATTGTCTTTTCACACTCTGGGACAGTGGGTCACACACTGTCCTTCCACACTCTGGGACAGTGGGTCAGACACACTGCCCTTTCACACACTGGGACAATGTGTCAGACACTTTCCTTTCACACTCTGTGAAAGTGGATCACACACTGTCCTTTCATTCACTGGGACAGTGGGTCAGACACTGTCCTTTCACTCTCTGGGACAGTGGGTCAGACACTGTCCTTTCACACTCTGGGTCAGTGGGTCAGACTCTGCCCTTTCACAATGTGGGACAGTGGGTCACACTCTGTCCTTTCACACTCTGGGACAGTGGGTCACACACTGGCCTTTCACACTCTGGGACAATGGGTCAGACACTGTCCTTTCACACTCTGTGACAGTGGGTCACACAATGTCCTTTCACTCACTGGTTCAGTGGGTCACACACTGTCCTTTCACACTCTGGAACAATGGGACAGACACTGTCCTTTCACACTCTGGGACAGTGGATCACAAACTGTCCTTTCACACTCTGGGACAGTGGGACACACACTGTCCTTTCACACTCTGGGACAGTGGGACAGGCACTCCTTTCAAACTCTGGGCCAGTGGGTCAGACACTGTCCTTTCACACTCTGGGACAGTGGGTCACACACTGTCCTTTCGCACTCTGGGACAGTGGGTCTGACACTGTCCTTTCACACTCTGGGACAGTGGGTCAGACACTCCTTTCATACTCTGGGTCTGTGGGTCACACACTTTCTTTTCACACTCTGGGACAGTGGGTCACACACTGTCCTTTCACACTCTGGATCAGTGGGTCACACACTGTCCTTTCACACTCTGGGTCTGTGGGTCACACACTGTCTTTTCACACTCTGGGTCAGTGGGTCAGACACTGTCCTTTCACACTCTTGGACAGTGGTTTCGGACTCTCCGTTCATACTCTGGCACACTGGGTCAGACACTGTCCTTTCACTCTCTGGGACAGTGGGTCAGACACTGTCCTTTCACACTCTGGGTCAGTGGGTCAGACTCTGCCCTTTCACAATGTGGGACAGTGGGTCACACTCTGTCCTTTCACACTCTGGGACAGTGGGTCACACACTGGCCTTTCACACTCTGGGACAATGGGTCAGACACTGTCCTTTCACACTCTGTGACAGTGGGTCACACAATGTCCTTTCACTCACTGGTTCAGTGGGTCACACACTGTCATTTCACACTCTGGGACAGTGGGTCAGACACTGCCTTTTCACACTCTGGGACAGTGGGTCAGACATTGTCCTTTCACACTCTGGGACAGTGGGTCAGACATTGTCCTTTCACACTCTGGGACAGTGGGTCACACACTGTTCTTTCACACTCTGGGACAGTGGTTCACACACTGTCCTTTCACACTCTGGGACAGTGGGTCACACACTGTCCTTGCACACTCTGGGACAGTAGGTCTGACACTCTCCTTTCACATTCTGGAACAGTGGGTCAGACACTGTCCTTTCACACTCTGGGACAGTGGGTCACACACTGTCCTTTCGCACTCTGGGACAGTGGGTCTGACACTGTCCTTTCACACTCTGGGACAGTGGGTCAGACACTCCTTTCATACTCTGGGTCTGTGGGTCACACACTTTCTTTTCACACTCTGGGACAGTGGGTCACACACTGTCCTTTCACACTCTGGATCAGTGGGTCACACACTGTCCTTTCACACTCTGGGTCTGTGGGTCACACACTGTCTTTTCACACTCTGGGTCAGTGGGTCAGACACTGTCCTTTCACACTCTTGGACAGTGGTTTCGGACTCTCCGTTCATACTCTGGCACACTGGGTCAGACACTGTCCTTTCACACTCTGGGACAGTGGGTCACACACTGTCCTTTCACACTCTGGGTCAGTGGGTCAGACACTGTACTTTCACACTCTGGGTCAGTGGGTCACACACTGTCCTTTCACACTCTGGGACAGTGGGTCACAGAATGTCCTTTCACACTGTGGGACAGTGGGTCAGACACTGTCCTTTCATACTCTGGGACTGTTCGTCACATACTGTCCTTTCACACTCTGGGACATTGGGTCGCAAACTGTCCTTTCAGACTCTGGGTCAGTGGGTCACACACTGTCCTCTCAAACTCTGGGACAGTGGGTCAGACGCTGTCATTTCACACTCTGGGACAGTGGGTCACACACTGTCCTTTCACACTCTGGGACAGTGGGTCAGACAGTGTCCTTTCACATTCTGGGACAGTGGTTCAGACACTGTCCTTTCACACTCAGGGACAGTGAGTCAAACACTGTCTTTTCACACTCTGGGACAGTGGGTCAGACACTGTCCTTTCACACTCTGGGACACTGGGTCACACACTTTCCTTTCACACTCTGCGACAGTGGGTCAGACACTGTCCTTTCACACTCTGGGACAGTGGGTCACACACTGTTCTTTCACACTCTGGGACAGTGGTTCACACACTGTCCTTTCACACTCTGGGACAGTGGGTCAGACATTGTCTTTTCACACTCTGGGACAGTGGGTCACACACTGTCCTTCCACACTCTGGGACAGTGGGTCAGACACACTGCCCTTTCACACACTGGGACAATGTGTCAGACACTTTCCTTTCACACTCTGTGAAAGTGGATCACACACTGTCCTTTCATTCACTGGGACAGTGGGTCAGACACTGTCCTTTCACTCTCTGGGACAGTGGGTCAGACACTGTCCTTTCACACTCTGGGTCAGTGGGTCAGACTCTGCCCTTTCACAATGTGGGACAGTGGGTCACACTCTGTCCTTTCACACTCTGGGACAGTGGGTCACACACTGGCCTTTCACACTCTGGGACAATGGGTCAGACACTGTCCTTTCACACTCTGTGACAGTGGGTCACACAATGTCCTTTCACTCACTGGTTCAGTGGGTCACACACTGTCCTTTCACACTCTGGAACAATGGGACAGACACTGTCCTTTCACACTCTGGGACAGTGGATCAGAAACTGTCCTTTCACACTCTGGGACAGTGGGACACACACTGTCCTTTCACACTCTGGGACAGTGGGACAGGCACACCTTTCAAACTCTGGGCCAGTGGGTCAGACACTGTCCTTTCAAACTCTGGGACAGTGGGTCACACACTGTCCTTGCACACTCTGGGACAGTAGGTCAGACACTGTCCTTTCACACTCTGGGACAGTGGTCAGACACTGCCCTTTCACACTCTGGGACAGTGGGTCAGACACTGTCCTTTCATACTCTGGGACAGTGGGTCACACAATGTCGTTTCACACTCTGGGACAGTGGGTCAGAAAATGTCATTTCATACTCTAGGACAGTGGGTCAGACACTGTGCTTTCACACTCTGGGACTGTGGTCAGACACTGTCCTTTCACTCTCTGGGACATTGGGTCGCAAACTGTCCTTTCACACACTGGGACAGTGGGTCACACACTGTCCTTTCACACTCTGGGTCAGTGGGTCACACACTGTCCTCTCAAACGCTGGGACAGTGGGTCAGACACTGTCGCTTCACACTCTGGTTAGTGGGTCACACACTGTCCTTTCACACTCAGGGACAGTGGCTCAGACACTGTCCTTTCAAACTCTGGGACAGTGGGTCACAAACTATCATTTCACACTCTGGGACAGTGGGTCAGACACTGTCCTTTCACATTCTGGGACAGTGGTTCAGACACTGTCCTTTCACGCTCAGGGAACGTGGGTCAGACACTGTCCTTTCACACTCTGGACAGTGGATCATACACTGTCCTTTCACACTCTGGGACAGTGGGACACACACTGTCCTTTCACACTCTGGGACAGTGGGACACACACTGTCCTTTCACACTCTGGGACAGTGGGTCAGGCACTCCTTTCACTCTCTGGGACAGTGGGTCAGACACTGTCCTTTCAAACTCTGGGACAGTGGGTCAGACACTGTCCTTTTACACTCTGGAACAGTGGGTCAGACACTGTCCTTTCACACTCTGGGATAGTGGATCACACACTGTCCTTTCGCACTCTGGGACAGTGGGTCAGACACTGTCCTTTCAGACTCTGGGACAGTGGTTCACACACTGTCCTTTCGCACTCTGGGACAGTGGGTCAGACACTGTCCTTTAACACTCTGGGACAGTGGGTCAGACACTCCTTTCATACTCGGGGTCTGTGGGTCACACACTGTCCTTTCACACTCTGGGACAGTGGGTCAGACACTGTCCTTTCATACTCTAGGTCTGTGGGTCACACACGGTCTTTTCACACTCTGGGACAGTGGGTCGCACACTGTCCTTTCACACTCTGGGACAGTGGGTCAGACACTGTCCTTTCACACTCTGGGACAGTGGGTCAGACACTCCTTTCATACTCGGGGTCTGTGGGTCACACACTGTCCTTTCACACTCTGGGACAGTGGGTCAGACACTGTCCTTTCATACTCTAGGTCTGTGGGTCACACACGGTCTTTTCACACTCTGGGACAGTGGATCACAAACTGTCCTTTCACACTCTGGGACAGTGGGACACACACTGTCCTTTCACACTCTGGGACAGTGGGACAGGCACTCCTTTCAAACTCTGGGCCAGTGGGTCAGACACTGTCCTTTCAAACTCTGGGACAGTGGGTCACACACTGTCCTTGCACACTCTGGGACAGTAGGTCAGACACTGTCCTTTCACACTCTGGGACAGTGGTCAGACACTGCCCTTTCACACTCTGGGACAGTGGGTCAGACACTGTCCTTTCATACTCTGGGACAGTGGGTCACACAATGTCGTTTCACACTCTGGGACAGTGGGTCAGAAAATGTCATTTCATACTCTAGGACAGTGGGTCAGACACTGTGCTTTCACACTCTGGGACTGTGGTCAGACACTGTCCTTTCACTCTCTGGGACATTGGGTCGCAAACTGTCCTTTCACACTCTGGGACAGTGGGTCACACACTGTCCTTTCACACTCTGGGTCAGTGGGTCACACACTGTCCTCTCAAACGCTGGGACAGTGGGTCAGACACTGTCGCTTCACACTCTGGTTAGTGGGTCACACACTGTCCTTTCACACTCAGGGACAGTGGCTCAGACACTGTCCTTTCAAACTCTGGGACAGTGGGTCACAAACTATCATTTCACACTCTGGGACAGTGGGTCAGACACTGTCCTTTCACATTCTGGGACAGTGGTTCAGACACTGTCCTTTCACGCTCAGGGAACGTGGGTCAGACACTGTCCTTTCACACTCTGGACAGTGGATCATACACTGTCCTTTCACACTCTGGGACAGTGGGACACACACTGTCCTTTCACACTCTGGGACAGTGGGTCAGGCACTCCTTTCACTCTCTGGGACAGTGGGTCAGACACTGTCCTTTCAAACTCTGGGACAGTGGGTCAGACACTGTCCTTTTACACTCTGGAACAGTGGGTCAGACACTGTCCTTTCACACTCTGGGATAGTGGATCACACACTGTCCTTTCGCACTCTGGGACAGTGGGTCACACACTGTCCTTTCACACTCTGGGACAGTGGGTCAGGCACTCTTTTCACACTCTGGGACAGTGGGTCAGACACTGTCCTTTCAGACTCTGGGACAGTGGTTCACACACTGTCCTTTCGCACTCTGGGACAGTGGGTCAGACACTGTCCTTTCACACTCTGGGACAGTGGGTCAGACACTCCTTTCATACTCGGGGTCTGTGGGTCACACACTGTCCTTTCACACTCTGGGACAGTGGGTCAGACACTGTCCTTTCATACTCTAGGTCTGTGGGTCACACACGGTCTTTTCACACTCTGGGACAGTGGGTCGCACACTGTCCTTTCACACTCTGGGACAGTGGGTCAGACACTGTCCTTTCACACTCTGGGTCAGTGGGTCACACACTGTCATCTCACACTCTGGGACAGTGGGTCAGACACTGTCCTTTGACACTCTGGGTCAGTGGGTCACACACTGTCATCTCACACTCTGGGACAGTGGGTCAGACACTGTCCTTTCATACTCTGGGTCTGTGGGTCACACACGGTCTTTTCACACTCTGGGACAGTGGGTCGCACACTGTCCTTGCACACTCTGGGACAGTAGGTCAGACACTGTCCTTTCACACTCTGGGACAGTGGTCAGACACTGCCCTTTCACACTCTGGGACAGTGGGTCAGACACTGTCCTTTCATACTCTGGGACAGTGGTTTCGGACTGTCCGTTCATACTCTCGCACACTGGGTCAGACACTGTCCTCTCACACTCTGGGACAGTGGGTCACACAATGTCATTTCACACTCTGGATCAGTGGGTCAGACACTGTACTTTCACACTCTGGGTCAGTGGGTCACACACTGTCCTTTCACACTCTGGGACAGTGGGTCACAGAATGTCCTTTCACAGTGTGGGACAGTGGGTCAGACACTGTCCTTTCATACTTTGGGACTGTTGGTCACATACTGTCCTTTCACACTCTGGGACATTGGGTCGCACACTGTCCTTTCACACTCTGGGTCAGTGGGTCACACACTGTCCTCTCAACCTCTGGGTCAGTGGGTCAGACGCTGTCGTCTCACACACTGGGACAGTGGGTCACACACTGTCCTTTCACACTCTGGGACAGTGGGTCATACACTGTCCTTTCACATTCTGGGACAGTGGTTCAGACACTGTCCTTTCACACTCAGGGACAGTGAGTCACACACTGTCTTTTCACACTCTGGGACAGTGGGTCAGACACTGTCCTTTCACACTCTGGGACACTGGGTCACACACTGTCCTTTCACACTCTGCGACAGTGGGTCAGACACTGTCCTTTCACACTCTGGGACAGTTGGTCACACACTGTTCTTTCACACTCTGGGACAGTGGTTCACACACTGTCCTTTCACACTCTGGGACAGTGGGTCAGACATTGTCTTTTCACACTCTGGGACAGTGGGTCACACACTGTCCTTCCACACTCTGAGACACTGGGTCAGACACACTGCCATTTCACACACTGGGACAATGGGTCAGACACTTTCCTTTCACACTCTGTGAAAGTGGGTCACACACTGTCCTTTCATACACTGGGACAGTGGGTCAGACACTGTCCTTTCACTCTCTGGGACAGTGGGTCAGACACTGTCCTTTCACACTCTGGGACAGTGGGTCAGAAAATGTCATTTCATACTTTGGGACAGTGGGTCAGACACTGTCCTTGCACACTCTGGGGCAGTGGGTCAGACACTGTCCTTTCACACTCTGGGTCAGTTGGTCATACACTGTCCCTTCACACTCTGGGACAATGGGTAAGACACTGTCATTTCACACTCTGGGACAGGGGGCCACACAATATCCTTTCACACTCTGGGACTGTGGATCACACTCTGTCCTTTCACACTCTGTGACAGTGGGTCACACAATGTCCTTTCACTCACTGGGTCAGTGGGTCACACAGTGTCCTTTCACACTCTGGGACAGTGGATCACAAACTGTCCTTTCACACTCTGGGACAGTGGGACACACACTGTCCTTTCACACTCTGGGACAGTGGGACAGGCACTCCTTTCACACTCTGGGACAGTGGGTCAGACACTGTCCTTTCAAACTCTGGGACAGTGTGTCACACACTGTCCTTGCACACTCTGGGACAGTAGGTCAGACACTGTCCTTTCACACTCTGGGACAGTGGTCAGACACTGCCCTTTCACACTCTGGGACAGTGGGTCAGACACTGTCCTTTCATACTCTGGGACAGTGGGTCACACAATGTCGTTTCACACTCTGGGACAGTGGGTCAGAAAATGTCATTTCATACTCTGGGACAGTGGGTCAGACACAGTCCTTTCACACTCTGGGACAGTGGGTCAGAAACTGTCCCTTCACACTCTGGGACAATGGGTAAGACACTGTCCTTTCACACTCTGGGACAGTGGGTCACACAATATCCTTTCACACTCTGGGACAGTGGATCACACACTGTCCTTTCACACTCTGGGTCAGTGGGTCACACACTGTCCTCTCAAACTCTGGGACAGTGGGTCAGACACTGTCGTTTCACACTCTGGTTAGTGGGTCACACACTGTCCTTTCACACTCAGGGACAGTGGCTCAGACACTGTCCTTTCAAACTCTGGGACAGTGGGTCACAAACTGTCCTTTCACACTCTGGGACAGTGGGTCAGACACTGTCCTTTCACATTCTGGGACAGTGGTTCAGACACTGTCCTTTCACACTCAGGGAACGTGGGTCAGACACTGTCCTTTCACACTCTGGACAGTGGATCATACACTGTCCTTTCACACTCTGGGACAGTGGGACACACACTGTCCTTTCACACTCTGGGACAGAGGGTCAGGCACTCCTTTCACTCTTTGGGACAGTGGGTCAGACACTGTCCTTTCAAACTCTGGGACAGAGGGTCACACACTGTCCTTGCACACTCTGGGACAGTAGGTCAGACACTGTCCTTTTACACTCTGGAACAGTGGGTCAGACACTGTCCTTTCACACTCTGGGATAGTGGATCACACACTGTCCTTTCACACTCTGGGACAGTGGGACACACACTGTCCTTTCACACTCTGGGACAGTGGGTCAGGCACTCCTTTCACACTCTGGGACAGTGGGTCAGACACTGTCCTTTCACACTCTGGGACAGTGGGTCACACACTGTCCTTTCGCACTCTGGGACAGTGGGTCACACACTGTCCTTTCACACTCTGGGACAGTGGGTCAGACACTCCTTTCATACTCTGGGTCTGTGGGTCACACACTTTCTTTTCACACTCTGGGACAGTGGGTCACACACTGTCCTTTCACACTCTGGGACAGTGGGTCAGACACTGTCCTTTCATACTCTGGGTCTGTGGGTCACACACTGTCTTTTCACACTCTGGGACAGTGGGTCGCACACTGTCCTTTCACACTCTGGGACAGTGGGTCAGACACTGTCCTTTCACACTCTGGGTCAGTAGGTCACACACTGTCATCTCACACTCTGGGACAGTGGGTCAGACACTGTCCTTTCAAACTCTTGGACAGTGGTTTCGGACTGTCCGTTCATACTCTGGCACACTCGGTCAGACACTGTCCTTTCACACTCTGGGTCAGTGGTTCAGACACTGTACTTTCACACTCTGGGTCAATGGGTCACACACTGTCCTTTCACACTCTGGGACAGTGAGTCACAGAATGTCCTTTCACACTGTGGGACAGTGGGTCAGACACTGTCCTTTCATACTCTGGGACTGTTGGTCACACACTGTCTTTTCACAATCTGGGACATTGGGTCGCAAACTGTCCTTTCACACTCTGGGTCAGTGGGTCACACACTGTCCTCTCAAACTCTGGGAAAGTGGGTCAGACGCTGTCGTTTCACACTCTGGTTAGTGGGTCACACACTGTCCTTTCACAGTCAGGGACAGTGGCTCAGACGCTGTCCTTTCACACTCTGGGACAGTGGGTCACACACTGTCCTTTCACACTCCGGGACAGTGGGTCAGACACTGTCCTTTCACATTCTGGGACAGTGGTTCAGACACTGTCCTTTCACACTCAGGGACAGTGGGTCAGACACTGTCCTTTCACACTCTGGGACAGTGGGACACACACTGTCCTTTCACATTCTGGGACAGTCGTTCAGACACTGTCCTTTCACACTCAGGGACAGTGGTTCAGACACTGTCCTTTCACACTCAGGGACAGTGGATCACACACTGTCCTTTCACACTCTGGGACAGTGGGACACACACTGTCCTTTTACACTCTGGGACAGTGGGTCAGGCACTCCTTTCACACTCTGGGACAGTGGGTCACACACTGTCCTTGCACACTCTGCGACAGTAGGTCAGACACTGTCCTTTCACACTCTGGGACAGTGGTCAGACACTGCCCTTTCACACTCTGGGACAGTGGGTCAGACACTGTCCTTTCATACTCTGGGACAGTGGGTCACACACTGTCGTTTCACACTCTGGGACAGTGGGTCAGAAAATGTCATTTCATACTTTGGGACAGTGGGTCAGACACTGTCCTTGCACACTCTGGGACAGTGGGTCAGACACTGTCCTTTCACACTCTGGGTCAGTGGGTCATACACTGTCCCTTCACACTCTGGGACAATGGGTAAGACACTGTCATTTCACACTCTGGGACAGTGGGTCACACAATATCCTTTCACACTCTGGGACAGTGGATCACACTCTGTCCTTTCACACTCTGGGACAGTGTGTCAGACACTGTCCTTTCACACTCTGGGACAGTGGGTCGCACACTGTCCTTTCACACTCTGGGACAGTGAGTCAGACACTGTCCTATCATACTCTAGGACACTGGGTCAGGCTCTGTCCTTTCATATTCTGGGACAGTGGGTCAGACACTGTCCTTTCACACTCTGGGACAGTGGGTCAGACACTGTCCTTTCAGATTCTGGGTCAGTGTGTCATACACTGTCCTTTCACACTCTGGGACAATGGGTCAAGGACTGTCCTTTCACACTCTGGGATATTGGGTCACACACTGTCCTTTCACACTCTGGGACAGTGGGTCAGACACTGTCCTTTCACACTCCGGGACAGTGGATCACACACTGTCCTTTTACACTCTGTGACAGTGGGTCAGACACTGTCCTTTCACACTCTGGGACAGTGGGTCAGACACTGACCTTTCACACACTGGGACAGTGGGTCACACACTGTCCTTTCACACTCTGGGACAGTGGGTCAGACACTGTCCTTTCACACTGGGACTGTGGGTCAGACACTGTCCTTTCACACTCCGGGACAGTGGATCACACACTGTCCTTTCACACTCTGGGACAGTGGGTCAGACACTGCCTTTTCACACTCTGGGTTAGTGGCTCAATCACTGTCTTTTCACACTCTGGGTCAGTGGGTCAGACACTGTCCTTTCACACTCTGGGACAGTGGGTCGCACACTGACCTTTCACACTCTGGGACAGTGCGTCGGACACTGTCCTTTCACACTCTGGGACAGTGGTTCACACACTGTCCTTTCACACTCTGGGACAGTGGGTCAGACATTGTCTTTTCACACTCTGGGACAGTAGGTCACACACTGTCCTTCCACACTCTGGGACAGTGGGTCAGACACACTGCCCTTTCACAGACTGGGACAATGGGTCAGACACTTTCCTTTCACACTCTGGACAGTGGGTCAGACACTGTCCTTTCAGATTCTGGGTCAGTGTGTCATACACTGTCCTTTCACACTCTGGGACAATGGGTCAGGGACTGTCCTTTCACACTCTGGGATATTGGGTCACACGCTGTCCTTTCACACTCTGGGACAGTGGGTCAGACACTGTCCTTTCACACTCTGGGACAGTGGGTCAGACTCTGTCCTTTCACACTCTGGGACAGTGAGTCACACACTGTCCTTTCACACTCCGGGACAGTGGATCACACACTGTCCTTTTACACTCTGGGACAGTGGGTCAGACACTGTCCTTTCACACTCTGGGACAGTGGGTCAGACACTGACCTTTCACACACTGGGACAGTGGGTCACACACTGTCCTTTCACACTCTGGGACAGTGGGTCAGACACTGTCCTTTCACACTGGGACTGTGGGTCAGACACTGTCCTTTCACACTGTGGGACAGTGGATCACACACTGTCCTTTCACACTCTGGGACAGTGGGTCAGACACTGTCCTTTCACACTGGGACTGTGGGTCAGACACTGTCCTTTCACACTCTGGGACAGTGGATCACACACTGTCCTTTCACACTCTGGGACAGTGGGTCAGACACTGCCTTTTCACACTCTGGGTTAGTGGCTCAATCACTGTCATTTCACACTCTGGGTCAGTGGGTCAGACACTGTCCTTTCACACTCTGGGACAGTGGGTCGCACACTGACCTTTCACACTCTGGGACAGTGCGTCGGACACTGTCCTTTCACACTCTGGCACACTGGGTCAGACACTGTCCTTTCACACTCTGGGACAGTGGGTCACACACTGTCCTTTCGCACTCTGGGTCAGTGGGTCACACAATGTCCTTTCGCACTCTGGGACAGTGGGTCACAGAATGTCTTTTCACACTGTGGGACAGTGGGTCAGACACTGTCGTTTCATACTCTGGGACTGTTGGTCTCACACTGTCCTTTCACACTCTGGGACATTGGGTCGCAAACTGTCCTTTCACACTCAGGGACAGTGGGTCAGACACTGTCCTTTCACACTCTGGGACAGTGTATCACACACTGTCCTTTCACACTCTGGGACAGTGGGACACTCACTGTCCTTTCACACTCTGGGACAGTGGGTCAGACAGTGTCCTTTCATATTCTGGGACAGTGGTTCAGACACTGTCCTTTCACACTCAGGGACAGTGGGTCAGACACTGTCCTTTCACACTCTGGAACAGTGGGTCACACACTGTCCTTTCACTCTCTGGGACAGTGGGACATACACTGTCCTTTTACACTCTGGGACAGTGGGTCAGGCACTCCTTTCACACTCTGGGACAGTGGGTCACACACTGTCCTTGCATACTCTGCGACAGTAGCTCAGATACTGTCCTTTCACACTCTGGGACAGTGGTCAGACACTGCCCTTTCACAATCTGGGACAGTGGGTCACACACTGTCCTTTCACACTCTGGGACAGTGGGTCAGACACTCCTTTCATACTCTGGGTCTGTGGGTCACACACTTTCTTTTCACACTCTGGGACAGTGGGTCACACACTGTCCTTTCACACTCTGGGACAGTGGGTCAGACACTGTCCTTTCATACTCTGGGTCTGTGGGTCACACACTGTCTTTTCACACTCTGGGACAGTGGGTCGCACACTGTCCTTTCACACTCTGGGACAGTGGGTCAGACACTGTCCTTTCACACTCTGGGTCAGTGGGTCACACACTGTCATCTCACACTCTGGGACAGTGAGTCAGACACTGTCCTTTCAAACTCTTGGACAGTGGTTTCGGACTGTCCGTTCATACTCTGGCACACTGGGTCAGACACTGTCCTTTCACACTCTGGGTCAGTGGTTCAGACACTGTACTTTCACACTCTGGGTCAATGGGTCACACACTGTCCTTTCACACTCTGGGACAGTGAGTCACAGAATGTCCTTTCACACTGTGGGACAGTGGGTCAGACACTGTCCTTTCATACTCTGGGACTGTTGGTCACACACTGTCTTTTCACAATCTGGGACATTGGGTCGCAAACTGTCCTTTCACACTCTGGGTCAGTGGGTCACACACTGTCCTCTCAAACTCTGGGAAAGTGGGTCAGACGCTGCCATTTCACACTCTGGTTAGTGGGTCACACACTGTCCTTTCACACTCAGGGACAGTGGCTCAGACGCTGTCCTTTCACACTCTGGGACAGTGGGTCACACACTGTCCTTTCACACTCCGAGACAGTGGGTCAGACACTGTCCTTTCACATTCTGGGACAGTGGTTCAGACACTGTCCTTTCACACTCAGGGACAGTGGGTCAGACACTGTCCTTTCACACTCTGGGACAGTGGGACACACACTGTCCTTTCACATTCTGGGACAGTCGTTCAGACACTGTCCTTTCACACTCAGGGACAGTGGTTCAGACACTGTCCTTTCACACTCAGGGACAGTGGATCACACACTGTCCTTTCACACTCTGGGACAGTGGGACACACACTGTCCTTTTACACTCTGGGACAGTGGGTCAGGCACTCCTTTCACACTCTGGGACAGTGGGTCACACACTGTCCTTGCACACTCTGCGACAGTAGGTCAGACACTGTCCTTTCACACTCTGGGACAGTGGTCAGACACTGCCCTTTCACACTCTGGGACAGTGGGTCAGACACTGTCCTTTCATACTCTGGGACAGTGGGTCACACACTGTCGTTTCACACTCTGGGACAGTGGGTCAGAAAATGTCATTTCATACGTTGGGACAGTGGGTCAGACACTGTCCTTGCACACTCTGGGACAGTGGGTCAGACACTGTCCTTTCACACTCTGGGTCAGTGGGTCATACACTGTCCCTTCACACTCTGGGACAATGGGTAAGACACTGTCATTTCACACTCTGGGACAGTGGGTCACACAATATCCTTTCACACTCTGGGACAGTGGATCACACTCTGTCCTTTCACACTCTGGGACAGTGTGTCAGACACTGTCCTTTCACACTCTGGGACAGTGGGTCGCACACTGTCCTTTCACACTCTGGGACAGTGAGTCAGACACTGTCCTATCATACTCTAGGACACTGGGTCAGGCTCTGTCCTTTCATATTCTGGGACAGTGGGTCAGACACTGTCCTTTCACACTCTGGGACAGTGGGTCAGACACTGTCCTTTCAGATTCTGGGTCAGTGTGTCATACACTGTCCTTTCACACTCTGGGACAATGGGTCAAGGACTGTCCTTTCACACTCTGGGATATTGGGTCACACACTGTCCTTTCACACTCTGGGACAGTGGGTCAGACACTGTCCTTTCACACTCCGGGACAGTGGATCACACACTGTCCTTTTACACTCTGGGACAGTGGGTCAGACACTGTCCTTTCACACTCTGGGACAGTGGGTCAGACACTGACCTTTCACACACTGGGACAGTGGGTCACACACTGTCCTTTCACACTCTGGGACAGTGGGTCAGACACTGTCCTTTCACACTCTGGGACAGTGGTTCACACACTGTCCTTTCACACTCTGGGACAGTGGGTCAGACACTGCCTTTTCACACTCTGGGTTAGTGGCTCAATCACTGTCTTTTCACACTCTGGGTCAGTGGGTCAGACACTGTCCTTTCACACTCTGGGACAGTGGGTCGCACACTGACCTTTCACACTCTGGGACAGTGCGTCGGACACTGTCCTTTCACACTCTGGGACAGTGGTTCACACACTGTCCTTTCACACTCTGGGACAGTGGGTCAGACATTGTCTTTTCACACTCTGGGACAGTGGGTCACACACTGTCCTTCCACACTCTGGGACAGTGGGTCAGACACACTGCCCTTTCACACACTGGGACAATGGGTCAGACACTTTCCTTTCACACTCTGGACAGTGGGTCAGACACTGTACTTTCAGATTCTGGGTCAGTGTGTCATACACTGTCCTTTCACACTCTGGGACAATGGGTCAGGGACTGTCCTTTCACACTCTGGGATATTGGGTCACACGCTGTCCTTTCACACTCTGGGACAGTGGGTCAGACACTGTCCTTTCACACTCTGAGACAGTGGGTCAGACACTGTCCTTTCACACTCTGGGACAGTGAGTCACACACTGTCCTTTCACACTCCGGGACAGTGGATCACACACTGTCCTTTTACACTCTGGGACAGTGGGTCAGACACTGTCCTTTCACACTCTGGGACAGTGGGTCAGACACTGACCTTTCACACACTGGGACAGTGGGTCACACACTGTCCTTTCACACTCTGGGACAGTGGGTCAGACACTGTCCTTTCACACTGGGACTGTGGGTCAGACACTGTCCTTTCACACTCTGGGACAGTGGATCACACACTGTCCTTTCACACTCTGGGACAGTGGGTCAGACACTGTCCTTTCACACTGGGACTGTGGGTCAGACACTGTCCTTTCACACTCTGGGACAGTGGATCACACACTGTCCTTTCACACTCTGGGTCAGTGGGTCAGACACTGTCCTTTCACACTCTGGGACAGTGGGTCGCACACTGACCTTTCACACTCTGGGACAGTGCGTCGGACACTGTCCTTTCACACTCTGGCACACTGGGTCAGACACTGTCCTTTCACACTCTGGGACAGTGGGTCACACACTGTCCTTTCGCACTCTGGGTCAGTGGGTCAGACACTGTCCTTTCACACTCTGGGTCAGTGGGTCACACAATGTCCTTTCACACTCTGGGACAGTGGGTCACAGAATGTCTTTTCACACTGTGGGACAGTGGGTCAGACACTGTCGTTTCATACTCTGGGACTGTTGGTCTCACACTGTCCTTTCACACTCTGGGACATTGGGTCGCAAACTGTCCTTTCACACTCAGGGACAGTGGGTCAGACACTGTCCTTTCACACTCTGGGACAGTGTATCACACACTGTCCTTTCACACTCTGGGACAGTGGGACACTCACTGTCCTTTCACACTCTGGGACAGTGGGTCAGACAGTGTCCTTTCATATTCTGGGACAGTGGTTCAGACACTGTCCTTTCACACTCAGGGACAGTGGGTCAGACACTGTCCTTTCACACTCTGGAACAGTGGGTCACACACAGTCCTTTCACTCTCTGGGACAGTGGGACATACACTGTCCTTTTACACTCTGGGACAGTGGGTCAGGCACTCCTTTCACACTCTGGGACAGTGGGTCACACACTGTCCTTGCACACTCTGCGACAGTAGCTCAGATACTGTCCTTTCACACTCTGGGACAGTGGTCAGACACTGCCCTTTCACACTCTGGGACAGTGGGTCAGACACTGTCCTTTCACACTCTGGGACAGTGGGTCACACACTGTCCTTTCACACTCTGGGACAGTGGGTCAGACACTGTCCTTTCACATTCTGGGACAGTGGTTCAGACACTGTCCTTTCACACTCTGGGACAGTGGGTCACACACTGTCCTTTCACACTCTGGGACAGTGGTTCAGACACTGTCCTTTCACACTCAGGGACAGTGGGTCAGACACTGTCCTTTCACACTCTGGGGCAGTGGGACACACACTGTCCTTTCACATTCTGGGACAGTGGTTAAGACACTGTCCTTTCACACTCAGGGACAGTGGTTCAGACACTGTCCTTTCACACTCAGGGACAGTGGATCACACACTGTCCTTTCACACTCTGGGACAGTGGGACACACACTGTCCTTTTACACTCTGGGACAGTGGGTCAGGCACTCCTTTCACACTCTGGGACAGTGGGTCACACACTGTCCTTGCACACTCTGCGACAGTAGGTCAGACACTATCCTTTCACACTCTGGGTCAGTGGGTCATACACTGTCCCTTCACACTCTGGGACAATGGGTAAGACACTGTCATTTCACACTCTGGGACAGTGGGTCACACAATATCCTTTCACACTCTGGGACAGTGGATCACACTCTGTCCTTTCACACTCTGGGACAATGTGTCAGACACTGTCCTTTCACACTCTGGGACAGTGGGTCGCACACTTTCCTTTCACACTCTGGGACAGTGCATCAGACACTGTCCTATCACACTCCAGGACACTGGGTCAGACTCTGTCCTTTCATATTCTGGGACAGTGGGTCAGACTCTGTCCTTTCACACTCTGGGACAGTGGGTCAGACACTGTCCTTTCAGATTCTGGGTCAGTGTGTCATACACTGTCCTTTCACACTCTGGGACAATGGGTCAGGGACTGTCCTTTCACACTCTGGGATATTGGGTCACACGCTGTCCTTTCACACTCTGGGACAGTGGGTCAGACACTGTCCTTTCACACTCTGGGACAGTGGGTCAGACACTGTCCTTTCACACTCTGGGACAGTGAGTCACACACTGTCCTTTCACACTCTGGGACAGTGGATCACACACTGTCCTTTTACACTCTGGGACAGTGGGTCAGACACTGTCCTTTCACACTCTGGGACAGTGGGTCAGACACTGACCTTTCACACACTGGGACAGTGGGTCACACACTATCCTTTCACACTCTGGGACAGTGGGTCAGACACTGTCCTTTCACACTGTGACTGTGGGTCAGACACTGTCCTTTCACACTCTGGGACAGTGGATCACACACTGTCCTTTCACACTCTGGGACAGTGGGTCAGACACTGCCTTTTCACACTCTGGGTCAGTGGCTGAATCACTGTCTTTTCACACTCTGGGTCAGTGGGTCAGTCACTGTCCTTTCACACTCTGGGACAGTGGGTCGCACACTGACCTTTCACACTCTGGGACAGTGCGTCGGACACTGTCCTTTCACACTCTGGCACGCTGGGTCAGACACTGTCCTTTCACACTCTGGGACAGTGGGTCACACACTGTCCTTTCACACTCTGGGACAGTGGGTCACGCACTGTCCTTTCACACTCTGGGACAGTGGGTCAGACACTGTCCTTTCACACTCTGGCACACTGGGTCAGACACTGTCCTTTCACACTCTGGGACAGTGGGTCAGACACTGTCCTTTCACACTCTGGGTCAGTGGGTCACACAATGACCTTTCACACTCTGGGACAGTGGGTCACAGAATGTCTTTTCACACTGTGGGACAGTGGGTCAGACACTGTCGTTTCATACTCTGGGACTGTTGGTCTCACACTGTCCTTTCACACTCTGGGACATTGGGTCGCAAACTGTCCTTTCACACTCTGGGACAGTGGGTCAGACACTGTCCTTTCACACTCTGGGTCAGTGGGTCACACACTGTCCTCTCAACTCTGGGACAGTGGGTCAGACAGTGTCCTTTCACATTCTGGGACAGTGGTTCAGACACTGTCCTTTCACACTCAGGGACAGTGGGTCAGACACTGTCCTTTCACACTCTGGGACAGTGGATCACACACTGTCCTTTCACTCTCTGGGACAGTGGGACACTCACTGTCCTTTCACACTCTGGGACAGTGGGTCAGACAGTGTCCTTTCACATTCTGGGACATGGGTTCAGACACTGTCCTTTCACACTCAGGGACAGTGGGTCAGACACTGTCCATTCACACTCTGGGACAGTGGGTCACACACTGTCCTTTCACACTCTGGGACAGTGGGACACACACTGTCCTTTAACACTCTGGGACAGTGGGTCAGGCACTCCTTTCACACTCTGGGACAGTGGGTCACACACTGTCCTTGCACACTCTGCGACAGTAGGTCAGACACTGTCCTTTCACACTCTGGGACAGTGGTCAGACACTGCCCTTTCACACTCTGGGACAGTGGGTCAGACACTGTCCTTTCATACTCTGGGACAGTGGGTCACACACTGTCGGTTCACACTCTGGGACAGTGGGTCAGAAAATGTCATTTCATACTTTGGGACAGTGGGTCAGACACTGTCCTTGCAGACTCTGGGACAGTGGGTCAGACACTGTTCTTTCACACTCTGGGTCAGTGGGTGATACACTGTCCCTTCACACTCTGGGACAATGGGTAAGACACTGTCCTTTCACACTCTGAGACAGTGGGTCACACATTATCTTTTCACACTCTGGGACAGTGAGTCAGACACTGTCCTTTCACACTCTGGGACAGTGGGTCAGACACTGTCCTTTCAGATTCTGGGTCAGTGTGTCATACACTGTCCTTTCACACTCTGGGACAGTGGGTCAGACACTGTCCTTTCACACTCTGGGACAGTGGGTCAGACACTGTCCTTTCACACTCTGGGACAGTGAGTCACACACTGTCCTTTCACACTCTGGGACAGTGGATCACACACTGTCCTTTTACACTCTGGGACAATGGGTCAGACACTGTCCTTTCACACTCTGGGACAGTGGGTCAGACACTGACCTTTCACACACTGGGACAGTGGGTCACACACTGTCCTTTCACACTCTGCGACAGTGGGTCAGACACTGTCCTTTCACACTGGGACTGTGGGTCAGACACTGTCCTTTCACACTCTGGGACAGTGGATCACACACTCTCCTTTCACACTCTGGGACAGTGGGTCAGACACTGCCTTTTCACACTCTGGGTCAGTGGCTCAATCACTGTCTTTTCACACTCTGGGTCAGTGGGTCAGACACTGTCCTTTCACACTCTGGGACAGTGGGTCGCACACTGACCTTTCACACTCTGGGACAGTGCGTCGGACACTGTCCTTTCACACTCTGGCACACTGGGTCAGACACTGTCCTTTCACACTCTGGGACAGTGGGTCACACACTGTCCTTTCACTCTCTGGGTCAGTGGGTCAGACACTGTCCTTTCACACTCTGGGTCAGTGGGTCACTGATGCGCTATCAATTACTCATAAAAGACTGAGAGTTAAGAGAGTAACTAAAGGCTTTTATTAACAAAAGAATGAAGGTCTGCCTCGAGTGGTCGACCGGTCCAGAAATACAAAGGCTGGGGAGCAGTCACCTTTATACTAGGACTTGTGGGAGGAGTCAGCCGAGGCATGTCCAGGCATGTACACAGTGGAATACAAACAGTGGTTTACCACATTCACCCCTTGTTTAAAATTGAGTCCGGCGGGGTGAAGTGTATTAAAAGTTAGTGTATTGGAGTCTCTCCGGAGGTCTTGTCTGCCGCTGTGATCGGCGTGGCGACGGCAGGGGTAGTGGAGCTTCCGGCGTCGAGTCCTGCGTAGGCTGTGGCACAGGCGTGTCGTCCTCGTAGATGTCGAGCGGGTCGCGGGGCCCAGGCCTGCTGTCTGCTGGGGCTGGATATCGGATCGTGGGGGGGGGTGGTAGTGAGTAGTGGGTTACTGCGGCCCCCGAGGGTGCAAGGTCTCTTATGGAGACTGTGTCCTCCCGCCCGTCCGGGTATGCAATGTAAGCATACTGGGGGTTGGCGTGAAGGAGGTCGACCCTCTCGACCAGGGGGTCCGTTTTATGGGTCCTCACGTGTCTTCTCAGTAGGACCGGCCCTGGGGACGTCAGCCATGGCGGTAGCGATGTCCTCCTTGATACGGTGGAAGGCTAAGCGGGCCTCTGCCGTCAAGGGAAAAGAGGTGGACTTGATCAGCGGACGGGCCTTGTCCGCATAGTAGGGGACCCACTGGGCGTAATAGGAGAAAAACCCTAGGCACCTCTTCAGGGCCTTGAGGCAGTGGGGCAGTGGGAGTTCCATAAGGGGACGCATTCGGTCGGGGTCGGGGCCGATAACTCCGTGTTCCACAACACAGCCAAGGATGGCGAGGCGGTTTGTGCGGAATATGCACTTCTCCTTGTTATATGTCAGGTTCAGGAGTTGGGCGGTGCGGAGGAATTTTTCGAGGTTTGCGTCATGGTCCTGCAAGTCACGGCCGCAGATGGTCACATTGTCCAGATATGGGAAAGTGGCCTGCAACGCATTTTGATCTACCATCCGGTCCATCTCCCTTTGGAAGACGGAGACCCCATTGGTGACGCCAAAGGGAACCCTAAGGAAGTGATAGAGGCGGCCGTTTGCCTCAAAGGCAGTATAGTGGTGGTCCTCAGGGCAGATAGGGAGCTGGTGGTACGCTGATTTCAGGTCAATGGTCGAGAAGACGCGGTACTGCGCGATCTGGTTGACCATATCAGCTATGCGGGGGAGTGGGTAGGCGTCCAGCAGGGTGTAGCGATTTATTGTCTGGCTGTAGTCGATGACCAGGCACTGCTTCTCGCCGGTCTTAACGACCACAACCTGGGCTCGCCAGGGGCTGGTGCTGCCCTCAATAATCCCTTCCTTCAGGAGCCGCTCCACTTCGGTTTTAATGAAAACCCTGTCCCCGGCACTGTATCGCCTGCTCTTTGTGGCGATGGGCTTACAGTCAGGGGTGAGGTTAGCAAACAGTGCGGGGGGGTGACTCTGAGTGTGGAGAGGTTGCACCTGGTGCGCGGCGGGCAATTTGGAAGCTGCTGGCTGCGGACTGTGAGTGGGGGTAGGGGTCCACCGTACGCCATCGTAACACTTTTAAGGTGGCACTGAAAATCTAACCCCAGCAGGACGGCAGCGCAGAGGTCGGGCAGGACCAGAAGTTTAAAATGATCGTACACAGTCCCGTCTACTACGAGTGTCACCACGCAGTAGCCGCCGATGTCCGCCGACTGGGACTCGGAGGCCATAGAAATCCACTGGTGCGCAGGCAGGACTGGGAGAGAGCAACGCCGCACCGTGTCGGGGTGGATGAAGCTCTCCGTGCTCCCAGAGTCAAAAAGGCAGATTGTATCGTGACCATTTACCTTAATGTCCATTGTGGAACTGGCCAGCTGGTGCGGTCTCGCTTGGTCCAGTGTAACGGATGCCAGCGTAGGGGTCGGTGTGTCGCTGCGGGTATCAGATGAGGCGGTGTTGGGGGCCTGCTGCGTTCCGGCTGTCGTCCAAGATGGCGGCGTCCATGATCCCCATGTGGCTGGAGGCGTCCAAAATGGCTGCTGTACCGGTGGTCCGCACATGGCCGGGGAGGCCCAAGATGGCGGCCCGCATGGCCCACACGCGGCGCTGCTGGGGTTCGGGGTGGCTTTGGCCCTGCAGACGCTCGCGTAGTGTCCCTTCTTCCCGCAGCCCGAGCAGATTGCGTTTTTCGCCGGGCAGCGCGCTCTGCGGTGTTTTGCCTGGCCACAGAAGTAGCATTTCTGGCCTTGGGACACTGCTGCGGTAGTTGGGCCGTTGCTGGGGTGTGGCTGGGGTGGCACGGCGCTATGAGGCGGTCCTACCGTGTCCCAGGCTGTCATTCCCCGCGGCGTCCACGGTGCAGAGGAGTAGGCATCCATGCCCCGGAAGGCTGCATCCAATGATAGTGCGAGTTCAGAGGCCTTGTTGAGGTCGAGGTCACTCTGCTCCAACAGTCGCTGTCGGGTGTAATTGGATCTGTGGCCCGCTACAAAAGCGTCCCGGATAAGTTCCTCTGTGTACACGGTGGCCTTTACATCCTTACAACCACAGGCCCGGCCAAGCACAGACAGTGCCTGAAGGTATTCCACGGTCGATTCCCCAGGTTGTTGTTTACGACTCCCCAGAAGGTGCCTGGCGTACACTTCGTTCACTGGGCGCGTGTACTGGTCCTTGAGGAGCTTGATAGCGTCCGCGTACGAGGTCGCGTCTTGGATGACCGAGTACACTCGGTGGTTCACTTTGGAGGTCAGGACATCCAGTTTGTCCTCGTCCGATTTGATTGCTGCGGAGGCGGTCAGGAATTTTTCGAAACACTTAAGCCAGTGAGTAAACTTGGTGGATGAGTCCGCCTCCCGATGATCTAAGTCCAGGCATGCTGGTGTGAGGATCTTCTCCATTATAAAAATTTTGTTAATAAAATTGATGCGCTATCAATTACTCATAAAAGACTGAGAGTTAAGAGAGTAACTAAAGGCTTTTATTAACAAAAGAATGAAGGTCTGCCTCGAGTGGTCGACCGGTCCAGAAATACAAAGGGCTGGGGAGCAGTCACCTTTATACTAGGACTTGTGGGAGGAGTCAGCCGAGGCATGTCCAGGCATGTACACAGTGGAATACAAACAGTGGTTTACCACAGTCACACAATGTCCTTTCACACTCTGGGACAGTGGGTCACAGAATGTCTTTTCACAGTGTGGGACAGTGGGTCAGACACTGTCGTTTCATACTCTGGGACTGTTGGTCTCACACTGTCCTTTCACACTCTGGGACATTGGGTCGCAAACTGTCCTTTCACACTCTGGGACAGTGGGTCAGACACTGTCCTTTCACACTCTGGGTCAGTGGGTCACACACTGTCCTCTCAACTCTGGGACAGTGGGTCAGACAGTGTCCTTTCACATTCTGGGACAGTGGTTCAGACACTGTCCTTTCACACTCAGGGACAGTGGGTCAGACGCTGTCCTTTCACACTTTGGGACAGTGGATCACACACTGTCCTTTCACACTCTGGGACAGTGGGACACTCACTGTCCTTTCACACTCTGGGACAGTGGGTCAGACAGTGTCCTTTCACATTCTGGGACAGTGGTTCAGACACTGTCCTTTCACACTCAGGGACAGTGGGTCAGACGCTGTCCTTTCACACTCTGGGACAGTGGGTCACACACTGTCCTTTCACACTCTGGGACAGTGGGACACACACTGTCCTTTTACACTCTGGGACAGTGGGTCAGGCACTCCTTTCACACTCTGGGACAGTGGGACACTCACTGTCCTTTCACACTCTGGGACAGTGGGTCAGACAGTGTCCTTTCACATTCTGGGACAGTGGTTCAGACACTGTCCTTTCACACTCAGGGACAGTGGGTCAGACGCTGTCCTTTCACACTCTGGGACAGTGGGTCACACACTGTCCTTTCACACTCTGGGACAGTGGGACACACACTGTCCTTTTACACTCTGGGACAGTGGGTCAGGCACTCCTTTCACACTCTGGGACAGTGGGTCACACACTGTCCTTGCACACTCTGCGACAGTAGGTCAGACACTGTCCTTTCACACTCTGGGACAGTGGTCAGACACTGCCCTTTCACACTCTGGGACAGTGGGTCAGACACTGTCCTTTCATACTCTGGGACAGTGGGTCACACACTGTCGTTTCACACTCTGGAACAGTGGGTCAGACACTGTCCTTTCACACTCTGGGACAGTGGGTCACTCACTGTCCTTTCACACTCTGGGACAGTAGGTCAGACACTGTCCTTTCACACTCTGGAACAGTGGGTCAGACACTGTCCTTTCACACTCTGGGACAGTGGGTCACTCACTGTCCTTTCACACTCTGGGACAGTGGGTCACACACTGTCCTTTTGCACTCTGGGACAGTGGGTCTGACACTGTCCTTTCACACTCTGGGACAGTGGGTTAGACACTGTCCTTTCACACTCTGGGACAGTGGGCCAGACACTGTCCTTTCACACTCTGGGCCAGTGGGTCAGACACTGTCCTTTCACTCTCTGGGACAGTGGGTCACACACTGTGCTTTCACTCTCTGGGACAGTGTGTCAGACAGTGTCTTTTCACACTCTGGGACAGTGGCTCAGATACTGTCCTTTCACACTCTGGGACAGTGGGTCACACGCTGTCCTTTCACACTCTGGGACAGTGCCAACCTGGGGAAGCTGCAACACAGCACTACATGCATGCTAAAAAGCAGAAGCAGCATGCTATAGACAAGGCTAAGCGATCCCACAATCAATGGATCAGATCAAAGCTCTGCAGTCCTGCCACATCCAGTCGTGAATGGTGTTGGACCAATAAATAACTAACGGAAGGAGGAGGCTCCATGAATATCCCCATCCTCAATGATGGTGGAGCCCAGCATGTGAGCGCAAAAGTCAACGATGAAACGTTTGCAACCATCTTCAGCCAGAAGTACCAAGCGGATGCTCCATATCAGCCTCCGCACCACCATCACAGAAGCCAGTCTTCAGCCAATTCGATTCATTCCACATGATGTCAAGAAATGGCTGAGCGCACTTGTGGTGTATGTAACCTGTTCCACCTTAAGAGAACTTAAGCCTGTTCCACCTTAAGAGATGTACTACTTTCTCTGGCTGCTGTATACGTAATACCGGAGGTGACCACCGGTATATAAGCACTGTGCAGTAATATTGTATTTTAGTATAGTCCTGAGCTCCAACCAGTAAAGACCTGTGTGCTTTTCTGGCTGTCTCAAGCAGCAAGAGGAGAAGGAGCTGCCAAAGCAAGAGAGTGGAGAGTGGTGGTCTCCTGACCAGGAAGAGGAGTAGCTGAAAGATAGATCACCACCTCCACCTCCTCCAACATCTTCAAACAACTGAGGTGCCTGGAGAGATTGGGCAGAGGAGGAGAAGGAGAAAGGAGGCCTATATCAACATCAACCGGGGAGAGGTCTTTTCTATCACTGCCTCCCCAAATTGGCCTCCACTTCAGGAGAGAGGGGAGAGAAACATCGGAAAAAAAACCACCAACTGTTTGGAAGGAGGGAAGATTCATCTCGTTGAAACATCTACAGGTGGGTGTTATTTGGGGCACTCTCCCAAGACTTGGTATTTTAGGTGGGGGGAGAAAAGAAGAAGCAAGGCCGGACCATCAAGCGGTGTAGTGTGTGTGTGTGTGGCTCTTGTTAAAAGCTAGGACACACACACCACTAATTAGCACCCCTACTATTGCCTGTCCTGGGAGAGCTGGAGCTGACCAGGTGAAGTCTCTAATTTCATTAATTACATCATTAAGACCTGTTGCAGGACTGAGCCTGGGCTTCTCCAACTTTTCCAGGTGAAGACACCTTCTCCCCCTGCCAGAAGACCATCACCAAAGACTTTTAAACTACATCAGAGAGTGCCCCCCTGCCAACACCCACCCACCATCCTGAGTGGCAACACTGCCCTTGTGGTCTCCCTCCTTCCTACCCCCCTCTCTCTCTCTCTCTCTATCTCTCTCTGCCTGTCTTTCTAAGGCACCTCAGTCCCATCACCTTTTATTAACTGCCTATTGAGCAGAGGGGAGAGGGCCCCTCCCCCAATTTCATTCAGTAAGGGGAGAGGTGTGTCCTCATTTTAATCAGCTCCCTCTGCTCAATAGAGGACAAAAAAATATATATATTACCTGAGGCCATTAACACCTTCAGGCCTGTGACTTGGGGTGAGTGTAGCCCTTAAAGCACCCCAGAATGGCGACTACATCATCGCCGGTGGCAGGGCAAGCCAAGACTTATGCGGGGGCGGCAGCCACAGCCACAGCTGCTCCCGCTGCTTCTGCTGCCCCGTCACCATTTAAACTGATAACGAAAAAGCTTGGGGTGAAGAGCTACACTCACCCCACTATGACCATCGAGGCCTGCGTCAAAGCCATGGCTGGGGTTGTCGGCCCCTCAGCCATCGTCGCGGCCTCGAAAATGTACGGGAAGGCTGTGTTCTTCCTGGGGTCGGAGCGGGCGGTGTCCCTGGCCGTCACCAAGGGGCTCACCATGGGCGGGACCTTCCTGCCGGTGGATCCTCTCGAGGCCACCGCGCAGAGGATTGTCATCTCTAACGTCCCGCCCTATGTTCCCGGTGAGCTCCTCCTTCCCCATTTGCGTCAGCTTGGGGAGGTGAGGTCGGGGATCACGCCTATCCCGCTCGGCTTCCGGGAGGCCAGCCTTCGCCACGTCTTCTCCTTCCGGCGCCAGCTGTTTATCCAGCTGGCGCGGGAGGAGGACACTGACGGAGCGTTCGTCGTCCTCCACGAGGGGACCGCCTATCGCGTCTTTTGGACGTCGGACGGTGTGCGGTGCCACGCCTGCAAGGAGGTGGGGCATATCAGGAGGAACTGCCCTGCCTCCAAGGCCGCCGGATCATCTCGTGCGGCCGAGGCTGGCGCCGCCGCTGCTCCTCCCCCCGGGTCTGCCCGCGCGTCAAGTACGTCTGATGCGCGGTTGACGTCGGGGGCCGATGCCACCAAGGCCTCCGGCGGGGGGGAGGGAGCGTGTCCGGCCGGAAAAAAGGCGCGGGGAAAGAAAAAACACCTTAGGGCGGGTCCCCCCGTGGATGGCGAGCCCTTGCCCCTTGAGCCCCTTACACCCGCGCTCCTCGCGGAGTTGACCGGGGCAGATGCGAGCGGGAGGGGCCTCGTGCCCGAGCCTGTGGCCGCAACCGCCGCAGCGGTATTGCCATTACCTGCGGCTGGGCTCGGGCCCGAGGAACCCGACAAACCTGCTCCGCCGGAGGGAGTTGAGGAGGAGGCCTTTGCAGACATGGAGGTCTCCCTCGCTCCCTCCGCGCTAAAAAGAAGGCGCGACACCCTTGGTGAGGAGGAGGACCGGGAGGAGGAGGAGGGTCCCTCCGAACAGGGGGAGTCGTCGCCCGCCGCGGGTGCTGCGCCCCCCCCCCACCGCTGCCACCATCACCGGCGATCGGCAGGGGTCACCTGTCCCTCGGGAGGCTGAGGCAGATGTGTCTGTGCAGCACGCGCCTCCCGGGGATGAGGACGAGACCCTGCCCGTGGGGGGGGTCGCGGATCAACCCGCGGCTGAAATAGACTATTTATCGATGCCGTTACCCCTCAACGGGTCGGGCGGCCTGGGGTCTGGGTCGGGCGAGTTCCAAGAAAGTGAGCTCGCCCAAAGCGGCCCGGCCATTTCCCAGGGGCTGCTCGACCTGGTCGAGGATTTAGCCAAAGACGTCCCATCTGCCGGGTCAGAGGCCGGTGGCGCGGAAGAGGAAGGCCCTCTGGCTGTGTCTCGGGCGCCGGACGTCCTGGGGGAGTTCGGATTTGTGTTCTCCCCGATTTCTCCGTTCGATCTGGCGTCTGGGGCGGAGGGGGTCTCCGAACCGCCGCCGCCGTCTTCTGGCCCGGCGCCCCCGGTGGAGCCCAGGGAGAATTCCTCCGCCACCGATCCTGGGGGTGGGATCCGGGCGGAGGCGGGGCCGGTTGTTGCGGCTGAGCCGTCCGCTGCGCACTGCGCGGTGGGCGGGTCGGCCGCTGGTGACGACCCCCTGGAGGAGGATGGGGACTCGGTGATGGGCACGGAGGACGAGTCGGACTCCGGCGCCGACGAGGCGGTGGACGACCTCGTGCCCCTTGCCGAGTCTCCCCTCATTCCCGCAAGGGAACTCTGGGATTTTATGGCCACGTGCCTGGGTCGGCGCGGGTAGGTCCGGCTGGCCCTCGACAGGTGGTCGGAGCTGGCGCTGCTCATTGATTCCGTCCGCGCCGCCGTTAAGACCATGGACGCGGACGAGGGTGTGAGCCCACTTGAGCTGCGTCGGCTCAGAACACTTCTCACTGGGCTGCTGAGGAGGTGGCGGCTGACTAGCGGCCGCGCTTCCTCCCCCCGTTAGTTGTAGGTAGAGGTTGCACTATGCTTCTGACATGAAGATAACCATAGCCAGCCTCAACATCAACGGCAGCGGGGAGGCGCGCCGCAGATTCAATAACTTCTCGGTCCTTCGGGACGGGAAGTATGCGGTGTGCTTCCTGCAAGAAACCCACACCGTTCCGGGAGACGAAGCCACGTGGCTCCTGGAGTGGCAAGGAGGGGTCAGCATGAGTCACCTCTCCAATAATTCCAGCGGGGTGGCTATCTTGCTGGCCCCGCATTTTCAGCCGGAGATCTTGGGGGTCAAGGAGCACGTGCCGGGCCGCTTGCTCCAGGTCACTGTTCGCCTGGGGGGCGTGCCGCTCCATCTAGTGAACGTGTATGCCCCTCAGGCCGGTGCGCAGCAAGTGCGCTTCTTTGAAGAAGTGTCCGCTCTTCTGGGCTCCATCGACGTGGGCGAGTGCGTCATCCTCGGGGGGGATTTTAACTGTACCCTTGAGGCGAGGGACCGTACGGGTCCCCCGCGATGCCCGCCGGCGATGGAGAAGTTGAGGGACCTGGTCGGGTCCTTCGACTTGGTGGACGTCTGGCGAAATCTTCATCCCGACTCCAGCGCCTTCACTTACGTGAGGTCTGGAGGAGGAGGGTCCAGAATCGACCGCCTCTACATTTCCCGGGCGTACGTATCCTGCGTTCCGGCGGCTTCCATGCGGCCGGTGCCGTGCACGGACCACCACCTGGTGTGGGCGGAGCTCGTCCCGCTGCGCGCTCGGGGAGGGTCCGCGTACTGGCACTTTAACAACCTGCTGCTGGAGGACGCGCGGTTCCGGGATTCGTTTCGTCGGTTCTGGGCCGACTGGAGAAGGAAGCAGGGGGGCTTCCCCTCCTTGAGGCTGTGGTGGGATGTGGGCAAGGCTCACGTGCGTCTCTTCTGTCAGGAGTATGCGAAGGGGTCGACCAAGAGGCGGGAGGCCCGGGTCGGGCGGTTGGAGAAGGAGGTGCTCGACCTGGAGTCCCGTCTCGGTCAAGTCGTCGGGGACTCGGCCCTGCGGAAGGTGTACGAAGAGAAGAAGGGCGCGCTGAAGGACCTGCAGCTCGTCGGGTCCCGAGGCGCGTACGTGAGGTCGCGGATCCAGCTCCTGCGGGACCTGGACCGCGGCTCCCCCTTCTTCTACTCGCTGGAAAAAAGACGAGGGGTCCGTAAGCAGCTCTTGGGGCTGCTGGCCGACGACGGATCTCTGGTCTCGGACCCGGAGGGAATCAGCGCGGAGACCCGCGCCTACTACGGGGCTCTGTTCTCTCCGGATCCGTCCAGCGAGGATGCGCGCAGAGTTTTGTGGGAGGACCTGCCGAAGGTCAGTCCGGAGGGCGCCGAAAAATTGGACGCTCCGCTAAGCCTGGCGGAGCTGACCGGCGCCCTCCGCCAGCTCTCTAGGGGAAAGTCCCCGGGGCTGGACGGGCTGACCGTGGAGTTCCACAGGGCGTTCTGGGACGTCTTGGGGGGCGACTACGCGCGGGTCCTGGGGGAAAGTTTGGCGACCGGGGAGATGCCCCTCTCTTGGCGCAGGGCGGTCATTGTCCTGCTGCCTAAGAGGGGCGATCTCCGCCTCCTCAAGAACTGGCGCCCGGTCTCCCTCCTTAGCACGGACTATAAAATCTTTGCCAGGGCTATGTCTGCTCGCCTTGGCACCGTGCTGGCCCACATGATCCACCCCGACCAGTCCTACACGGTCCCGGGCCGGACCATCCACGACAACATCCATCTGGTCCGGGACCTGGTCCACCACTCCCAGAGGGCTGGTCTGTCGGTCGCCTTCCTCTCCCTGGATCAGGAGAAGGCGTTCGACAGGGTGGATCACGAGTATCCTTTCGGGACTCTGCGCGCATTCGGGTTCGGGACGCATTTCGTCGCCCGGATCCGACTTCTGTACGCCGCCGCAGAGTGTCTGATTAAAGTTAACGGGTCCTTGACGGCGCCCCTTCGCTTCGGGAGGGGGGTGCGTCAGGGATGCCCCATGTCCGGTCAGTTATACGCCATTTGCGTGGAGCCATTCCTGCGCCTCTTGCGGAAGAGGTTGACGGGACTGGCTCTGCAAGGGCCGGGTGTGGAGTTCGTCCTCTCGGCTTACGCCGATGATGTGCTCCTCACGGTCACGGATCCCGCTGACTTGCGGAGGATGCGGGAATGCCAGCAGATTTACTCGGACGCATCCTCCGCCAAGATCAACTGGGAGAAATGTTCCGGACTCCTGGTGGGTCAGTGGCGGGTGGACTCCCTGCCGGAGGAGTTCAGGCCTTTCGCCTGGAGCACCACGCACCTCCTCTATTTGGGAGTCTACCTTAGCCCTGCCGAGGACGCCTGTCCGGCAAACTGGCAGGAGCTGGAGGCCAAAGTCACCGCTCGCCTAGGACGCTGGACAGGACTGCTCCGAGTGTTGTCCTACAGGGGTCGAGCGCTGGTCATAAACCAGCTGGTGGCTGCCATGTTGTGGTACCGGTTGGTCACTTTGATCCCTCCCCCTGCGTTTGTCACCAAGATACAGAAGAAGCTCGTCGACTTCTTCTGGGACAAAAGGAAGCACTGGGTCTCTGCTGCGGTTCTGTGTCTCCCGCTTAGGGAGGGCGGTCAGGCGCTGGTGTGCCTTCGCACCCAGGCGGCGACTTTCCGTCTTCAGACGCTGCAGAGATACCTGTACGTAGAGAATCCTCCGAGATGGTGTGCGCTGGTGATGTTTTTCTTCCGCCAGCTGCACGGCCTCAATTACGACACGCAGCTCCTGTTTGTGAAAGTGGGCTGCAGGCGTGCCGGCCTGCAGGAGCTGCCTGTCTTCTACCAGGAACTACTATGGGTTTGGAACTATGTCGCTTCCAGGCGGAGCTCTCCCCCGTCAGGAGCGGCGGCTCTCCTTCGGGAGCCGCTGCTCAGGAATCCGCACCTCCGTGAATGTGGGTTCGGGCGGCTGGCGGAGGGTGGGGCTGTGGCTGGCGGTGTGACCAGAGTCGGGGACCTGCTCGATGTCGGAGGAGCGGGCTGGATGGCGCCGGAGGAGCTGGCGTGGCGCCTGTCCTGGGCCAACGTCCGGCTCGCGGCCGAAGCCATCGAGTCGGTGAAAGTGGCACTGGGCCCCGATTCCACTAGGTGTATCGAGGCGGCTCAAGCACATGGGGCGATCCCGTCCGAGCTTACCCCCGTCCGGACGGAATTCCTTATTGGCGCCCGGCCCCGAAACTCCCCTCGGGAGCCGGCGCCTCACAACTTGAGCCGTCTCGAGGAAATACCCTCCGTGCCTTTTCATTCCGCGCGGAGGGGTTTCCTGTACGGGCTGCTCCTGCACACTCTCCACTTTGCCATCTTCGTCTGCCGTCCAGACACGCCTTGGCGTGGCGTCTTGCCGACTGGCGGTGGCGGAGGTCCCCAATGGAGGGCTCTCTACGCAGGAGTCCTCCCTTGTTCCATCGGGGACTTGGCCTGGAGGGTGTTGCACGGAGCGGTCCCGTGCAATAAGGTTTTAAGTAGGTTCACGGACTCCCAGGCCGCCTGTGTTTTTTGCGGCCTGGAGGAGTCCGTTTTCCACGTTTATATGGAGTGTGAGAGGTTGCAGCCCCTCTTTCACTACTTAAAGGGGCTGCTCCTCGATTTTTGGTTGCACTTCAGTCCCACGCTCTTGATCTACGGTCACCCGGTGCGGAGGGGAGCGGATAGGCTGGAGGACCTCCTTGTGGGCCTGCTCCTGGGCCTGGCTAAAAGAGCAATCAATTGGTCCAGGCAGCGGGCGATCGAGGGGGTCATCCAGCCGGATTGCCTGCCTCTCTTCCGCGGCCATGTTCGCGGCCGGGTAGCCCTGGAGATGGAGCACGCGGTGTCCGCTGGTACGCTTGAGTATTTCCGCGACCGTTGGGCGCCGCGGGGGCTGGAGTGCATCGTCAATTTGGAACACCAAATTTTAATTTGATTTATTAAGGTTTAGTTGAACTTTTGTTTATTTACAGTTGATCTGGTTTAAATTTTAAATTTTGGTTCAAATAAAAAAAAGAGGACCTCCAACCAGTAAAGACCTGTTGAACTTTAATCTTGTAGTCTGTGTTAGTAATTACAACTAGAATACACCGACTTAACAGTGGCGACGAGTCCGATTCTTACCCTGCGGCAGTTTATATCCACGGCGGCTTCGTCCACAGAACGGACGTCGAAGAGAGGCTTCCACCCTAATCACCCTGCTGGAAGACACGGCGCGCGGCAGACATCGAGAAACCAGAGTGCAGAAGACATCCTGAACTCGAAGCCTCCATCAGCGGCTGTCAGCTATCTTCTTTCTTCCTCGGTGGTGGGTAAGCCGGGCAGCGACGCGACCAGAAAGTCGGCCGCGTTGGCTGTACAGACGGGGAGGGAAGACGGAGGAATAAGGGCGGTGAGATCGATCGCGACCGGAGATAAGGGCCGGGCCGCATTCGGGCTGAAAGGTGCAGCGCGGGGACATCGATCGCGGCTGGTGATAAGGGCCGGGCCGCATTCGGGCTAAAAAGGCGCAGCGTCTGGGGCAACTGAAGGCGCGAGAGCCGCGGTGAAGCGGAGACAGCGTCGGGGGACGGGTGAAGACCGCCAAGCACGGGAAAACCGCCATTTTGTAGGTGGAGGACGAAGACAAGAGCGGGAAGCCGCCATCTTGGATAAAAATATAAATAAATTAAATTGCAACGATGCCTAAACATGGGAACATTAATACCTTTGATAGCGACATCGAAGATTGGGCCATGTATGTAGAATGCATACAAAATTATTGTAAAGCAAATAAAATTCCAGATGAAGAGAAAGCACTAACATTATTAAACTTAATGGGTGCGAAGACATACGGGCAATTGAAACACCTTTTATCACCAGATGAACCGGCGGATAAGACGTTCGAGGAGATTGTTACTGTCCTGAAAAATCATCTAAACCCCACGCCGCTGATGCTAGCGGAACGATTTAAATTTTACAGCAGAAGGCAGCTGAAGGATGAAAGCAATGCTGAATATTTAATGGAATTGCGTAAGCTAGCAAAGTACTGTCAGTTTGGAACAAGACTGACAGAGGCGCTACGAGATAAATTTGTGTGTGGTTTATTAAAAGAAGATACACAAAAGCGACTGCTCGAGGAGAATGAGCTGACGCTTGAGAAAGCGTTCACTATGGCAGCAGCACACGAAGCCGCAGCGAGAGGCACGGCAGTAATGCAGCTACGGTCACTGGAACTCAGTACAAATAAATTGGGTTTGAGTACTGTAAAATGTTATCGTTGTGGAAAGACAACGCACGATCAGAACCAGTGTTGGTTTAAAAACCAAGAATGCAGATCCAAGGAGAGGACATATAAATTGGCCAGAAAAAGCAGTAAACCTGAGGATTGGGAGCGGTTTAGGATTCAACAAAAGAGGACAAAGGGATTAATTAAGAGGGGGAAAATAGAGTATGAGAGTAAGCTTGCCAGGAACATAAAAACTGACTGTAAAAGCTTTTATAGATATGTGAAGAGAAAAAGATTGGTGAAGTCAAGCGTAGGTCCCTTGCAGTCAGAATCAGGGGAATTTATAATGGGGAACAAAGAAATGGCAGACGAATTAAATACATACTTTGGTTCTGTCTTCACAAAGGAGGACACAAATAACCTCCCAGAGATGTCGGGGAACATAGGGTCTAATGAGAGGGAGGAACTGAATGAAATCAGTATTTGTAGGGAAATGGTGTTAGGGAAATTGACAGGATTGAAGGCCGATAAATCCCCAGGGCCTGATAATCTACATCCTAGGGTACTTAAGGAAGTGGCCCTAGAAATAGTAGATGCATTGCTGGTCATCTTCCAAAATTCGATAGACTCTGGAAGGGTAGCAAAAAAGGTGGTAGAGAGAAAACGGGGAATTACAGACCGGTAAGCCTGACATCGGTAGTGGGGAAAATGCTGGAGTCCATTAAAGAAGATGTAATAGCAGAGCACTTGGAAAACAGAGACCGGATTGGACAAAGTCAACATGGATTTATAAAGGGTAAATCGTGCTTGACTAATCTACTGGAATTTTTTGAGGATGTAACTGGTAAAATAGATAAGGGAGAACCAGTGGATGTGGTGTATTTGGACTTTCAAAAGGCTTTCGATAAGGTCCCGCATAAGAGATTAGCGTGTAAAGTTAAGGCGCATGGGATTGGGGGCAAGGTATCGACTTGGAAAGAGAACTGATTGGCAGAGAGAAAGCAAAGAGTTGGAATAAATGGCTCTTTTTCCAAGTGGCAGGCAGTGAATAGTGGGGTACCGCAGGGATCGGTCCTTGGACCCCAGCTATTCACAATATATGATCTAGACGAGGGAACTAGATGTAATATCTCCAAGTTTGCAGACGACACAAAGCTGGGTGGGCGTGTGTGCCGTGAGGAGGATGCCGAGAAACTCCAGTATGATTTGGACAGGTTGGGTGATTGGGCAGAAGCATGGCAGATGCAATATAACGTGGATAAATGTGAGGTTATCCACTTTGGTGTCAAAAACAGGAAGGCAGATTATTATCTGAATGGCAATAGATTAGGAGAAGGGGAAGTGCAACGAGACCTGGGTGTCCTTGTGCACCAATCGCTAAAGGAAAGCATGCAGGTGCAGCAGGTGGTTAAGAAGGCAAATGGTATGTTGGCCTTCGTAGCGAGAGGGTTTGAGTACAGGAACAAGGATGTCTTGTTGCAGTTGTACAGGGCCTTGGTGAGACCACATCTTGAGTATTGTGTGCAGTTTTGGTCACCTTATCTGAGGAAGGATGTTCTTGCCATGGAGGGAGTGCAGCGAAGATTCACCAGACTGATACCTGGGATGGCAGGAATGACGTATGAGGAGAGATTGGGTCGATTGGGCTTATACTCGCTGGAGTTTAGAAGAATGAGAGGGGATCTCATTGAAACTTATAAAATTCTAAAAGGACTGGACAGACTGGATGCAGGAAGGATGTTCCCGATGGTCGGGGAGTCCAGAACCTGGGGTCACAGTCTAAGGATAAGGGGTAAGCCATTTAGGACAGAGATGAGGAGGAATTTCTTCACCCAGAGAGTGGTGAACCTGTGGAATTCTCCACCACAGAAGGTCGTAGAGGCCAATTCATTAAATATATTCAAGAAGGAGTTGGATATATTTCTTAAGGCTAAATGCATCAAGGGTTATGGAAAAAAGGCAGGAACAGGGTACTGAATTTGGATGATGAGCCATGATCTCATTGAATGGCGGAGCAGGCTCGAGGGGACGAATGGCCTACTCCTGCTCCTATCTTCTATGTTTCTATGATCCTGAAACCCCCAGTCTGATGTCCCCATGCCCTGATACCCCCAATGCCTGATACCCACAATCTGATGGTCTTCTCCTGCTCCTATCTTCTATGTTTCTATGATACCCCCAGCCTAATGCCTCCAGTCCCTGATACACCCAGTCTGATGCCCCTAGGCCCTGATACCCCCAGTCTGAAGCCCCTGGGCCCTAATACCCCCAGTCTGATGCCCCCAGTCCTTGATACCCCCAGTCTGAAGCCCCTAGGCCCTGATACGCCCAGTCTGATGCCACAATCCCTGATACCCCCAGTCTGATGCCCCTAGACTCTGATACCCTATTCTGATGCCCCCAGGCCCTGATAACCACAATCTGATGCCCCCAATCCCTGATATCCCCAGTCTGATGCCCCCAGTACCTGATACCCCCAGTCTGATGTCACCAATCCCTGATGCCCCCAGTCCGATACCTCATCTGATGCCCCCAATCCCTGATACCCCCAGCCTGATGCCCCCAGGCCCTGATACCCACAGTCTGATACACCCAGGCCCTAATACCCCCAGTCCCTGACACCCCCAGGCCCTGATACCCCCAGTCTGATGCTCCAAATCCCTGATACCCAGGTCTGCTGCCCCCAGGCCCTGATACCCCCAGTCTAAGGACCCCAGTCCCTGATACCCCCAGTCTAATGCCTTCAGTCCCTGATACCCCAAGTCTGATGCCCCCAGTCTAATGCGTCCAGTCCCCGATATCCCCAGTCTGATGCCTCCAATCCCTGATGCCCCCAGTCCGATACCTCGTCTGATGCCCCCAATCCCTGATACCCCCAGCCTGATGCCCCCAGGCCCTGATACCCACAGTCTGATACACCCAGGCCCTAATACCCCCAGTCCCTGACACCCCCAGGCCCTGATACCCCCAGTCTGATGCTCCAAATCCCTGATACCCAGGTCTGCTGCCCCCAGGCCCTGATACCCCCAGTCTAAGGACCCCAGTCCCTGATACCCCCAGTCTAATGCCTTCAGTCCCTGATACCCCAAGTCTGATGCCCCCAGTCTAATGCGTCCAGTCCCCGATATCCCCAGTCTGATGCCTCCAATCCCTGATACCCCCAGTCTGATGGCCCCAGTCCCTGATACCCCCAGTCTAATGCTTCAAGTCCCTGATACCCCCAGTCTGATGCCCCCAGGCCCTGATATCCCCAGCCTGATGCTCCCAGTCCCTGATACCCCGTTTGATGCCGCAAACCCTGATACCCCCAGTCTGATGCCCCAAGTCCCTGATGCCCCCAGTCCCTGGTACCCTCAGTCTGATGCCCCCAGGCCCCAATAACTCCAGTCTGATGTCCCCAGGCCCTGATGCCCTAATCTCTGATACCCCCAGTCAGATGCCCCCAGGCCCTGATAACCGCAATCATTGATACCCCCAGTCTGATGCCCCCAGATCCTGAAACCCCCAGTCTGATGTCCCCAATCCCTGATACCCACAACCTGATGCACCCAATCCCTGATACCCCGTCATATGCCCCCAGGCCCTGATACCCCCAGTCTGAGGCCCCCAATCCCTGATACCCGTTTGATGCCCCCAGACCCTGATGCCCAGTCTGATGCCCCCAGTGCCTGATACCCCCAGTGCCTGATACCCTCAGTCTGATGCCCCCAGTGCCTGATACCCCCAGGCCCTGATACCCCATATCTGATGCCCCCAATCCGATACCCCCAGTCTGATGCCCCCAATCCCTGATACCCTGTCTGATGCCCCCAATCCCTGATACCCCGTCTGATGCCCCCAGTGCCTGATACCCCGAGTCTGATGCCCACAATCCCTGATACGCCCAGTCTGATGCCCCCCAGGCTCAGCTACCCCCAGTCTGATGCCCCCAATCCCTGATACGCCCAGTCTGATGCCCCCCAGGCCCTGCTAACCCCAGTCTGATGCCCCCAGGCGCTGCTCTCCCCAGTCTGATGCCCCCAGGCCCTGCTACCCCCAGTCTGATGCCCCCAGGCCCTGCTACCCCCAGTCTGATGCGCCCAATCCCTGATACCCCCAGTCTGATGCCCCCAATCCCTGATACCCCCAGTCTGAAGCCCCCAGGCCCTGTTACCCCCAGTCTGATGCCCCAGGCCCTGTTACCCCCAGTCTGATGCCCCAGGCCCTGTTACCCCCAGTCTGATGCCCCAGGCCCTGTTACCCCCAGTCTGATGCTCCCAATCCCTGATACCCCTAGTTTGATGGCCCCAGTCCCTGACACATTCTGCCACGTGCTTAGTGTCTGGCCCCGGCTTAAGTCCGTCACTTCCGGGGCCGACCGGTTGACCCGCGGGGAGTGTTTCCGGGGCGGAGGCCTGTGTCCAGGGAAACGGTAACGAACGGGGAGTCCTGGAGCCCGGCAGTGAGTGAGGCCCGGAGCCCAGCAGTGAGTTGGGGGCGAGGCCCGGAGCCCAGCAGTGAGTTGGGGGCGAGGCCCGGAGCCCAGCAGTGAGCGGGGGGCGAGGCCCGGAGCCCAGCAGTGAGTTGGGGGCGAGGCCCGGCAGTGAGTGGGGGGCGAGGCCCGGAGCCCGGCAGTGAGTGAGGCCCGGAGAGAGCGAGGCCCGGAGCCCGGAGAGAGTGGGCCCTGCGGTTGCGAGTGACCGAGCGCCGGCTCCATGAGCGCGCAGCGGCGGCCGGCGCGGCGGAGTGACGGCGGGGAGGGGAGCCCGGAGCCGACTGCTGCCGCCCTCCGGCCGGGCCGCGGGAGCCTGGCGAGCCGGAGTGCAGGCCCCGGGCTCGGCCTGGGTCTCCGCGCCCTGTTGCAGCAGCCCCTGTCCCGGCAGCAGCTGAAGCGCCTGGAGGAGCACCGGTACCGGAGCGCCGGGGCCTCGATGCTGGAGCCGCTGATGCAGGTGTGGTGGGAGTGGCTGGTCCGCCGCCTGCCGCTCTGGGTGGCGCCCAATGTCATCACCATCACCGGCCTGGCCCTCAACGTCTGCACCACCATCGTCCTCATGGCGTACTGCCCCACCGCCACCGAGCAGGTAAACCGGCAACATCCGCAAGAGCTACTTGTATATGTATGTGTAGAATATATTACACTGTCCGACCACTTCCGGGTTGATAAACGTGTAGAATCTATAGGAGGTGCTTCCAAATGTATAGTATCTGTTGCACTGTCTGACCACCAGACAGATAATAAACATATAATCTGATATACTGTAAAATATATAGGCTACGTTGCACTTCCTGATGGCAACTGGGCAAGTAAATGCTTAGAATCTATAGGCTATGCTCTAAAATATATAGGACACGTACTTGTATAGAACACACCGGATATAATCTCGTCTGACGGCCATGTGCAGGTAAACCTATAGAATCTGTAGGGTGTGTCCTAATATATAGGATATAGTACACTGCCTGGTGGCCATCGGACAGGTGCCTGTGTAGAATGTATATGATATACACTGCCACAGCAGGTCACCAATGAATATATAGAATATAACACTGCCTGACCGCCACAGAGCAGGTAACTAGATAGGATAGATAGGATATAATGCATTGCATGACCTCCACAGAGCATGTGACATAGAAACATAGAAGATAGGAGCAGGAGTAGGCCATTCGGCCCCTCGAGCCTGCTCCGCCATTCAATGAGATCATGGCTGATCATCCAAACTCCGTACCCTGTCCCTGCCTTCTCCCCATATCCCTTGATCCCTTTAGCCTTAAGACTACAGGAGGGGACTGAAGGCCGACAAATCCCCGGGGCCTGATAAACTACATCCTAGGGTACTTAAGGAGGTGGCCCTGGAGATAGCAGATGCTCTAAGGATCATCTTCCGGAACTCCATTGACTCGGGAACAGTACCCGTGGATTGGAGGGTAGCTAATGTTACCCCAATATTTAAAAAGGGGGGTAGAGAGAAAGCAGGGAATTATAGACCAGTAAGCCTTACATCGGTTGTGGGCAAAATGCTAGAGTCCATTATTAAGGATAAAATAGCGGAGCACTTGACAAATGGGGAAAGGATCGGACAGAGTCAACATGGATTTACAAAGGGTAAATCGTGTTTGACTAATCTGCTGGAATTTTTTGAGGAAGTAACTGGTAAAATAGATGGGGGAGAGCCAGTGGATGTGGTGTACCTTGACTTCCAGAAAGCCTTCGATAAGGTTCCACACAAAAGATTATCATGCAAAATTAAGGCTCATGGGATTGGGGGCAAAGTATTAACGTGGATAGAGAACTGGCTGGCGGATAGAAAACAGAGAGTTGGAATAAACGGCTCGTTTTCGGAGTGGCAGGCAGTGACCAGCGGGGTGCCGCAAGGATCTGTCCTGGGACCCCAGCTGTTCACAATATATATAAATGATCTGGATCAGGGAATTGGATGCAATATTTCCAAATTCGCTGACTACACTAAACTAGGAGGAGGGGTGGGCTCTGATGAGGATGTCAGGAGGCTACAATGCGATTTGGACAGGTTGGGGGAATGGGCGGATACGTGGCAGATGCACTATAATGTGTGGATGAGGGTAACGCAGTGGATGTGGTATACATGGATTTCAGTAAGGCCTTCGATAAAGTCCCGCACAGGAGACTGGTCAAGAAGGTAAGAGCCCATGGAATCCAGGGTGCCTTGGCACATTGGATACAAAACTGGCTTAGTGGCAGAAGGCAGAGGGTGATGGTCGAAGGTTGTTTTTGTGACTGGAAACCTGTGGCCAGTGGGGTACCACAGGGATCGGTGCTGGGTCCCTTGCTGTTTGTGGTCTACATTAATGACTTGGATATGAATGTAAAGGGTATGATCAGTAAATTCGCGGATGATACTAAAATTGGTAGGGTGGTAAATAGCGAGGAGGGTAGCCTCAGTCTGCAGAACGATATAGATGGGTTGGTCAGATGGGCGGAACAGTGGCAAATGGAATTTAACCCGGAAAAGTGCGAGGTGATGCACTTTGGGGGGTCTAACAAGGCAAGGGAATACACAATGAATGGTAAGACCCTAGGCAAGACGGAGGGTCAGAGGGATCTGGGTGTGCAGGTACACAGATCCCTGAAGGCGGCGGAACAGGTGGATAAGGTGGTAAAAAAGGCATATGGGATACTTGCCTTCATTAGCCGAGGCATAGAATATAAGAGCAAGGAGGTTATGATGGAGCTGTATAAAACACTGGTTAGGCCACAGCTGGAATACTGTGTGCAGTTCTGGTCGCCACACTACAGGAAAGATGTGATCGCGTTAGAGAGGGTGCAGAGGAGGTTCACCAGGATGTTACCAGGGCTGGAGCGCTTCAGCTATGAAGAGAGACTGGGCAGATTGGGTTTGTTTTCCTTGGAGCAGAGGAGGCTGAGGGGGGACATGATTGAGGTGTACAAAATTGTGAGGGGCATAGATAGGATGGATGCTGAGGAGCTTTTCCCCTTAGTAGAGGGGTCAATAACTAGGGGGCATAGATTCAAGGTAAAGGGAGGGAGGTTTAGAGGGGATTTGAGAAAGAACTTTTTCACCCAGAGGGTGGTTGGAGTCTGGAACTCACTGCCTGAAAGGGTTGTGGAGGCAGAAACCCTCACAACATTTAAGAAGCATTTGGATGAGCATTTGAAATGCCATAGCATACAAGGCTACGGGCCAAATGCTGGAATATGGGATTAGATTAGACAGGGCTTGATGGCCGGCATGGACACGATGGGCCGAAGGGCCTCTATCTGTGCTGTATTACTCTATGACTATGGGTTAAATGGCAGCCAGCACTGATTTGTTAAAGGCAGATGGATACAAAATTGGCTCCGGGACAGAAAGCAGAGAGTAGCGGTGAGCGGTTGTTTTTCAGACTGGAGGGAAGGATACAGTGGTGTCACCCAGGGGTCGGTATTAGGACCACTGCTCTTTCTGATGAGTATCAATAACCTGACTTGGGTATACAGGGCATCATTTCAAAGTCTGCAGATGACACGAAACTCGGAAATGTAGTAAACGGTGAGGAGGATAGCAACAGACTTCAGGAGGACAGAGACAGACTGGGGAAATGGGCAGACACGTGTCAGATGAAATTTAATGCAATAGTGTGAAGTGATGTATTTTGGTTGGAAGAATGAGGAGCTGCAATATAAACTCAATGGTACAATGTTAAAGTGGGTGCAGGAAGAGAGACCCGGGGGTGGACGTACACAAGTCTCTGAAGGTGGCAGGACAAGTTGAGAAGTGGGATGATTGGCTTTATAAATAGAGGCATAGAGTACAAAAGCAAGGAAGTGATGCTAGAAATCAGTGGTTAGGCTGGAGTATTGTGTCCAATTCTGGGCATCACACTTTAGGAAGGATGTCATGGCCTTGGAGAGGGTGCAGAGGAGATTTACTAGAATGGTACCAGGGATGAGGGACTTCAGTTATGTGGAGAGACTGGAGAAGCTCAGATTGTTGTCCTTGGAGCAGAGACGGTTAAGGGGCGATTTAATAGAGGTGTTCAGAATCAGGAAGGGTTTTGATAGAGTAAATAAGGAGAAACTGTTTCCGGTGGCAGGAGGATGGATAACCAGAGGACACCGATTTCAGATAATTGGCAATAGAACCAGAGATGAGATGAGAATTTTTTTTTTTTACACAGTGAGTTATGATCTGGAATGTGCTGCCTGAAAGGGCGGTGGAAGCAGATTCAATAACTTTCAAAAAGGTATTGAAGCCGCCAGTCATTGGTTGGAGTGTGCCTGCCTTGGTTTTGTCACTCAGCAAGTTCTGTGGTCTCTGTCTCACTGGCGACTGCTTTTAGAGGCAACCTTTCCTGCTCTGCGTTGTCAGTTGAGTTTCATTAATGTGTCTTTTTCTGCAGTACATCCAACTGAAAGCACTCACCAGGACAACTGTAGATTCTGTCCTTCAGATTCTGAGGGGGATTGACAGGGTAGATGCTGAGAGGCTGTTGCCCCGGCTGGAGAGTCGAGAACTCTGGGGCACTAGGTGAAGGGGTCGGCCATTTAAGACTGAGATGAGGAATTTCTTCACTGAGGGTTGTGAATCTTTGGAATTCTCTACCCCAGAGGGCTGTGGATGCTGAATCGGAGTATATTCAAGGCTGAGATCGATAGATTTTTGGAAAGTGGAATTGAGGTCGATGATCAGCCATGATCTTATTGAATGGCGGAGCCGTGTGGCGGAGCAGGCTCGAGGGGCCGTGTGGCGGAGCAGGCTCGAGGGGCCGTGTGGCGGAGCAGGCTCGAGGGGCCGTGTGGCGGAGCAGGCTCGAGGGGCCGTGTGGCGGAGCAGGCTCGAGGGGGGCGTGTGGCGGAGCAGGCTCGAGGGGGGCGTGTGGCGGAGCAGGCTCGAGGGGCCGTGTGGCGGAGCAGGCTCGAGGGGCCGTGTGGCGGAGCAGGCTCGAGGGGGGCGTGTGGCGGAGCAGGCTCGAGGGAGCTCTGAATTTAGTTGCCCTGCCTTTCCCCCCCAGTGGGAATGTACTTCAACTGTACCTGAACTATTTCCCCTTTAAAGGCAGTCCATTGCAGCAGACACGGTGGCATAGTGGTTAGCACTGTTGCCTCACAGCGCCAGGGACCCGGGTTCAAATCTGGCCTCGGGCGACTGTCTGTGTGGAGTTTGCACATTCTTCCTGTGTCTGCGTGGGTTTCCTCCGGGTGCTCCGGTTTCCTCCCACAGTCCAAAGATGTGCGGGTTAGGTTGATTTGGCTATGATAAATTGACCCTTAGTGTTAGGGGATTAAATACGTGGGGTTACGGGGATAGGGTGGGATATGTGTCGGTGCAGGCTCGATGGGCCGAAATGGCCTCTATCTGCACTGTGGGGATTCTGTGTGATTCTGGAACTGAATTTGATACAAGAACTTTGGTTTTTATTTGAGAAGGAAAAATACTATACAATAGAATAATCTTAACACTCTAACAAAATGGGGAAACACTTCGACATACACGAGGGAAAAATTACAGTAGACAAATACTTCACCCCTCCCAATCCCAACTTACTAGCTAAGTTGGACTCTAAAGGACCAGGGATAATGTTCACCAAACGCAGGAATAGTTTGTAGAGTGGGAAAACTTGCAGATCTTCGGTTTCTTGTTGGTCGCGGTGGCCCAGTATTACCTGGTTGGCTTCTGGTAATATTTGGTTGTTGGTTTCGTGGGGCCCTTGGTGCTGCAAGGTGTCCGATGATGTGTTACAGTACTTCTTCTTCGAGAGAGAGAGAACTGCTTCCAGATGCTTGCTTCTGAAACCGCCAAGTTTCGATGGTGTTTTAAACTTGAACGATGGGTCTCTCCTTTCTTCTCGAACTGGTTGAACTTTCTGTTGAACTCCTTCTGCTGAACTGTTCGAACTGATCGAACTCGTCGAACTGATTTCTTGTGGAGACAGGTCTTTAGTTTATACTAATTGAGGCCTGCTTATCTGCCCGCCAAATCAGTTTCGGTTCATTGTTAACGAGCCCGCCCAAAAATTTAACATTGATTGGTTCCATTTATTTAACTGGTTTCGGGATTGTCCGTCGAAACCTAGATTGGCTTTAAATGACTGTTTAATCTTTGGTCCGATTAGTGCGTTTTGTCTTCTCCTGCTGGGGCCAGGGTCCCTTTTGTTGATCAGTGGCATGTACTGCATTGTGCATACTCTTGATGGCTCTGTAATTTTGGTGGGAACTGCTCTTCTGTAGGCCTTTTGTCATTTATGTGAAATGTCTGAGACAGCCCAGAACATTCCCAGGCAGTTTGGCCTATGCCAATACTCAAACTGTTTGTTTTACAGAGGCCCATCCCAACTCCTTTGTCGCAGCCTTCCACAGGCCTGGACATGCCCTTTTAAAATAACCAAAATCCTGGGGTTTTAACTTTAAGCCCCTTTTTGGCCCAACATTCTTTAAAACAGTCCAACAATCTCCTCTTTGGGGTAATCTTGGTTTGAGGGAATCTGCAGAATTTTGCAAACCTTACACTGTCCTTTTCCATAGCTAATCTAAACTTTATGATGCTATGATCACTGTTCCCAAAATGTTCACCTACTGACACTTGACCTACCTCATTCCCCAGAACCAGAGCCAGCAATGCCGCCTCCCTTGTCGGGCTGGAAACATACTGATCAAGAAAGTTCTCCTGAATACACTTCAGAAATTCTTATCCTTCTCTGCCCTTTACTCTATTAGGATAGTTGAAGTCCCCCATTATTACTCTGTAGTTCTTGCTCCTCTCTGTAATTTCTCTGCAAACTTGCTCCTCCATATCTTTCCCACTAATTGGTGGTCTATAGAATACACCTAGTAGTGTAATGGCACCTCTGTTATTTCTTAACTCTAGCCATATAGATTCTGTCCCTGACCCCTCCAGGACATCCTCCCTCTCCAGCACTGTAACATTCTCCTTAACCAATACTGCCACTCCACCTCCTATCTTTCCTGAACACCTTATAACCAGGAATATTTAATATCCAATCCAACCCTTTTTTGAGCCAGGTCTCAGTTATTGCCACAGCATCATATTCCCATGTGGCTTGCAGCTAACTTACCTTGTTTACCACATTCTGTGCATTCACATACATACACTGTAAACCCATCTTAGAACATCCTGTATTCTCTCTTAGTTTGACCCCTGTCATTTCATGTCATAACATGCCCTGTATTTTATCTCTGATTTCAATTTGTGGTTTCTGCAAACTGCATTTTGGAGACGTTCTCTGATGACAAGGTTGCTCTGCAGTGGAGAGATTCTACATTGACTGGTTTCAAAGGTGAAATGAGTCACACCTCTCTTGATAAACTGCCTAACTAATAGCGGATGCAAAGACAACTCTGGTGATAGAAACAATTAATATTCATTACTGGACCATCCACTCTTGTTGCATTTGGAGATCCTTGGTTGTCCCTTGAAATGGGGTGGGTGAGGTGGATGGGGAGAGTCACTGCCTAGTCTATTTTTGCATTTTACTCAGTCGTTGAAGTTTACTTTCATCGACAGCCCTATCGGCAGAGGTCGCTCAGTGTAAGGATGGGATGCTTTTACCAGCTCATCACTTCCCTTGTCAATATTTGGATTTCGACCAAAATAATCGGAGGACTAAGTGAGTTTGTCTTTTCGTATGAAAGGCCGGCAATTTCCTGACAGCTGCTCTGGCTCCGGCACCGTGAGTTCACCATAACTTTGCCAGCCTCCCACCTTGTACCATAGAAACATTGAAGATAGCAGGAGTAAGCCATTCGGCCCCTCGAGTCTGCTCCGCCATTCAATGAGATCATTGCTGATCATCCAAATTCAGCACCCTGTCCCTGCCTTCTCCCCATATCCCTTGATACCTTTAGCCTTAAGAAATATATCTAACTCCTTCTTGAATATATTTAATGAATTGGCCTTAACTGCCTTCTGTGGTAGAGAATTCCACAGATTCACCACTCTCTGGGTGAAGAAATTCCTCCTCATCTCTGTCCTAAATGGCTTACCCCTTATCCTTAGACTGTGACCCCTGGTTCTGGTCTCCCCTGCCATTGGGAACATCCTTCCTGCATCTAGTCTGTCTTGTCCTGTTAGAATTTTATAAGTTTCAATGAGATCCCCTCTCATTCTTCTAAACTGCAGCGAGTATAAGCTCAATCTCTCTTCATACGTCATTCCTGCCATCCCAGGTATCAGTCTGGTGAATCTTTGCTGCACTCCTTCCATGGCAAGAACATCCTTCCTCAGATAAGGCGACCAAAACTGCACACAATACTCCAGATGCGGTCACACCAAGGCCCTATACAACTGCAGCAAGACATCCTTGTTCCTGTACTCAAATCCTCTTGCTACGAAGGCCAACATACCACTTGCCTTCTTAACCGCCTGCTGCACCTGCATGCTTACCTTCAGCGACTGGTGCACCAGGACACCCAGGTCTCGTTGCACTTCCCCTTCTCCCAATCTATTGCTGTTCAGATAATCTGTCTTCCTGTTTTTGCCACCAAAGTGGATAACCTCGCATTTATCCACATTATACTGCATCTGCCATGCATCTGCCCAATCACCCAACCTGTTCAAATCATACTGGAGTTTCTCTGCATCCTCCTCACAGCACACACACCCACCCAGCTTTGTGTCGTCTGCAAACTTGGAGATATTACATCTAGTTCCCTCGTCTAGATCATTAATATATATTGTGAAAATAGCTGGGGTCCAAGGACCGATCCCTGCGGTACCCCACTAGTCACTGCCTGCCATTCGGAAAAAGAGCCGTTTATTCCAACTCTTTGTTTCCTGTCTGCCAACCAGTTCTCTATCCAAGTCAATACCTTACCCTCATAACATAAGAACATAAGAAATAGGAGCAGGAGTAGGCCATACGGCCCCTCGGGCCTGCTCCGCCATTCAATAGGATCATGGCTGATCTGAATCTAGACTCACGTCCACTTCCCTGCCCTCTCCCCGTAACCCCTAATCCCCTTATCTGCTAGGAAAATGTCTATCTCCATTTTAAATTTATTTAATGTTGCAGCTTTCACAGCTCTCTGGGGTAGCAAATTCCATAGATTTACTACCCTCTGAGTGAAGAAGTTTCTCCTCATCTCAGTTTTGAAAGGGCAGCCCCTTATTCTAAGATTATTCCCCCTAGTTCTAGTCTCACCCATCAGTGGAAACATCCTCACCGCATCCACCCGATCAAGCCCCCTCACAATCTTATATGTTTCGATAAGATCGCCTCTCATTCTTCTGAACTCCAATGAGTAGAGTCCCAACCTACTCAACCTTTCCTCATACGTCAACCCCCTCATCTCTGGAATCAACCGAGTGAACCTTCTCTGAACCGCCTCGAGAGCAAGTATATCTTTTCTTAAATATGGAAACCAAAACTGCACGCAGTATTCCAGGTGTGGCCTCACCAGTACCCTGTATAACTGCAGCAAGACTTCCCTGTTTTTATACTCCATCCCCCTTGCAATAAAAGCCAAGATTCCATTGGCCTTCTTGATCACCTGCTGCACCTGCATACTAACTTTGTGTTTCATGCACCAGGACCCCCAGATCCCTTTGTACTGTAGCACTTTGCAGTTTCTCTCCATTTAGATAATAACTTGCTCTTTGATTTTTTCTGCCAAAGTGCATAACCTCACACTTTCCAACATTATATTGCATCTGCCAAATCTCTGCCCACTCACTTAGCCTGTCTATGTCCTTTTGCAGGTTTTTTATGTCCTCCTCACTCACTGCTTTCCCTCCCATCTTTGTATTGTCGGCAAACTTGGATAAACTCCATAAACTTCAGATCATCCAAGACTCTGCTGCCCGTGTCCTAAATCGCACCAAGTCCCGTTCACCCATCACCCCTGTGCTCGCTGACCTACCGTGGCTTCCGGTACGGCAACATCTCAGTTTTAAAATCCTCATCCTTGTGTTCAAATCCCTCCATGGCCTCGCCCCTCCCTATCTTTGTAATCTCCTCCAGCCCCACAACCCTCCGACCTCTGCGCTCCTCCAATTCTGGTCTCTTGCGCATCCCCGATTTTAATCGCTCCACCATTGGTGGCCGTGCATTCAGCTGCCGAGGCCCTAAGCTCTGGAATTTCCTCCTAAATGTCTCCACCTCTCCACCTGTCTTTCCTCCTTTTAAGATGCTTCTTAAAACCTTGGCCAAAGAAGTAGGTATTTTGTTACCTACCCTAATATCTCCTTCTGTGGCTCGGTGTCACATTTTGTTTGATAATACTGCTGTGAAGCGCCTTGGGACATTTTACTAAGTTAAATGCTTTTTAAATACAAGTTGTAAGTGCAGCGGAGCAGGAATAACTTGGAGAATTCCCAGCCAGTGCTGATCAAAACCACAAGTTGCTTAAAATACTGTAGGGAACTGTGGATCACTCCTCAGCGTTTTTTTGTTGTGAACCCACTGGTTTATTTATCGGCTGTTTGCTTCTGCTGATCCCTAGCCCTTCCTCTAGTACTGGTGATGCTGACTGTACAGGGCGGGGTGCTTGCTGCATTTTGTGGGGCTATTTAGGTTTTCGTTGCCTGTTTTTAATTCTGTTCTTGCATCCAGGCACAAAGCTAGTATCAGTCATGGTGTCCATGAAACCGCCGTAAAAACCCATCTGGTTCACTAATGTCCTTTAGGGAAGGAAATCTGCTGTCCTTACCCGGTCTGGCTGATAAGTGACTTTCAGACCCACAGCAGTGTGGTTGACTCTTAACTGCCCTCTGAAATGGCCGAGCAAGACACTCGGTTGTACCAAACCGCTACAGAAAACAATAATAATAAAACCGGACGGACCACCTGGCATCGACCTCAGCACCAGCTTCAGACATGGCAACGGCACACCCAGCCCAGTCGACCCTGCAAAGTCCTCCTCACCAACATCTGGGGACTTGTGCCAAAATTGGGAGAGCTGTCCCAGAGACGAGTCAAGCAGCAGCCTGACATAGTCATACTCACAGAATTATACCTTTCAGCCAATGTCCGAGACTTCTCCATCACCATCCCTGGGTATGCCCTGTTCCACTGGCAGGACAGACTCACCGGAAGAGGTGGCACAGTGGTATAGTCGGGAGGGAGTGGCCCTGGGAGTCCTCAACATTGACTGCAGACCCCAGGTCAAGCATGGGCAAGGAAACCTCCTGCTGATTACCACCTACCGCCCTCCCTCAGCTGATGAATCAGTATTCCTCCATGTTGAACACCACTTGAAGCACTGAGGGTAGCAAGGGCACAGAATGTACTCTGGGTGGGGAACTTCAATGTCCAGCACAAAGATTGGCTCGGTAGCACCACTGCTGACCGAGCTGGCCGAGTCCTGAAGGACATAGCTGCCAGTCTGGGCCTGTGGCAGGTGGTGAGAGAACCAACACGAGGGGAAAAACCTACTTGACCTCGTCCTCACCAATCTACCTGTCGCAGATGCATCTGCCCATGAACACATTGGTAGCAGTGACCACCGCACAGTCATTGTGGAGACGAAGTCCTGTCTTCACACTGAGGACACCCTCCATCGTGTTGTGTGGCACTACCACCGTGCTAAATGGGATAGATTCAGAACCGATTTTGCAGCTCAAAACTGGGCATCCATGAGGTGCTGTGAGCCATCAGGTGCAGAATTGTATTCCACCACAATCTGTAACCTCATGGCCTGGCATATCCCTCACTCTACCATTAAGCCAGGGGACCAACCCTGTTTCAATGAGGAGTGTAGAAGCAGCACCAGGCGTACCTAAAAATGACGTGCCATCCTGGGGATGCTGCAACATAGGACTACATGCGTGCTAAACAGCAGAAGCATGCTATAGCCAGAGCGAAGCGAGTCAGCTCTGGCTCAGTTGGTAACACCCTTGGCGCTGAGTCAGAGACTCGAGCACAAAAATCTAGGCTGACACTCCAGTGCAGTGCTGAGGGAGTGCTGCACTGTCGGAAGTACAGTCTTTCAGATGAGACGTTAAACCAAGGCCCCATCTCTGCTCTCAGGTGGACGTAAAAGATCCCGTGGCACTATTTCGAAGAAGAGCAGGGAGTTATCCCCGGTGTCCTGGCCAATATTTATCCCTCAATCAACATAACAAAAACTGATTATCTGGTCATTATTACATTGCTATTTGTGGGAGCTTGCTGTGCGCAAACTGGCTGCCGCATTTCCTACATTACAACAGTGACTACACTTCAAAAGTACTTCATTGGCTGTAAAACGCTTTGGAGTGTCCGGTGGTTGTGAAAGGCGCTATATAAATGTAAGTCTGTCTTTCTTTCCCCAACCAACGGATCAGATCAAAGCTCTGCAGTCCTGCCGCATCCAGTCGTGAATGGTGGTGGACAGTTCAACAAGTAACGGGAGGAGGAGTTTCCATGAACATCCCTATCCTCAATGATGGAGGAGCCCAGCATGCGCGTGTAAGAGACAAGGCTGAAGCGTTTGCAACCATCTTCAGCCAGAAGTGCCAAGTGGTTGATCAGTTTCGGCCTCCTTCTGAGGTCCCTGCCGTCTTCAGCCAATTCAATTCACTTGTGATATCAAGAAACGGCTGAGCGCACTGGATACAGCAAAGGTTATGGGCTCTGACAACATCCCGGCTGTCGTGGTGAAGACTTGTGCTCCAGAACTAGCCGCGCCTCTAGCCAAGCTGTTCCAGTACAGCTACAACACTGGCATCTATCTGACAATGTGGGAAAACTGCCCGGGTATGTCCTGTCCACAAAAAGCAGGACAAATCCAATCCGGCCAATTACTGTCCCATCAGTCTACTCTCAATCATCAGCAAAATGATGGAAGGTGTCGTCGACAGTGCTATCAAGCGGCACTTACTCACCAATAACCTGCTCACCAATGCTCAGTTTTGGGTTTTTCCGTGACCACTCGGCTCCAGACCTTATTACAGCCTTGGTCCAAACATGGACAAAAGAGCTGAATTCTAGAGGTGAGGTGAGAGTGACTGCCCTTGACATCAAGGCAGCATTTGACTGAGTGTGGCATCAAGGAGCCCTAGTAAAACTGAAGTCAATGGGAATCGGGGGGAAAACGCTCCACTGGCTGGAGTCATACCTAGCACAAAGGAAGATGGTGGTGGTGGTTGGAGGTCAATCATCACAGCCCCAGGACATCGCTGCAGGAGTTCCTCAGGGCAGTGTCCTAGGCCCAACCACCTTCAGCTGCTTCATCAATGACCTGCCCTCCATCATAACGTCAGACGTGGGGATGTTCGCTGATGATTGCACAGTGTTCAGTGCCATTCGCAGCTCCTCAGATAATGAAGCAGTCCATGCCCGCATGCAGCAAGACCCAGGATGACATTCAGGCTTGGGCTGATGAGTGGCAAGTAACATTCGTGCCACACAAGTACCAGGCAATGACTATCTCCAAAAAGCGAGCGTCTAACCACCGCCCCTTGACATTCAACAGCATTACCATCGCCGAATCCCCCACCATCAACATCCTGGGGGTCACCATTGACCAGAAACTTAACTGGACCAGCCACATAAATACTGTGGTTACAAGAGCAGGTCAGAGGCTGGGTATTTTCTCGTGAGTGCCTCACCTCTTGACTCCCCGAAGCCTATCTACAAGGCACAAATCAGGAGTGTGATGGAATACTCTCCACTTGCCTGGATGAGTGCAGCTCCAAAAACACTCAAGAAACTCAACACCATCCAGGACAAAGCAGCCTGCTTGATTGGCACCCCATCCACCACTTTAAACATTCACTCCCTCCACCATAAGAACATAAGAAATAGGAGCAGGAGTAGGCCAATCGAGCCTGCTCCGCCATTCAATAAGATCATGGCTGATCTGATCCTAACCGCCAATCTACTATCACAGAACCATCTCCTGAATCTAACAGAATTAGACACACGAAATAGGAGCAGGATCAGGCTACACGGCCCCTGGGCCTGCTCCACTACCCACAGGGCCATGACCGATCCGAACCTAGACTCATGCCCAAATTCCTGCCCGCTCCCCGTAACCCTTAATTCCCTTTACTTCTAGGAAACTGTCTATTTCTGTTTTAAATTTATGTAATGATGTAGCTTCTACAGCTTTTTGGGGCAGCATATTCCATGGACCTACCACCCTCTGAGTGAAGTAGTTCCTCCTCATCTCAGTTTTGAAAGAGCAGCCCCTTATTCTAAGACTATGCCCCCTAGTTCTAGTTTCATCCATCATCGGGAACATCCTCCCCGCATCCACCCGATCCAACCCCTTCACAATCTTATATGTTTCAATAAGATCGCCTCTCATTCTTCTGAACTCCAATGAGTAGAGTCCCAATCTACTCAACCTCTCCTCATATGTCCATCCCCTCATCCCCGGGATTAACCGAGTGAACCTTCTTTGTACTGACTCGAGAGCAAGTATGTCCTTAAGTATGGACACCAAAACTGTACGCAGTATTCCAGGTGCGGTCTCACCAATACCTTGTACAACTGAAGCAATACCTCCCTATTTTTATATTCTATCCCCCTAGCAATGAAAGCCAACATTCCATTGGCCTTCTTAATCACTTGCTGCACCTGCATACTAACCTTTTGAGTTTCGTGCACCAGGACCCCCAGATCCCTTTGTACTTCAGTACTTTCCAGTTTCTTGCCATTAAGATAATAACTTGCTCTACGATTTTTCCTGCCAAAGTGCATAACCTCACACTTTCTAGTACTGTATTCCATCTGCCAAATCTCTGCCCACTTACTTAGCCTGTCGATGTCCCCTTGCAGGTTTTTTATGTCCTCACTCACTACTTTCCCTCCCATCTTAGTATCATCTGCAAACTTTGATATGTTACACTCGGTCCCCTCCTCCAAATCGTTAATATAGATTGTAAAGAGTTGGGGTCCCAGCACTGACCCCTGCGGAACACCACTAGTTACTGATTGCCAGTCTGAGAATGAACCATTTATCCCAACTCTCTGCCTTCTGTTAGATAGCCAATCCTCTATCCATGCCAGAATATTACCCGCCAATCCCGTGATTTTTTAATCTTAAACAATAATCTTTTGTGTGGCACCTTGTCAAATGCCTTTTGGAAGTCTAAATACACTACGTCCACTGGTTCCCCTTTATCCACCCTATATGTTACTTCCTCAAAGAACTCCAGCAAATTTGTCAAACATGACTTCCCCTTCATAAAATCATGCTGACTTTGTCCTATTAAATTATGTTTATCCAAATGTCCTGTTACTGTCTCCTTAATAATGGACTCCAAAATTTCACCTACCACAGATGTTAGGCTAACCGGTCTATAGTTTCCAGCCTTCTGTCTACTGCCCTTTTTAAATAAGGGTGTTACATTAGCAGTTTTCCAGTCTGCCGGGACCTTTGCCGAGTCCAGGGAGTTTGGGAAAATTATTACCAATGCATCCACAATCCCTACCGCCACTTCCCTCAAGACCCTAGGATGTAAGCCATCAGGTCCAGGTGATTTATCCGCCTTGAGTCCCATTATTTTACCGAGTACCACTTCCTTAGTGATTTTGATCGTGTTTAGCTCCTCCCCCCCCCCTTTAGCCCCCTGTTTGTCCAGTGTTGGGATATTCTTAGTGTCTTCTACTGTAAAGACTGATATAAAATATTCATTCAGTGTTTTTGCCATCTCCATATTTCCCACCATTAATTTCCCGGTCTCATCCTCTAAGGGACCAACATTTACTTTAGCCACCCTTTTTCTTTTTATATAACTATAAAAACTCTTACTATCTGTTTTTATATTTTTTGCTAATTTACTTTCATAATCTATCTTCCCTTTCTTAATCTTTTTGTTATTTTTTGCTGTCTTTTAAAGTTTTCCCAATCCTCTATCCTCCCACTAGATTTGGCTACCTTATATGCCCTTGTTTTTAGTCGTATACTATCCTTAATTTCTTTACTTAGCCACGGATGGCTGTTTTCTTTTACACCCTTTTCTTCTCAGTGGAATATATATTTTTTGGAAGTTGTAAAATAACTACTTAAATGTACACCACTGATCATGTATCGTCTTACCCTTTAATCTATTTTCCCAATCCACTCTACTCAATTCCGCTCTCATACCTTCATAGTCTCCTTTATTCAAGCTTAGCACGCTTGTTTGAGATCCAACCTTCTCACCCTCTAATTGAATATGGAATTCAACCATGTTATGGTCACTCATTCCAAGGGGATCCTTTACTAGGACATTTTTAATTAATCCTGTCTCGTTACACAAGACCAGATCTAAGGTTGCTTGCCCCCTGGTCGGTTCAGTTACATACTGCTCAAGAAACCCATCCCTAATACACTCAATGAACTCATCCTCAAGGCAGCCCTGCCCAATTTGATTTGTCCAATTAATATGATAGTTAAAATCCCCCATAATTATAGATGTTCCCTTATTACAAGCCTCAACTATATCCTGATTGATACTCCGTCCAACAGAGTTGCCACTGTTCGGAGGCCTATAGACTACGCCCACTAGTGTTTTTTTCCCCTTATTATTCCTTACCTCCACCCAAACTGTTTCATTATCCTGATCTTTTGACCAATATCATTTCTCTGTATTACAGTGATTCCTTCCTTTATTAACACAGCCACCCACCTCCCCATCCTTCCTGATCGTTAAATAACCTGGTATGTTTAATTCCCAGGCATTGTCACTAGGGTTGCAAAATTCTGGGAATTTTTAAAAGAGGAAACTTTCCATGGGAATTTTTGGGAATTTTGAGTTTTTTTGCACACTGATGGTTTTTGTCTCTGACCCTTATATTATCTTTGTCGTCAAAATAGACATACTGTTCGATACAAATAAAAACAGGCTTTCAAAACTTTATTTAGGTTATAATTTTGAACTTTATTGAATCCCCACAAAAAAGACCCATCTAAAATAAAATAAAAAGAGCGTCAGCTTATTTAGCCTGTAATTTGTCCTTATTTTGTCCCTTTGAGTCTTCTACTCATGAGTCTTCTGAGTCTTCTACTCCTCCTGATTCTCTGACTCTGGCTCTGACGTGTCCATTTCCTCCTCTGTGTCAGTGTCTAGCTGTGTGGTGGACACTTCTGTATCTGGCTCAATAAGTTGTAGGTTCGCCCAGATAGCCACCAGTTTCTCCACTCTCTTGTTAGTCAGCCTGTTGCGCACCTTTGTATGTGTATTCCCAAAAAGTGACCAGTTTCGTTCAGAGGCCGCTGATGAAGGTGGGATTTGGGGTATCACTGATGCAATAGGTGACAGGGCCTCGGATGCACAAAGTCCCTTCCACCAGGTATGTGCACTGATATGCTTGCATGATTCCCATATCCCATCCCCATTCCAAAGACCTTGCTTGGTAGAGAACTTTGCCAGACTTCCCAGAACTTTGCCCACATCCAGATTGAGATGGTGTGAGAGGGTAGAAATCACACTGTAAGCGCTGTTGATCTGTTCTCCAGAAAGTATTGGTCTCCCAACATGCTTTGGGTCCAGCATGTATGCTGCAGCATGAATCGGCTTGACACAAAATTCTTGACGCGTCTGTATGAATTGAACAATTGCCTTCTCCTCTGCTTTGAGCAGCAGGGATGTGGGGAGGGCAATGCTGATTTGTTCTTTTAAATCAGTAAAAAGCCTGAGAACATCTGACAAGACAGCGTCATCTCCTTCAATCTGAGCAATTGCAGATGCTACTGGTGAGAGTAGTTTAAGGCTGCTAACCACTCTCTCCCAAAACACATCATCCAGCAGTATTTTCTTGATGGTGGTTTCCATATACCCAGACTGGGATATTGCCATTTCTTGCAGTGACTCCTTACCCTCCAGAAGGCTGTTGTACATTATGACAACACCACCCCATCTAGTGTTGTTGGGCAGCTTCAGTGTGATGTTCTTGTTCTTTGTCATTTGCTTGGAGTTGTAGGTTGCTGCAACTACCTGTTTTCCCCTGACATATTTAACAACTTGCTTGGCTCTCTTGTACAGTGCTTCTATGGTTCTTAAACCCATGATGTCCTTGAGGAGCAGGTTAAGCCCATGAGCTGCGCACCCAATAGACGTAATATGAGGGTAGGCCTCCTCCACTTGAGCCCAAGCAGCCTTCATATTCGTAGCATTGTCAGTAACTACTGCAAAGACCTTTTGTGATCCAAGATCGTTGGATAAATGCTGCTGCATCTTTGTGGCATTCTTTACATATGGCTTTCTACAGTGTTTGCACATGTACACAGTCTTTCCATCTTTAATGCCTGGGGTAAAATGCTTCCACACATCCGACGGTAAACGTGGCATTGTTCTATGCAGAGAAATAAAGGGCATTCATCTCTGTGTCGAACTGCGGTCGATCAGCACGATTGCAACAGGGTGAGTACATTTTTGCTGATGCTCCATGTGATGGAAGCATGACCTGTACACACACGACGCTACATCACCAATAGTGTATTATTTTGTATATTTTAAATTGAAGGACAACAGAGTTCAACAAGTAACTGGTTTATTTGGTATAAAGTCTGATTTACTTACTGCATCATCACAACATCAGCAGAAAACAAAATGACTTCCCTCAGGACCCCTAACCTGGATCTTAAAAAAACTATAGCAGTCTTACAGATGCCTGCAGGCCAATCACAATTCGATATGCAAATATTACAAATAGAGGGAGCTAATCGCTCATCCACTCATCCAACCAATCAGGACACATTTGTTCACAGTCACACACAAAACTTGTAATTATTAAAACAAGCCAAGTAAGAAGATAAACATATATTGATTAAGAAATTCCTTAATAATTAAGATTCCATCTCTGTTAGTAATTTTAAGAGAGGACCTGTTTTGGGGGGGAAAGAAATAAATACAAAAAAAACAATATTATGCTAGCATGTGCTTTTTTGGGCAAAATTCCCAAGCTAAACTTCCTGTGGAAAATTTACCAGAAACTTTCCACCCCTTTGCAACCCTAATTGTCACCCTGCAGCCATGTTTCTGTAATGGCCACAAGATCATACCCATATGTAGTTATTTGTGCCATTAACTCGTCTATTTTGTTACGAATGCTACGTGCATTCAGATAGAGAACTTTCAAATATGTTTTGTGACACTTAGTTCCTGCTTTTGTCCTTTTTATTACCTTACCTTTTACTCCATACCTTCTGCCCCTTCCTGACACACTCTGGTTTTTAATTTCCCCACTGCTACCTAAGTCTATGACCTTCTCTGTTGTCATTTTTATTATTTGCTCTCTAGGAACCTCCCCCCCCCCCCCCCCCCCCCACTAGTTAGTTTAAAGCCGTCTCTACAGCCCTAGTTATATGATCTGCCAGGACTCTAGTCCCACTGGCACAATGTGTCTGCAGTGTGTACCTTCAAGATGCACTGCAGCAACTCGCCAAGGCTTCTTCGGCAGCACCTCCCAAACCCGCAACCTCTACAACCTAGAAGGACAAGGGCAGCAGGTGCACGGGAACACCACCACCTCCAAGTTCCCCTCCCAAGTCACACACCATCCTGACTTGGAAATATATCGCCGTTCCTTCATCGTCACTGATTCAAAATCCTGGAACTCCCTCCCTAACAGCACTGTGGGAGTACCATCACCACACGGACTGCAGCGGTTCAAGAAGACGGCTCACCACCACCTTCTCGAGGGCAATTAGGGATGGGCAATAAATGCTGGCCTCGCCAGTGACGCCCACATCCCATGAATGAATAAACAAAAAAACCTGCAATAAATGTGTGTAATTTCCATAGCACCTTTCACAACCTCAGGAAGTCCTTTTGAAGTGTAGTCACTGTTTTAATGTAGGAAACGCGACGGCCAATTTGCACACAGCAAGCTCCCTGAAACAGCAATATGCTAATGGCCAAATAATCTGTGATGCTGGTTGAGGGATAAATATTGGCCAGGACATGGAGGAGAACGCCCCTGCTCTTCAACTAGTGCCATGGGATCTTTTGCGTCTACCCGGGAGGGCAGTCAGGTTCTCAGTTTAACATCTCATCTGAAAGATGGCACCTCCAACAGTGCAGCACTCCCTCAGCCCTGGCCTCGATTATGTGCGCAAGTCTCTGAAGTGGGACTTGAACCCAGGACCCCCTGACTCGAGTGAGAGTGCTCCCACTGAGCTACGACTGCCAGCTTTCATTAGTGTCTGTGTGTGTCTGTCATCTGGGGTGCAACCGGGACGCATTGCTTCACACACAGGGCGGTGGAACTCTGGGACCCTCTGCCGCCAAACGGCCGTGAGTGCTGGGGGCCCGTGGGAATGTTCAAGCTGGAGAGCGATAGATGTGTGTTAGGTATTGTGAGATGCTCCACTCTGCCTGTGAATCCCCCTCACAGCGAGCTTCAGATTTCAATAGTGCCACTGTATATAGCTCCTGGGGTAGAGAGGGAGCTAGCCTTCTGTAACTATTCCTCCAATTTCCTGTTGTTAGATACACCTCCAGCTCAAACACCCGAGTCTGTGTACAGTGGAGGCACTTAATAAAAGACTTGCATTTCTATAGCACCTTTCAGGACCTTGGGATGTTCCAACATGCTTTAAGCCAATGAAGTACTTTTAATGTGCAGTCACTGTTGTAATAACTTCATTTATTTCTTTGCATGCTGTTACTTCTGATCTAGTGTATTTTTACAATATAGGAAAAGGTGAACTGAAACGGATGCTACTTTTACGTTCTGCCAGTGTGTTCCTTGTGATGCTCTTAATCCAGCCCTTCACTCTGCTCCCGGGGTGTGATTCTACTGCTGACTTTGGGCTCACTGTGTTTTCTGTGCTCTGCAGGCACCTCTGTGGGCATACCTAGCCTGTGCACTGGGCCTTTTTATCTACCAGACACTTGATGCTATAGATGGGAAGCAGGCTAGAAGAACCAATAGCAGCAGTCCTCTTGGAGAGCTGTTTGACCATGGCTGTGATTCGCTTTCCACAGGTAGGAGCTCACCCTTAATTGGTTGTAGTTTATGTACTGAATATATAAGAACCTCTTGTGTGTGATTACCGCAGTTATTGTAACAGTACCTTAACAAAGCACAGTGGGGCCAATACTGGAACAGGGGGTAGAAGGCTAATCAAGGGGTTCAACTGAGGCCCCCTATTCAAGCTTGGCCAAATACAAATGGACCCAATTTCTGACTCTGAATTTTAGTGCCCATTCCTGTTTTGTAGTCTCTGCCGATCCTGCCATTCATTTTAGCAATCTGTTTCCGGTCACTTGAGTAAAATATAAGTCTTTGGAATTCCCTCTTAAACTCCTCCACCTCAAGCCCCTCTGCCCCTCTACATCCTTCGCCTCCTTTAAGACCTTCCTTTACCACCTCTAACCAAGCTTTTGGTCACTGCTTCTAATATCTCCTCCTTTGGCTCAGCAACTATCTTTGTCTGGTTGCACCTCAGTGTAGTGACTTGGTGTCCTCCCACATTAAAGGCGCTATGTACATATACGGTATTGTTGATTGACCAACCAGTAACAACATTGTCTGGGCTCAACATAAAACAGCACAGCTAAAGAACAGAAAGCGAACAAGCACTTGAGCAGTAGCCACATGCAAGTATGTTTGCCACTGCAGGAATAGATTTCCGTTCAGTTAAACTGTCATTAGTCTGTGACCAGCATTCGGTACATGAACCACATGTGGTGTTGTCCAATGGCTTCAGCCTGTAATTGTACTGATGTCTCCTGCTCTAACCACATCTCTGGTTCATTTCCATGCCCACACATGTCCTTCTTCTTTCCCATCGCCAATGAGAGAAAATTTGGCAGAATTCTGTTAGATTAGAGCATCGGACCACCCTCCGCAGGATTGAAAGAACTCTGACCTACACTGGCTCCTCTGCTGTGGAGGAGTGTAATAGTCCTGCAAAATCACACAACAACTTGCATATATATAGTCCTTGCAGCCCCAAAGCACTTCAGTAGAGGATAACTGGGGGACTCTTTATACTGCCCTCGCCGTTCCTCCCAGGTCCGCACTGCCACTGCTGCTGTGGGGCCTACCTGCGCCTCGGGCTCACTTTACACCGCCGCTGCCACCTTGCCGCTCCTCCCAGGCCCGCACTGCCGCTGCTGCTGCATTTTGTTTGAGGGTAGTGCGTTTGTAGTGTATATGTTTGAGCGTAGTGCGTTTGATGTGTATCTGTTTGAGGGTAGTGCGTTTGATGTGTATCTGAGGGTAGTGCGTTTGATGTAGTGTATCACACACAGAAACACACAGAAACCCCACAGTGCAGATAGAGGCCATTTCGGCCCATCGAGCCTGCACCGACTCATATATCCCACCCGATCCCCGTAACCCCTACACCAACACATATCCCACCCTATCTCCGTAACCCCACGTATTTAATCCCCCTAACACTAAGGGTCAATTTATCATAGCCAATCAACCTAACTCGCACATCTTTGGACTGTGGGAGGAAACCGGAGCACCTGGAGGAAACCCACGCAAACACGGGGAGAATGTGCAAACTCCACACAGACAGTCGCCCGAGGCCGGATTCGAACCCGGGTCCCTGGCGCTGTGAGGCAACAGTGCTAACCACTATGCCACCGTGTTTGATGTAGTGTATCTGAGCGTAGTGCGTTTGATGTAGTGTATATGGGCTTTTGATAAGGTTCCACGTGGCAGACTGGTCACAAAGTTAAAAGCCCATGGGATCCAGGGCAAAGTGTCGAGTTGGATTCAAAACTGGCTCGGAGGCAGGAAGCAGAGGGTAATGGTTGAAGGGTGTTTTTGTGACTGGAAGGCTGTTTCCAGTGGGGTTCCGCAGGGCTCAGTACTAGGTCCCTTGCTCTTTGTGGTATATATCAACAATCTTGACTTGAATATGGGGGGTATGATTAAGAAGTTTGCAGATAATACTAAAATCGGCTGTGTGGTTGATACTGAAGAAGGAAGCTGTAGACTGCAGGAAGATATCAATAAATTGGGCAGAACAGTGGCAAATGGAATTCAATCCGGAGAAGTGTGAGGTAATGCATTTGGGGAGGGCTAACAAGGAAAGGGAATACACATTAAATGGTAGGACACCAAGTAGTGTAGAGGAACAAAGGGACCTTGGAGTGCATGTCCACAGATCCCTGAAGGTAGCAGGCCAGGTAGATAAGGTGGTTAAGAAGGCATACGGAATGCTTGCCGTTATTAGCCGTGGCATAGAATACAAGAGCAGGGGGGTTATGCTTCAACTGTATAAAACACTAGTTAGGCCTCAGCTAGAGTACTGCGTGCAGTTCTGGTCACATTACAGGAAAGATGTGATTGCACTAGAGAGGGTGCAGAGGAGATTTACAAGGATGTTGCCGGAGTAGAGAATCTTCGCTCTGAGGAAAGACTGGATAGGCTGGGTCTGTTTTCCTTGGAACAGAGGAGGCTGAGGGGAGACCTTATTGAGGTGTATCAAATTATATGGGGCATAAAGTGGATAGAAAGGACCTATTTCCCTTAGCAGAGGGGTCAAAAACCAGGGGGCACAGATTTAAAGTAATTGGGGGAAGGTTTAGAGGGGATTTGAGGGGAAATTTCTTCACCCAGAGGGTTGTGGGGGTCTGGAACTCACTGCCTGAAAGGGTGGTAGAGGCAGGAACCCTAACCACATTTAAAAAGTACTTGGATGTGCACTTGGTCCGTAGCCCTGCAGATTAGAGCATCCCAAGAGCTGGGAAGTGGGATTAGGCTGGATAGCGCTTTGTTGGCCGGCGCGGACACGATGGGCCGAAATGGCCTCCTTCTGTGCTGTAACTTTCTATGATTCTATGAATAATGCTGAGCATCCAGGATGATTACATGTCATAAATCAGTGAGCTCAGACTAAACAAAGGTGATCCTAAATAGATTATCACATTAAAAGTGATATAAAGAGGAAAAAAAGCCTCTGCAAATCTTGGTGGGAAAGGGCTTACTGGGATGAATACAAGAAAATGTAGAAAGACATGACTATGATTTGGCGGGGGGGGCAACAGGAGAGCTGGGAAGAGCACAGCAGCAGAGGCTGAACAGAACAGCAAACCATTGTCTCGGCAAGAGAAGAGGTGACAACCATAAAAGATGCAAATGTTCTCAACCCAGGACCGGCACAAGATAGTAAACATTCTCATCCTTTACTCCGTGCATTCAAAAGGGCAGACGTGAACAATGTGCCTTCCCCAAGCAGACATAACTTGAGTAAAATCAATGACATCAATATAGAGTAGCTGGAAGTCCCAGACAAGCTCATAACAGGGATAGGTAGTATTTAACCCAAAGTGTTGAGAGAGAATTGCATAGATTGTACAGCACAGAAACCGGCCACTCGGACCAACTGGTCTGTGCTGGTGTTTATGCTCCACACGAGTTTCCTTCCACCCTATCCACATATCCTTCCACTCCTTTCTCCCTCGTGTGTTTCTCCAGCATCCCCTTAAAAGCATCTGTTATTCGCCTCAACCACTCCCTGTGGTCGCGAGTTCCACATTCTCCCCACTCTCTGGGTAAAGAAGTTTCTCGAGTTCTTTACTGGATTTATTAGTGACTATATTATATTTATGACCCCAGCTTTGGACTCTCCTGTAAGTGGAAACATCACCTCTATGTTTACCCTATCAACTCTTTCATAATTTTAAAGATCTCTGGTTGTGTGAGGGACGGGGAAGTACTGACTGTGATTGAGCCCAGTGATGGGGAAGTACTGACTGTGATTGAGCCCACTGACGGGGGAAGTACTGACTGTGATTGAGCCCAGTGATGGGGAAGTACTGACTGTGATTGAGCTCACTGATGGGGAAGTACTGACTGTGATTGAGCCCACTGATGGGGAAGTACTGACTGTGATTGAGCCCACTGATGGGGAAGTACTGACTGTGATTGAGCTCACTGATGGGGAAGTACTGACTGTGATTGAGCCCACTGATGGGGAAGTACTGACTGTGATTGAGCCCACTGATGGGGAAGTACTGACTGTGATTGAGCCCACTGATGGGGAAGTACTGACTGTGATTGAGCCCACTGATGGGGGAAGTACTGACTGTGATTGAGCCCAGTGACGGGGAAGTACTGACTGTGATTGAGCCCAGTGACAGGGAAGTACTGACTGTGATTGAGCCCACTGACGGGGAAGTACTGACTGTGATTGAGCCCAGTGACGGGGAAGTACTGACTGTGATTGAGCCCAGTGACGGGGAAGTACTGACTGTGATTGAGCCCACTGACGGGGAAGTACTGACTGTGATTGAGCCCACTGATGGGGAAGTACTGACTGTGATTGAGCCCAGTGATGGGGGAGTACTGACTGTGATTGAGCCCACTGACAGGGAAGTACTGACTGTGATTGAGCCCACTGACGGGGAAGTACTGACTGTGATTGAGCCCACTGACGGGGAAGTACTGACTGTGATTGAGCCCAGTGATGGGGAAGTACTGACTGTGATTGAGCCCAGTGATGGGGAAGTACTGACTGTGATTGAGCCCAGTGATGGGGAAGTACTGACTGTGATTGAGCCCACTGATGTTCCTAATTTACATCAATAACTTTGGTTCTGAAACCCAAGATAAAATGGTCAAAATTACAGATAGTACCAAACTAGGAGGGGCAGTGGAATCAAAGGCGGCAACTCGGAAATTACAGAGTGAGCCCAACAAAATGTGTACGTGGGTAGAACGGTAGGTGATTAAATTTAATTCAGACAAGAGTAAAGTGCTGCACATGGGGAGCAAAAATAGGCACTGCTGGTTCTCTATGAATGGGGTTGAAATGGCCAGTGATGAAGCTGAAAGACCTGGGGGTCTCCGACTCTGTGGTCAACATGCCCAGCCAATGCAGCGCAACAAACAGCACGGTAATTAGAGTGTTGACCAATATAAACCAAAGCAGTAGAATACAAGTTAGATGAAGTCCTGATCACACTATAAAGAGCTGTGGTCAGACTGCAACTTGAGCCCTGTGTCCAGTTCTGGTCAGACTGCAACTTGAACCCTGTGTCCAGTTCTGGCCAGACCGCACCTTGAGCCCTGTGTCCAGTTCTGGTCAGACCCACCGTGAGCATTGTGCCAGTTCTGGTCAGACCCACCTTGAGCCCTGTGTCCAGTTCTGGTCAGACCCACCTTGAGCCCTGTGTCCAGTTCTGGTCAGACCCACCGTGAGCATTGTGCCAGTTCTGGTCAGACCCACCGTGAGCCCTGTGTCCAGTTCTGGTCAGACCCACCGTGAGCCCTGTGTCCAGTTCTGGTCAGACCCACCGTGAGCCCTGTGTCCAGTTCTGGTCAGACCCACCGTGAGCCCTGTGTCCAGTTCTGGTCAGACCCACCGTGAGCCCTGTGTCCAGTTCTGGTCAGACCCACCATGAGCATTATGTCCAGTTCTGGTCAGACCCACCTTGAGCCCCGTGTCCAGTTCTGGTCACCAAGCCACGAGAAAGATATTCGAGTGTTGGCAGAGCAGAGAAAGACCAGGAGGCTGATCAGGGGTCAGAGTTATGCGGAAAGAGGGAAGAGATGGACTCCCATTCGCCATTTCGTTCACTGTAAGCATTGCTCAGGCTAACCGTTTCAAAGCTGTGCCCCCTGGGAGTGTGGGAGGGGGGTTGTCCCTCTGGGGGGGGTGGGGGATGACCCTCTGGGAGTGACAGGGGGGGGTGGGGGTGGGGGATGTCCCTCTGGGAGTGACAGGGGGGGGTGGGGGTGGGGGATGTCCCTCAGGGAGTGACAGGGGGTGTGTGGGGGTGAGGGATGTCCCTCTGGGAGTGACAGGGGTGGGTGGGGGATGTCCCTCTGAGAGTGACTGGGGGGGTGGGGGATGTCCCTCTGAGAGTGACTGGGGGGGTGGGGGATGTCCCTCTGAGAGTGACTGGGGGGGTGGGGGATGTCCCTCTGAGAGTGACTGGGGGGGTGGGGGATGTCCCTCTGGGAGTGACAGGTGGGGGTGGGGGATGTCCCTCTGGGAGTGACGGGGGGTGTGTGGGGGTGAGGGATGTCCCTCTGGGAGTGACAGGGGGTGTGTGGGGGTGAGGGATGTCCCTCTGGGAGTGACAGGGGTGTGTGGGGGTGGGGGGATGTCCCTCTGAGAGTGACTGGGGGGGTGGGGGATGTCCCTCTGGGAGTGACAGGTGGGGGTGGGGGATGTCCCTCTGGGAGTGACAGGGGGTGTGTGGGGGTGAGGGATGTCCCTCTGGGAGTGACGGGTGTGTGGGGGTGGGGGCTGTCCCTCTGAGAGTGACGGGGGGGTGAGGGATGTCCCTCTGGGAGTGACGGGGGTGGGGTTGGGGTCCGGGGTTATTTCAGGGGTCCTAGTATCTGAGGGAGATTTATCTACACAGCAGCGGAGGTGATGAGGGCGATGTGCTCGCAGGTGGTGTCGCTGTGCTCGGGGCTCTGAGGCATTTCCCAGTGCTACGGGACATGAAGCTTGCCCCATTGCAAGCCTGAAATAGTGGGGTTGGGGCTGGTGGGGGGAAAGAGAGACTGACGAGTTTGTCCAGCTTCTGCTCTATGGGCTTTCCTGAGCTGTGTAGATCCACTATTGAGTGTCCTGCTCTACCTTCTCCAGCTGCTGTTGCTGTCGGGCTGGGCTGGGCCGGTAGGTGTGGCACTGCGCTTCGGGTCTGGTACAGTGTGAGGAGTGGAGAGGCTGGAACTGTCCGCATTGGACTTCGAGCTCTCCACAGTGGACTTTGAACTCTCCAGCTTGTGGCCAGAAATGCCAGGGATCTTTATTCGATGTGTGTGGAAAATGAGCTCTCTGCCCGGTTGTTAGAAATCCTAAAGAAAGGAAGAGGCCTTAGAAACCGACAAGCCTGTCCCTGTTTAACACACCAGCCCCACCTTCTCACCACATTCCCCCCCCCCCCCCATCCTCAGCCTACCTCCTCAATCCATTCATACTGTGAAACCCTTAATGTGCCACACCAAGAGTGAAGGAGGGCAGTTCCGTGCCCTCTGCCTGTGGGGGGGAAACGTGCCTGATTTCTCGACATCCATTGCCATGTCCCCAGTGGCTGACTTGAATAGAGATGATTGGCTGGAAGGTGTGACGTCCCCCTCACTGCTTCCAGACAGGCCGGCGGACCTGGTTTAATCCTATATATCGATGCTCCTTAACAACTGTTTTGGGAGCTGCAGTGACTGAAGGGGATTGAGCCAGAGTTGACCATCTCCTGTTGTGGATGGTGTATTTGAATCCCAGAGTTGGGGTGCCGGTGGGATTGTTCTGTGTGCTTTCTGCATTGAGAGTAAATGCTGCACCCATTCTGTTCCGCAGTCTTCGTGGTCCTGGGAATCTGCATCGCTGTGCAGCTGGGCACCAACCCAGACTGGATGTTCTTTTGCTGCTTTGCCGGGGTCTTCATGTTCTACTGTGCACACTGGCAGACGTACGTCTCTGGGACACTGCGCTTTGGGATGTGAGTATTAGACGGGCGCAGAGGAGACAGTGAAATACACACACACCGGCTTAGAGAAGGACGACAGTCCAGATCCACACACCAACTCCCTGTGGTGCGCTGTTTGCAAGCTCCCTGAATGCACATTGTACATCTAACTTGTTCTTCTGTCTCTTTGTGCAGGTATGTTAAAAGCAGTTGCTCACTGATCTTTCGGTGGTCAGTGGTGTTCAAACACTAACGAGCTTCAGCGCAGATGTGTGTTTTTTTTACTGTAGTGTCCAGACACCTGGTGGTCTGATGCCTGCTTTTTATTACAAAGAACCCAAGTTTAAATCCCACCGCCATTGTTTTGGACTCTGTCTTTAGTGAAGTCACTTGCTGCAGCCAGTGTTACCCCTCACCACTGTGTTAGTGGGCTGGGACCCTCAGTGAGGGAAGCGAGCTGCATTGCGAGCCCAGTGTGTCTTGCTGCCTGTTTCCATTCCATTGAGTGGGATTACTCTCCGCTGCTTTTTTGCTACTTGCTCTGTGTTTGTCTTGTTTACGGTGTTTCATTGTTTTATCATTATTTTCTGACTGACAGATTCGATATCACCGAGGCTCAGCTCTGTATTGTAGTTGCACAAGTTATGACGGTGATTGTGGGGCCTTCACTGTGGAATACTCCGGTAAACACCAGCCTTCCGGGCGACTGCATGTTGACTAGCCAATCGAACAGCTGCTCTATCACGCGCCATAGCCAATCAGTAACGCCCATCACCCCCAACTTCCCATCTCGTGGCCTCGCCCCATCGATAATTAACCCTTCAAAGGTTTCCAGTGCAGAAGTGCACGGCTTTCATTCAAGCAGCACTGCGTCCAAATTCTTAAAAGCTGATAAAATGATGAGGCACCATCTTAAATTCCCAGGGCTCCCAAGCCATCCAAGCGTGTCTGAGGAGGGGAGGGTTGGGGGTTTGGTAGGGTACAAGATCCCTTTAAATTGTAGCAGCAGCCATGGCCGAAGGTGTTGTATTTAATGTCTGTCTCCCTTCCTCCTCTGCTGGAGGTGTTGAGCCCCTTGCTGGTGCCTTGCTCAAACAGCCATTCTTCACGATGGGGTGAGCATCAGCGGGTATTGGGCTACTGGAGCAGGAGAACTCCATCACAGCGGAGCCTGATTTAACCTCCTCCTGCCCACCCCCACCAGCCGCACACTTTCAGTAGAAACAGCTGGATGGTATTCAGGAGCAGGAACCCCCCTCCAAACGACCTCTTTCTTAGCCTAAGGCCACTCGGGCCAATTACAATGACCCTCTTGCTACCCCAAGCAGAGATCAACTAACGGTGTAGACCCCTTCTTTTGGGGGGTCGGGGCACCTCTTAAAGATCGAAGAGACTTCACGCCGATGAATTGCAAATGGTGTCTTCAGAAAATGAAGCATTGGAGACAGTGAGGAGGGGTCTAACGGAGCGTGTTACTCCATTGGCTTGGTGCATGATAGAGCTGCAGTTGCTTTGCTTGGGATGACCTAACAACCAATGAGTGACTCTAATACTGATTTCTGCTTTTCTCACCCAATCAGAATTGATGTGACTGAAGTGCAATTCTTCATAATTGTCCTGTTTTTATTGGCCGCGAGTGGAGGAACTGCATTTTGGGAATCGATGGTAATTAATTGACAAAACGAATTCTGATCCCTATTTACCTGGGGAAAGGACGGGAGCAAACGGCAGGGTGGGGAGTGGGAGGGGCTCGGCTGGGGCAGAGACTGACCTACTCTGTACTCTGTGTTTCCTGGAGAGAATGCAATGGGACCCAGAGCTACAGGTTGAGAAGTTGTGGCGATTGCCACCTGGTTTGCTGTAGTCCTTTCACTAATGCATGTAAATCTGCCTCCAGATTCCTGGTTGAGTATGTGGCACTTGTCCAGTTACATTTTGTGTCATTTTTATTTAAGGCCTATGCCCCACTTTCTGTTAAATGTAGCAGTGGTTTGTGATTTATTTTAAGCACTGTGCTCTCTGACCGGTTTGAGAGCCGAACTCCACACAGTGTTCTAAGTCTTAGCACCGTGCCAGCGCCTCTTGATTCCTAGTGCGCGGAACGGGGGCAAGTCAAGATAGTTTGCAGGTCAAGTAGAGTCCAGGTGGATCTGTGGTCTGCGCTGTGATTCTGATCCAAAGGTTCAGCTAGCTCAGATTAGAAAACTCACTTGCTTTACTTGAAGGAGCCAAAGGCCATTCAACCCATTAAGGTCAAAGAGGCTTTGCTAACCTCACTGTGCCAAGCCCATTAGAAGAGGGGGTGCGAGTCAGCTGAGTGTGTATCTGGGTGAGCACAGTGCCAAACGACTGGCCTCAATGTGTCGCTCACTGAGGTAGCAATAGAAATGGTGGTAATAACATAAGAAATAGGAGCAGTAGTCGGCCATTTGGCCACTCGAGCCTGCTCCACCATTCAATAAGATCTTCTACCTCATCTCCACTCTCCTGCACTATCCCCATATCCCTTGATTCCCTTAATATTCAAAAATCTATCACTCTCTGTCTTGAATATACTCAATGACTGAGCCTCCACAGCCCTCTGGGGCAGAGAATTCCAAAGATTCACCCCCCTCTGAGTGAAGAAATTTCACCTCATCTCAGTCCTAAATGGCCGACTTCTTATTCTGGGACTGTGACCCCTGGTTCTAGACTCCCCAGCCAGGGGAAACATCCTCCCTGCATCTACCCTGTCAAGCGCACTCAGAATTTTATGTTTCAACGAGATCCCCTCTTCTGAACTCTAGGGAATATAGGCCTAGTCTACTCAATCTCTCCTCATAGGACAATCCCCTCATCCCAGGAACCAGTCTGGTGAACCTTCGTTGCACTCCCTCTATGGCCAGTGTATCCTTCCTTAGGTAAGGAGACCAAAAACTACACAATACTCCAGGTGTGGTCTCACCAGGGCCCTATATAATTGCAGTAAGACGTCTTTACTCTTGTACTCAAATCCTCTTGTAATAAAGGCCAACATACCATTTGTTTTCCTAATTGCTTGCTGTACCTGCATCTTAACTTTCAGTAATTGACGTACAAGGACATCCAGGTCCCTCTGAACACCAACATTTCCCAATCTATCACCATTTAAAAAATACTCTGCTTTTCTATTTTTCCTACCAAAGTGGATAACTTCACATTTCTCCACATTATATTCCATTTGCCATGTTCTTGCCCACTCGCCTTAGCCTGCCTATATCCCCTTGAAACCTCCTCGCATCCTCCTCACAACTTGCGTTCCCAGCCAGCTAGTAATACCAAGTGCTACAGGATTAAAGTCTCCCACACACGCTGCCTCCTTCACCAGCACAACTTTCTCCAGTTTTGTAAGTCTGAGAATATCAACAGCAACAATTTACATTTACATAGCGCCTTCAATGTAGTAAAAGGTCCCAAGGCGCTTCACAGGTGTGTTATCGGACAAAATTTGACACCGAGCCACATGAGATATTCGGACAAGTGACCAAAAGATTGGTCAAAGAGGTAGGTTTGAACGAGCTACGTAAAGGAGGAGGGAGAGGCGACGAGCTTTAGGGAGGGTTTTCCAGAGCTTGGGGCCCAGGTAGCTGAAGTGGGTTTGTTTTTGCGGTTGGAGATTTACGTAACCCATTCTCTTGGCGCGAAGCCTTTAATTCAAGCCCCTTCTTATCCTCCCCCCCACCCCCCCCCCTTCCTCCTCCAGGCACCCCCTCCTCACGGTGAGACTGTTGTATGGGTGCCGGGTAAGGTATTGGAGGGCAACCGCCTGGTGGTTATTTCATGTGAGCCTTGATGGTGGAATGTCCACAGACTGTTCAATCGTGAGGGCATCACGGTTTAGGTCAGTCCCACCGTCCTGGTCTGTTAGAAATATTAAGTGCTGCAGATTCAAAGTCCGCACAGCCCCGCTTTCTTCCATAGACCTTCTGACTGTACTGAAGTTTCAGTCACCGTACAGTGCCTTTCACAGGCAGCTTCACTGTATCTGCTTCAGCCTCAGACAGTGGCTCGGGAGAAGGATGGAGTCTCCATCACTGTCTGTCCTTCTTTCTCTCAGTTTGTGTGTGTGTCTCTCTCTCTCCTGTCACTCTTGCTGCACCCTCTTTACTCCCACACTTCTCTCTCCTGTTTTGTGTGTCTCTTTCTCCTTTTTGAGCCTCCTCACCTGTCGCCCCCCTCACCCTTACTTTGCAGTATAATGCGGGCTGGTATGGATGTTGACACCGCCTCATCAGCTGTAGCATTAATTGCACTGTGCAGAGCTTTCGCCTTCTATCTGGATAGCACTACCCTAATATTAACTGGGATAGAATTACAGGAAACTTTTTTTTTTTATCCGGCACGGACGGGACCGACGTGGTGCCGGTTCATCAAAAATTCCGGATAACCGAATGCTATAGTGAAAGATACGGAGCCGAGAGCTCCGTGTAAAGCAACAAACCCTACAGCTTCAGAACAATGGCCACAAGTTGCAAGCGTCTCTGTAGCTTAGCAACAGCTGCAGCCACACCCTTGCACAGCAATAAATGGAGGAAGGCAAGTAATAAAAGTTACCTGAACCTACTCCTCAATTTTGCCGGTTAACCGAGATTTCCTGTTATTTAGGTGCCGGTAAATCAAAAGTTTCCTGTAGTGTAAAAGGAATAGAAGGCACAGAATTCCTAAAATGCATTCAGGAAAACTTTTTAGCTAGTACATAACAAGCCCAACAAGAGAGGGGCAGTTCTGGACTTAGCTTTAGGGAATGAAGCTGGGCAGGTGGAAGGGGTATCAGTGGGAGAGCATTTTGATGGTAGTGATCGTAATTCAGTTAGATTTAGCATAGTTTTTGAAATGGACAAAGATAGACCAGTTCTCTGTTGGGGAAAGGCCAATTTTACTAAGCTGAGATGTTAGCAAAAGTGAACTGGAAACAGCTACTTGAAGGTAAATCAGTGTCAGAGCAGTGGGAGGATTTAGAACAAATATATTCCCACAAAAAGGGTGGGACTCTCAAATCTAGAGCTCCCTGGATGTCAAGGAGCATACAGACTAGGATAAGGGAAAAATGGGAAGCTTTTGTCAGATACCGAAAGCTCAATACTGCAGAAAGCCTAGCGTACAGAAAGTGCAGGGGTGAAATTAAAAAGGAAATTAGGAAAGCAAAGAGAAGGCATGAAAAAATATTGGCAAAGAAAACCCAAAGGTGTTTTATAAATACGAAAGAGCAAGAGGATAACTAAAGAAAGAGTTGGGCCTATTAGAGACCAAAAGGGTAACCTGTGCGGAGGCGGAAGGTGTGGGTATGGATCTTAACGAATACTTTGTATTCACAGAAGAGAGGGACAATGCAGAAGTTGCAGTTGAGGAGGAGGAGTGTGAAATATTAGATGGGATAAACAGAGAGAGAGAGAGGCAGTATTAAGAGGGTTAGCATCTTTGAAAGTAGATAAATCACCAGGCCGGATGAAATGTATCCCAGGCTGTTGAGAGGCAGGGCAGGAAATAACGGAGGCTCTGATCATCATTTTCCAATCCTCTCTGGCTACACGCATGGTGCTGGAGGACTGCTAACGTTGTGCCATTGTTTAAAAAGGGAGAAAGGGATAGACCGAGTAATTAGGCCAGTCAGCCTAACCTTGGTGGTGGGAAAATGATTGGAAACAATTCTGAGGAGCAGTATAAATTGTCATTTAGAAAGGCACGGATTAATCAGGTCAGCATGCATTTATTAAGGGAAGGTCGTGTCTGACTAACTTGATTGAATTTTTTGAGGCGGCAACGTTAGAGGGTCGATGAGGATTAGGGTTGCAAAATTCTGGGAATTTTTGAAAGAGGAAACTTTCCATGGGAATTTTGAGTTTTTTTGCACACTGATGGTTTTTGTCTCTGACCCTTATATTATCTTTGTCATCAAAATAGACATACTGTTCCATACAAATAAAAACAGGCTTTCAAAACTTTATTTAGGTTATAATTTTGAACTTTATTGAACCCCCACAAAAAAGACCCATCTAAAATAAAATAAAAAGAGCGTCGGCTTATTTAGCCTGTAATTTGTCCTTATTTTGTCCCTTGAGTCTTCTACTCATGAGCCTTCTGAGTCTTCTACTCATCATTGCTCCTCCTGATTCTCTGACTCTGGCTCTGACGTGTCCCTTTCCTCCTCTGTGTCACTGTCTAGCTGTGTGGTGGACACTTCTGTATCTGGCTCAAGAAGTTGTAAGTCTGCCCAGATAGCCACCAGTTTCTCCACTCTCGTTAGTCAGCCTGTTGCGCACCTTTGTATGTGTATTCCCAAAAAGTGACCAGTTTCATTCAGAGGCCGCTGATGAAAGTGGGATTTGGAGTATCACCGATGCAATGGGTGACAGGGCCTCAGATGCACAAAGTCCCTTCCACCAGGTTTGCATGATTCCCATATCCCGTCCCCATTCCAAAGACCTTGCTTGGTAGAGAACTTTGCCAGACTTCCCAGAACTTTGTCCACGTCCAGATTGAGGTGGCGTGAGAGGGTAGAAATCGCACTGTAAGCGCTGTTGATCTGTTCTCCAGAAAGTATTGGTCGCCCAACATGCTTTGGGTCCAGCATGTATGCTGCAGCATGAATCGGCTTGACACAAAATTCTTGACGCGTCTATGAATCGAACAATTGCCTTCTCCTCTGCTTTGAGCAGCAGGGATGTGGGTAGGGCAATGCTGATTTGTTCTTTTAAATCAGCAAAAAGCCTGAACATCTGACAAGACAGTGTCATCTCCTTCAATCTGAGCAATTGCAGATGCTACTGGTGAGAGTAGTTTAAGGCTGCTAACCACTCTCTCCCAAAACACATCATCCAGCAGTATTTTCTTGATGGTTTCCATATCCCCAGACTGGGATATTGCCATTTCTTGCAGCGACTCCTTACCCTCCAGAAGGCTGTTGTACATTATGACAACGCCACCCCACCTAGTGTTGCTGGGCAGCTTCAGTGTGGTGTTCTTGTTCTTTGTCGTTTGCTTGGAGTTGTAGGTTGCTGCAACTACCTGTTTTCCCCTGACATACTTAACAACTTGCTTGGCTCTCTTGTACAGTGTTTCCATGGTTCTCAAACCCATGATATCCTTGAGCAGGTTAAGCCCATGAGCTGCGCACCCAATAGATGTAATATGAGGGTAGGCCTCCTCCACTTGAGCCCAAGCAGCCTTCATATTCACAGCATTGTCAGTAACTACTACAAAGACCTTTTGTGATCCAAGATCATTGATGACCGCTTTCAGCTCATCAGCAATGTATCTGCTGTGTGTCTGTTGTCCTTCGTGTCTGTGCTCTTGAAGAACACTGGGAGAGGAGTGGAGATGATGTAGTTTATGATGCCCTCCCCTCGTACATTTGACCACCCATCTGAGATAACTGCAACACAGTCTGCCATCTCTATCGTTTCTGAGCTTTCCTTGGACTCTGTTGTACTTAGCCTCCAGCAAATAACTAGACAAAGCATGTCTGGTGGGAGGACAGTATGCAGGGCGAATAACATTGAAAAATCTCTTCCAGTACACATTAGCTGTGAGCATGAGGGGTGAGCCTGTCGCATATACAGCTCGAGCAAGGCACTCATCTGCATTCTTCTGGCTATGGTTATCCATTGTATCAAAGAACCTTCCAAGTGGGCCAGGAGTTGCTGATGACAAGGAGCCTGATGCTGAATGTGAGCCATCATCATCTTGAATGGAAGCAGAGGAACTCTGGGCTGACTGCTGTGAGCTTTGAGTGAAGTTGTTGCATTTGGATAAATGCTGCTGCATCTTTGTGACATTCTTTACATATGGCTTTGTACGGTGTTTGCACATGTACACAGTCTTTCCATCTTTAATGTCTGGGGTAAAATGCTTCCACACATCCAACGGTAAACGTGGCATTGTTCTATGCAGAAAAATAAAGGGTATTTGTCTGTGTCGAACTGCGGTCGATCAGCACGATTGCAGCAGGGTGAGTAAACTTTTCCTGATGCTCCATTTGATGGAAGCATGACCTGTGCACGCACGACGCTACATCACCAATAGAGGGAGCTAATTGCTCATCCAACCAATCAGGACACATTTGTTCACAGTCACACACAAAACTTGTAATTATTAAAACAAGCCAAGTAAGAAGATAAACATATATTGATTAAGAAATTCCTTAATAATTAAGATTCCATCTCTGTTAGTAATTTTAAGAGAGGACCTGTGGGGGAAAAAAAAAATGAAAGAAATACCAACAAAAAAAAATATTATGCTAGCATGTCCTTTTTTGGGCAAAATTCCCAAGCTAAACTTCCCGTGGAAAATTTCCAGAAATTTACCGGAAACTTTCCACCCCTTCGCACCCTAATGAGGATAGTGCATTTGATGTAGTCTACATGGATTTTAGCAAGGCTTTTGACAAGGTCCCACATGGCAGGTTGGTCAAAAAAGTAAAAGTCCATGGGATCCTAGGGAAAGTGGCAAGTTGGATTCAAAATTGGCTCAGTCGCAGGAAGCAAAGAGTAATGGTCGGGTGTTTTTGTGACTGGAAGGCTGTTTCCAGTGGGGTTCCACAGGGCTCGGTACTAGGTCCCTTGCTTTTTTTTTAATTCATTGATGGGATGTGGGCGTCGCTGGCTGGCTAGGCCTGCATTTAGTGCCCATCCCTAGTTGCCCTTGAGAAGATGGTGGTGAGCTGCCTTCTTGAACCGCTGCAGTCCATATGGTGTAGGTACACCCACAATGCTGTTAGGAAGGGAGTTCCAGGATTTTGGCCCAGCGACAGTGAAGGAACGGCGATACAGGTCCAAGTCAGGATGGTGTGTGGCTTGGAGGGGAACTTGTAGGTGGTGGTGTTCCCATGCGTCTGCTGCCCTTGTCCTTCTAAGTGGTAGAGGTCGCAGGTTTGGAAGGTGCTGTTGAAGGAGCTTTGGCGAGTTGCTGCAGTGCATCTTGTAGATGGTACACACTGCAGCCACAGTACGCCGGTGGTGGAGGGAGTGAATGTTGAAGGTGGATGGAGTGCCAATCAAGCGGGCTGCTTTATCCTGAATGGTGTCGAGCTTCTTGAGTGTTGTTGGAGCTGCACTCATCCAGGCAAGTGGAGAGTATTTCATCACACTCCTGACTTGTGCCTTGTAGATAGTGGAAAGGCTTTGGGGAGTCAGGAGGTGAGACACTCGCTGCAGAATTCCCAGCCTCTGGCCTGCTCTTGTAGCCACAGTATTTATATGGCTGGTCCTGTTCAGTTTCTGATCAATGGTAACCCCCAGGATGTTGATAGCGGGGGATTCAGCGATGGTAATGCCATTGAATGTCATGGGGAGATGGTTAGAGTCTCGCTTGTTGGAGATGGTCATTGCCTGGCACTTGTGTGGTGCGAATGTTATTTGCCACTTGTCAGCCCAAGTCTGAATGTTGTCCAGGTCTTGCTGCATATGGACACGGACTGCGTCAGTATCTGACTAGTCTTGAATGGTGCTGAACAGTATGCAATCATCAGCGAACATCCCCACTTCTGACCTTATGATGGAGGGAAGGTCATTGATGAAACAGCTGAAGATGGTTGGGCCTAGGACACTGCCCTGAGGAACTCTTGCAGTGATGTCATGTGATTGAGATGAATGACCTCCTATGTATCAATGATTTAGACTTCAATGTAGGGGGCATGATTAAGAAGTTTGCAGAAATTGGCCGTGTGGTTGATCGTGAGGATGAAAGCTGTAGACTGCAGGAAGATATCAATGGACAGAAAAGTGATACATGGAATTCAATCTGGAGAAGTGTGAGGTAAAGCATTTGGGGAGGGCTAACAAGACAAGGGAATACACAATAAATGGTAGGATACTCAGAAATGTAGAGGGACCTTGGGGTGCATGTCCACAGATCCCTGAAGGTAGCAGGCCGGGTAGATAAGGTGGTTAAGAAGGCATACGGAATGCTTGCCTTTATTAGACGAGGCATAGAATACAAGAGCAGGGGGGGTTATGCTTCAACTATATAAAACACTAGTTAGGTCGCAGCTAGAGTACTGCGTGCAGTTCTGGTCACCACATTACAGGAAAGATGTGATTGTATTAGAGAGGATGCAGAGGAGATTTACAAGGATTGTCAGGACTGGAGAATTTTAGCTATGAGGAAAGATTGGATAGGCTAGGGTTGTTTTCGTTGGAATAGAGGAGGCTGAGGGGAGACTTGATTGAGGTGTATAAAATTATGAGGGGCCTAGATAGAGTGGCTAGGAGGCACCTATTTCCCCTAGCAGAGAGGTCAATAACCAGGGGGCATAGATTTAATGTAATTGATAGATTAGAGGGAAGTTGAGAACTTTTTTCACCCAGAGGGTGGTGGGGGTCTGGAACTGTCTGCCTGAAAGGGTGGTAGAGTCAGAAACCTTCACATTTAAAAAGTACTTGGATATGCACTTGAAGTGTCGCAACCTACAGGGCTACGGACCAAGAGCTGGAAAGTGGGATTAGGCTGGATGGCTCTTTTTCAACTGGCTCAGACATGATGGGCTGAATGGCCTCCTATGCTGTAGATTTCTATGAGCACAAAGCCAGCTCCACATCTTTGTCATCCTAGGCCCCAAAATCCTGGCTAGGGCAGTGCCCAGTGATTTGTGCTGTTTATCCTGCACGCCTGCTACTCCCAGTGAGGAACTGTTTGGCTTGGTTAAGGGCTGTTCACTCTGATCCACTCTGGTTACATCTTTGAAACAAGTGTCAGTTGAAGGTTAGAACTGGGACTAACCCATGTTCCTTCGTCGGATACTATTGTTTGGTTAACACATTTAGCAGCTCTGTCCTAGCAGCTGATGGTTTCTTCTCCTATAGGAGCCTCCATCTGTTCTCTAATGCCCCAACCTCACCATTGGCCAATGATGTGGAGGATATCTAGAGACAGACTACCTTGTAGGGCCATCTTCATTCATCGCCCAAAAACTTCTTTCATGCACTGCACTGTGCATCCGCTCCCACCCTTGTGAGGCTGAATGAGTTCTTAAATTAAGTTTGCTAAGATTCAAAATAGCTCCTGTGTGGAGGGGTGTGCATGCACAGAACTGACTGAGGGAAAACTGGAGAAACTTGTGCTTTTCAGTCTGGGGAAAAAAGTCATTTGCAAGGTGTTCTTGTAGAGGGAGCTATGGGTATAGAAAAAGTTAATCTGGAATATTACTTTAAATTAAACTGAGTTGGCCAAGGAGACACAAGTTCAAACTAGTAAACAGCAATTTTAGGACTGATCAGGGAATTCTTCAGACAGAGCGTGGTCAATGTGTGGAATAAACTCCGAGTAGTGGAGGCAGAAACCCTGGAATCGTTTAACAAAGAGTGGATGCTGCAATGTTGGATCTTCGAGATGAATCGGCCAAGATGGTCTGATTGGCCTTCTCACCATACTTGTCTTGTGCTCTTTGAACAGTGAATTTCCGCTGCTTGCTGTCGTTCTCATTTTCTCTCTTTACCCCGTAAAGATCCCGGTTTTGGAAATTCAAGTTAAAATTGTGCCGGCTCTCTTTGTGGTAGCGGGCGCCGTCTTCTCCTGCACCAACTACTTCACCGTCATCTTCACTGGTGGTGTTGGCAAGAATGGCTCCACCATAGCAGTAAGTGCCTAAGCGTCTGCATGGGGTGGGAGGGGGTGTCGGACGGTTGTGGCGGGGTCGGGCTGGTCTGCGTGCGGCGGTGGGGAGGGAGGGGGTGTCGGGCCGGCCTGGGGGATTGCGGTGGGGTCGGGCTGGTCATGCGGGGGGTGGGGAGGGAGGGGGTGTCGGGCCGGCCTGGGGGGTGGTGGAGTCGGGCTGGTCGTGCGGGGGGTGGGGAGGGGGTGTCGGGCCGGCCTGGGGGGTGGTGGAGTCGGGCTGGTCGTGTGGGGGGTGGGGAGGGAGTGAGGGGGTGTCGGGCTGGCCTGGGGGGTTGCGGCGGGCTCGGGCTGGTCTGTGTGCGGGGGGTGGGGAGCTGGCCTGGGGGGTGCGGCGGGGTCGAGCTGGTCTGCGTGGGGAGGGAGGGGGTGTCGAGCTGGCCTGGGGGGTGCGGCGGGCTCGGGCTGGTCTGTGTGCGGGGGGTGGGGAGCTGGCCTGGGGGGTGCGGCGGGGTCGAGCTGGTCTGCGTGGGGGGGGGGGGCGAGACCGGCCTGGGGGGTTGCGGCGGGGTCGAGCTGGTCTGCGTGGGGAGGGAGGGGGGTGTCGAGCTGGCCTGGGGGGTGCGGCGGGGTCGAGCTGGTCTGCGTGGGGGGGGGGGGCGAGACCGGCCTGGGGGGTTGCGGCGGGGTCGGGCTGGTCTGCGTGGGGAGGGAGGGGGTGTCGGGCTGGCCTGGGGGGTGCGGCGGGCTCGGGCTGGTCTGTGTGCGGGGGGTGGGGAGCTGGCCTGGGGGGTGCGGCGGGGTCGAGCTGGTCTGCGTGGGGGGGGGGGGGGCGAGACCGGCCTGGGGGGTTGCGGCGGGGTCGGGCTGGTCTGCGTGCGGGGGGTGGGGTGGGAGGGGGTGTCGGGCTGGCCTGTGGACACAGGACGATGTTTAAGCTCCAGGTTCATCTGTTTAATGTTAAACTCACAGATTTAGCTCAGCCCTCCTGTATTACTCCATTAGTTTAATGTTAAACTCACAGATTTAGCTCACCCTCCTGTATTACTCCATTAGCCAGCGGTTTGTCCAAGCCATAGGGAGATGGTGTCTGGTAAGGACTGTGTTTATCGGGTGCTGATGATGATGAGAATGAGCTAATTATGAGATCGGAGAGGTATCAGAGAGAGAGAGATCTCCAGAGAAAGAGCGTCCTAACACAGTGAGAGATCAACCAGGGAGTGAGACACGAGAGATCCGGAGAAAGAGGGAGCAGAGAGATCAGAAAAAGGAAACAAACGGAGACAGAGATGGAGCCAATGGTGCGGAGGAGAGAGAGAGAGATCAGGCAAAGGGAGAAGAGCGGGAGAGAGATATTAACCAGGTGGATCAGCCGGAAAGCAAGATCAGATGTACCTGCAAGCTGATTGTGCTGTATAATATTCCCAGTAGCAGGACTGAGGGGAAGGGAACAGATGGGCTGGTGTGTGTACAAACTTCAAGTATTCACTGCAAGCCTGCAATGTTGATTCTTGCATCGGCTGAAAGGGACGGGGGGTGCGAGGGTGAAAGTGCCGAATCTCGACAATGCTGTCTGTCCCTGACCATGTTGCAGAAACATACTGGAGAGAAAAGCAGAAGTGAAGGGAAGCAGGAGATGGGGAGAGAGAGAGATGATTTACAGTTGTGAAGAAGCATTGAGAGATAGATGGCCGTAAGGAGATGGAAATTCAAGGAATGCAGGAAACGCAAAGTTAATGGAGAGTTGTGAGTGGTTTATTCACAATTCTCCCTGACTCCACATTGACTGCGGCCCATTCCCCAGTCGTGACCCACTGTCCTGGGCGGGTGGGCTGTGTCCCGGGGCCTCTGGTGTCTGGATATACTGAGCCGATGTCTGACTGGAACACTTCCTGTGCAGTGAGCACTAGTATCGGCTCTCTGCACAAAGGATTGTAATATGGGGGTACGGTGACTGACACGGAGTTAATCACGTGTATCATTGTGTTTCACAGGGTACAAGTGTGCTGTCACCATTCCTGCACATAGGGGCAGTTATAACGCTGGCATTGATGATCTACAAGAAATCCACCAGCCGGCTCTTTGAGAATAACCCCTGCCTCTACATTCTCGCTTTTGGCTTTGTCTCTGCAAAAATAACCAATAAATTAGTGGTACGTACCGCGTATTGTGGGCAGCTTACCGCCCTCCACCCACACAACCCCTGACCCCCTCAGTACTGGCAGCAGGGCCACATCCTGCTGGACCAAACACCCTGACCTTCAGGGATTGCCATCCCCTAAGTAAATGCTGAAAAGCCCGATGACAGAAAGCTGCTGATAAAGTGACACATGAGCAGCTGTTGATACCTTAACTGCCTTAAGGTTGTCCCTCATCAAAATCAAAACCTCAACCTCAAAAACTGATCACAATAATAGCTCGCGGTGATAATTGAGCCTTGTGATTATTTAACGATCAATCTTTTGGTGCAAACTATTTCAGCCTGGTTTGCCTCCTATATTGGATGTGTCTGCTGTGGCTCAGTGGGCAGCACGCTCTCCTCCTGAGCTAGAAGGTCGTGGGTTCAAGTCCCACTCCAGAGACCTGGAACAGAACCTAGGCCAACACCCCAGTGCTGCACTGCCGTAGGTACCGTCTTTCAGATGAGACGTTAAACCATCTGCTCTCCGGTGGATGTAAAAGATCCCGCGGCACTATTTTGAAGAAGAGCAGGGGAGTTCTCCCCAGTGTCCTGGCCAATATTTCTCCCTCACCCAGCATCACTAAAACAGATGATCTGGTCATTATCACATTGCTGTGCATTGAATCTTGTGGCATGCAAATTGGCTGCTGTATTCCCGACATTACGACAGTGACTACACTTCAAAAGTACTTCATTGGCTGTAAAGTGCTTTGGGACTTCCTGTGAGGGGAATCACAAGCGCAGACCTGCACCCTTTCATCTCACACTGCAGCATTCCCAGCGGACATCCTGAGTATGAAAGGTGCTGTATAAATGCAAGTTTGTGCGTGTATTAATCTAATGATGTTGCCCAGCTGATTTTCGAACCAGTGACTGTGTTATTCCAGGTGTAGTGAATAAATTCTCTCTCCTGATTTCAGGTGGCTCATATGACAAAAAGTGAGATGCATTTGCAGGACACTGCATTTGTCGGCCCAGGGCTCCTCTTCCTGGACCAATACTTCAACAGTTTTATAAACGAGTACTTGGTGCTCTGGATTGCTTTGGTGAGTAGAGAGCAGCAGAGGCAATAACCAGTGTCCTGCCTAAACCCGAGTTTAATATCTCTTACTTTCAGATGCTTCTAAATTTGGCCATACACTCAAATCATTCCTGGGGCCACTAGTCAACAGATTTCACCCGACAGTTGCAACTTTCTAACCTACTGCTACCTAACAGCGGGCAGGCATTTCCCAGTGCGGAGCTAAAGCTGGCAGATATTTTCTGACATGTATCTGTAGATATTCAAACACAAACCAGTCTTGATCCACAGCCACTCCTAGGAACGCTGGAGTGTGAGATAAAAGGGTGCAGGTCTGCGCCTGCGATTCCCCTCGCGGGCCGTTCAATGAGAGCTGCCAGGCGCCCACTGCCCACAGCAAAGGGAACACAACTGGGGTCTTGTAGCGGGGCCTTTCACTAGCTAAACCAATCTGCGTGCCTAATATCTTTTCTTTCCAACCTTTTGCTGTAGAGGGAACATCACAAAATCCCAGCTGGGTCTGCCAAGGGCCACAGGTGAAGGAGAGGTGTGTTGTAATGGGGCCTGGTGAAGGAGAGCTGTAATGGGCCTGGTGAAGGAGGGGTGAGCTGTAATGGGCCTGGTGAAGGAGGGGTGAGCTGTAATGGGCCTGGTGAAGGTGAGGTGAGCTGTAATGGGCCTGGTGAAGGAGGGGTGAGCTGTAATGGGCCCTGGTGAAGGAGAGGTGAGCTGTAATGGGCCCTGGTGAAGGAGAGGTGAGCTGTAATGGGCCCTGGTGAAGGAGAGGTGAGCTGTAATGGGCCCTGGTGAAGGAGAGGTGAGCTGTAATGGGCCTGGTGAAGGAGGGGTGAGCTGTAATGGGCCCTGGTGGAGGAGAGGTGAGCTGTAATGGGGCCCTGGTGAAGGAGGGGTGATTTGTAATGGGCCCTGGACCTGGTGAAGGAGGTGAGCTGTAATGGGGTCTGGTGAAGGAGGGGTGAGCTGTAATGGGCCCTGGACCCGGTGAAGGAGAGGTGAGCTGTAATGGGCCCCGGTGAAGGAGAGGTGAGCTGTAATGGGCCCTGGTGAAGGAGAGGTGAGCTGTAATGGGCCTGGTGAAGGAGGGGTGAGCTGTAATGGGCCCTGGACCCGGTGAAGGAGGGGTGAGATGTAATGGGCCCTGGTGAAGGAGAGGTGAGCTGTAATGGGCCTGGTGAAGGAGAGGTGAGCTGTAATGGGCCCGGTGAAGGAGGGGTGAGCTGTAATGGGCCCTGGACCCGGTGAAGGAGGGGTGAGATGTAATGGGCCTGGTGAAGGAGGGGTGAGCTGTAATGGGCCCTGGACCCGGTGAAGGAGAGGTGAGCTGTAATGGGCCCTGGTGAAGGAGGGGTGAGCTGTAATGGGCCTGGTGAAGGAGGTGTGAGCTGTAATGGGCCCTGGACCCGGTGAAGGAGAGGTGAGCTGTAATGGGCCTGGTGAAGGAGAGGTGAGCTGTAATGGGGTCTGGTGAAGGAGAGCTGAGCTGTAATGGGCTCCAGGACCTGATGATTTCCACCCCAGGGTATTAAAACAAGTAGAACATAAGAATTAGGAGCAGAAGTAGGCCATACGGCGCCTCGAGCCTGCTCCTCCATTCAGTAGGATCATGGCTGAGCTTTGACCTCAACTCCACTTTCCCGCCCAATCCCCTAGCCCTTGCTTCCCCTGGAGTCCAAAAATCTATCTATCTCAGCCTTGAATATACTCAACGATCAGCATGCCCTTTGGGGCAGAGAATTCCAAAGATTCACAACCCTCCGAGTGAAGAAATTCCTCCTCATCTCAGTATTAAATGGCCGACCCCTTATCCTGAGACTATGCCCCCTAGTTCTAGACTCTCCAGCCAGGGGAAACAACCTCTCAGTATCTACCCTGTCAATCCCCCTCAGAATCTTGTATGTTTCAATGAGATCACCTCTCATTCTTCTAAACTCCAGGTAGTATAGGCCCAATCTCTCATCCCAGAAATCAATCTAGTGTGTTGGAGTCGACAGAAATCAACAGGCTGAGACTTTTTTTTTAAAGCAAAAACAAAACGTGTCTTACTTTAATCAATCTTCACGAGGTCTGAAGGCTCAGCCCTGTGCAGGGGCTATGACGTCATCACGTTCCCGATGCTCTTAAAGGGACCCTGCACCAATAACCCAACCCAGCATGTACATATCGCAACATTGCTATACAAAGTGAATTGTGTTTAGGTACATATAACAGCATTGGCTATACATTGTGTTATTGTCCCTAATGTGGTCTCTGCCCCAAGTGAACCTTTGTTGCACCGTCTCCAGGGCAAGTAGGTGAGGAAATTCTAAGTGTTGATTATAAACTTTCGAAGCTCTCTTGATTCAAAACTTTTCATTTAGGTTGGAAATTTGCTAATATTTAAGAAGGGTGGGAGAGAAGCCAGGTAATTACAGGCCTGTCAGTTTAACCTATGTTGTGGGGATGCTATAGACCCTGTACTTGAACAAGCGAGCTGATCAGAGAGCACCATCGTAGCTTTGTTAAATCTAGTATTTTTTGAGCTGGTCACTAATAATATAGATAAGGGAGTGTCTATGTATGCTATCTACACTGAGTTCGAGAAGGCATCGATCAGGTTCCACACAAGAGATTATTAGTAAAAATGAGAGCGCATAGAATTGGAGGCAGCCTATTGACTTAGGTTGGAAATTGGTTGGGGGTTGGAGTCAGAGTGGGGATAAAGGGAATGTGTTCTCATTGGCAGAGTATGACATGGTGTTCCCCAGGCATCTGCTTTGGGGCCTGGACTTTTCACCATATTTATTAATGACTTGGATTAAGGAATAGAGTTGTATATCCAAGTTTGCAGATGATACTAAGAAGGAACAGTGAGTAGTGTAGATAGGAGCAGGAAGTTGCAGAGGGACATTGATAGATTGTGAGTGGGCAAAACTGTGGGAAACTGAGTTCAGTGTAGGCAAGTGTAAGGTCATCCACTTTGAACTGTAGAGGAGCAAAGCGATTTAGGAGTCCAGGTTCACAATCATTAAAAGCCAGTAGATGGGTACAAAAAGGATAATGGAATGTTGGCCTTTATCTCCAGGGGCTGGAATATGAAGGGGTGGAAATGATGCTTCAGTTGTCTAGAGCCTTGGTCAGACCCCATCTGGTGTGTTTACTCTTGGGCACTGGACCTCAGGACGGATATATGGGCCGGGGGGGGGGGGGGGGGGGGGGGGGTGCAGTGCAGATTTAGCAGAATGATACCGGGGCTTAGAGGGTTAAATTACGAGCACAGGTTCCATAAACTTAGCTTCTGAGAAACGATTTCCTCTTGGGGGAATTTTGAACAATTTTCTCTAGTGAGGGAATTTTGAACAAAGAGGCATAATCTTAAAATTAGAGCTCGGCTCTTCGGGAGTAAAATTGGGAAGCACCTCTTCGCAGAAAGGGTAGTGGAAATCTGGAACTCCCTTCCCTCCAAAGACTCTGGATTCTGGGAGTTAATTGTAGCTTTCAGGACTGAGATGGGTAGAGTTTTGTTGGGTAAGGGTATCCAGGGGTATGGAGCAAAGGTGGGTAAATGGGGTGAGGCACAGGTCAGCCATAATCTAATTGGCAGAGCAGGCTCGAGAGGCTGAATGGCCTTCTCCTCCTGTGTCCTGAAGGTCTGGATTTGTGCCGTTGGTAGGTGCTGTTTTGTGTATATGTTGCTGTATCTTGGCCTGTACTCTCCCACAGGGTCCCAGTGAGTAGTTTGACCAATGCTTATCTTTAATGTGTAACGAGGCTGGATTAATTAATGATCTCGAAGTGAAGGATCCTCTTGGGAAGAGTGATCATAGCATGGCAGAATTTCAAATTCAGTTTGAGGGTGAGAAAGCTAGGTCTCAAACTAGTGTCCTGAACTCTTATAAAGGTAATTACAAAGGTATGAAGGCAGACTTGGTTAAAGTGGACTGGGAAAATATATTACAGGGTAAGTCTGTAGAAAAGCAGTGGCAAACATTTAAGGAGATATTTCATAACTCTCAGCAAAGATATATTCCAGAGAGAAAGAAAGACTAAGAAAAGGATGAACCATCCGTGGCTAACTAAGGAAGTAAAGGATGGTATCAAATTGAAAACAAAAGCATACAATGTTGTGAAGAATAGTGAAAGGCCAGAGGATTGGGAAATTTTTAAAAACCAGCAAAGGACGACTCAAAAAATTGAGAGAAGATAGCTTATGAGAGTAAGCTAGCAAGAAATATAAAAACAGACAGTAAGAGCTTCTACAGGTATATAAAAAGGAAGAGAGTAGCTAAAGTAAACGTTGGTCCCCTAGAGGATGAGACTGGGGAATTAATAATGGGAAACAGAGAAATGACGGAGACTTTGAACAAATATTTTGTTTCAGTCTTCACGGTAAAAGACACTAAAAGCATCCCAATAATGGACAATCAAGGGGCTATTGGGGTGGGGGGGGAACTTAAAACAATCACTATCACCAGAGAGAAAGTACTAGGCAAACTAATGGGACTAAAGGTGGACACGTCCCCTGGACCCGATGGCCTGCATCCTAGGGTCTTAAGAGGTGGCTGCAGAGATAGTGGATGCATTGGTTGTAATCTACCAAAATTCCCTGGATTCTGGAGAGTTCCCAGCCGACTGGAAAACCGCTAATGTAACGCCCCTATTTAAGAAAGGAGGGAGACAGAAAGCAGGAAACTATAGACCAGTTAGCCTAACATCTGTCATTGGGAAAATGCTGGAGTCCATCATTAAGGTGTGCTAGCAGGACATTTAGAAAATCATAATATAGTCAAGCAGCGTCAGCGTGGTTTTATGAAAGGGCAATCACGTTTGACAAATTTGCTGGAATTCTTTGAGGATGTAACGAGCAGGGTGGACAAGGGTGAGCCAGTGGATGTCGTGTATTTGGATTTCCAGAAGGCATTTGATAAGGTGCCACATAAAAGGTTACTGCACAAGGTAAGAGCCCACGGGGTTGGGGGTAATATATTAGCATGGTTAGAGGATTGGCTAACAAACAAAATTGGGATAAATGGGTCATTTTCAGGTTGGCAAACTGTAACTAGTGGGGTGCCCCAGGGATCAGTGCTGGGGCCTCAGCTATTTACAATCTATATTAATGACTTGGATGAAGGGACTGAGTGTAATGTAGCAAAATTTGCTGATACAAAAATAGGTGGGAAAGCAAATTGTGTGGAGGACGCAAAGAATCTCCAAAGGGATATCGACAGGCTAAGTGAGTGGGCAACAATCTGGCAGATGGAGTATAATGTGGGAAAATGCGAGGTTATCCACTTTGGTAGGAAAAATAAAAAAGCAAATTACTATTTAAACGGGGAGAGATTACAAAATGCTGAGGTACAGAGGGATCTGGGGGTCCTTGTACATGATTCATAAACGTTAGCATGCAGGCACAGCAAGTAATTAGGAAGGCAAATGGAATGTTGGCCTTTATTGCAAAGGGAATGGAGTATAAAAGTAGGGAAGTCCTGTTACAACTGTACAGGGCGTTGGTGAGACCACACCTGGCGTACTGCGGACAGTTTTGGTCTCCTTATTTAACGAAGGATATACTTGCATTGGAGGCAGTTCAGAGAAGGTTCACGAGGTTGATTCCGGAGATGAAGGGGTTGTCTTATGAAGAAAGGTTGAGCAGGTTGGGCCTATACTCATTGGAGTTTAGAAGAATGAGAGGGGATCTTATTGAAACATATAAGATTCTGAAGGGGCTTGACCAGGTAGATGCAGAGAGGATGTTTCCCCTCATGGGAGAATCTAGAACTAGGAGGCATTATTTCATAAGGGGCCAAATGATCATCATCTGCTCCTACGTCTTATGAAATTAATCCAAGAACGGGGATTCCTGTTTCCAGGGAATTTGTTATTAGGAACATTCAAGCTGCTGTGAAGGGAGATGGCATTTAGAATTTCCATTTGCAGCTGCTGTTTATCAGATCCCTAAATGTCCCGGGGGCTTTGCCCCTTCCTCCTGTCGATCAGTCACATCACCTGCAGGTGGGTGACGGGCAGTGTCACCGTCCAGCTCCTTGTAGCAGTACATTGGCGAACCGCCAGCAACATGGGTACCACAGCTAATGGTGCTGCCATTTCTCACCCCACCACTCGAACAGGCACAGCTCCTCGTCCTGGGTGTGAAGCAGACATTTCACTAGAATCGTAGAATAGTATAGCACATAAGGAGGCCATTCGGCCCATCGAGTCTGCGCTAGGTCTTTCGAAGAGCAATCCAGTTAGTCCCAGTCCCTCGCTCTTTCCTAATTAAAAAATGGTAACCATGGTCCACTCTCTCACACACACACACACACACACACACACACACACACACAGGGCAAGTTGAAGGGAGCTTAACCTAAACCAACTTAATACCAATTTAAAATAGGGAAATGCTAAACTGCAAGAGATATAAATAGCCTGGAACATATTGAACAAAGTCCCTGGCTGAGTATATGCAAAGCCACAGCTCCATTTAAGGCAGCAGGCTGTGCCTGGTCCAGTCTTGCTCGTGTACAGGTGACTGGGAACTAGCTACAGAGAGGAGGAGTGTGCTGTCCAATCGCTGGGCAGTGGGCGGGCTGGCGGTGAGTTAGCGGGGGGGGGGGGTGAGTTAGCGGAGGGTTTGACAGTGGGCGGGCTGGCGGTGAGTTAGCGGGGGGGGGTTTGACTGGGCGGGCTGGCGGTGAGTTAGCGGGGGGGGTTTGACCGAGTGGGCAGTGGGTTAGCGGGGGGGGTTTGACAGCGAGTGGGCAGTGGGTTAGCGGGGGGAGTGGGCAGTGGGTTAGCGGGGGGGGTTTGACAGCGAGTGGGTTAGTGGGGGGGTTTGACAGTGGGCGGGCTGGCGGTGAGTTAGCGGGGGGGTTTGATGGTGGGTGGGCTGGCGGTGAGTTAGCGGGGGGGGTTTGACAGCGAGTGGGTTAGTGGGGGGGGTTTGACAGCGAGTGGGCAGTGGGTTAGCGGGGGGGTTTGACAGCGAGTGGGTTAGCAGGGGGGGTTTGACTGGGCGGGCTGGTGGTGAGTTAGCAGGGGGGGTTTGACGGTGGGTGGGCGGTGGGTTAGCGGGGGGGATTTGACAGTGTGTGGGTGGGCAGTGAGTTAGTGGGGGGGTTTGACAGCGAGTGGGCTGGCGGTGAGTTAGTGGGGGGGTTTGACAGCGAGTGGGCTGGCGGTGAGTTAGCGGGGGGGTTTGACAGTAGGCTGGCGGTGAGTTGGGGGGGTTTGACAGTGGGCGGGCTGGTGGTGAGTTAGCGGGGGGGGTTTGGCAGTGGGCTGGCGGTGGGGGTTTGACAGCGAGTGGGCTGGCGGTGAGTCAGCGGGGGAGGTTTGAGAGTAGGTGGGCAGTGGGTTAGCGGGGGGGTTTGACAGTGGGTGGGCTGGCGGTGAGTTAGTGGGGGGGGTTTGACAGTGGGCGGGCTGGCGGTGAGTTAGCGGGGCGGGCTGGTTGGCAGTGGGTGGACAGTGGGTTGGCTGGTGGGTCAGAGAACGTGTTTATTGTTCCAGCTGCAGTCGAACGAAGTAGAATTGGACAGTGAGCCCCTGGCTGAGTTTCTGTTTAACTGCTCCCTGGGGGTAGGTTAGACACAGATTCCATGAAAATGCAGCCTTTGGTCACAATAGGTCCTAGCAGCATGGAGAATACTTTGTGTGAGATAGAGAGACCCTCGCTATTATCTCTCCTGCACAATGTGGGATTAAAGCTCTGCTCTGAGCTGCTCTCCGGAGGTGGGGCTAATGTTATTGTGGCTTCAGCTTGGTGGCATTTTCTCAGATAAACCTGGGTGGGATCTTCTTCGATGTTTCTTGTCCTCCCAACTAACTCGCTGTTCTCCAGGATTCTTCTGTACTCAACTCTTCGTAAGAGTTTTGATTACTTTGCGATTGTAGATACATCTGGGCCGACCTTGTTGCTACAGGACAAGGGGTGTCTCTCTCAGTCTGCAATGGAAGGGGGTTGATCTGTGTCGGGCTACTGAGGGGACACGGCATTCGTTTCCTTACTGACTCTTCTCACTGCTTTGACCCGCAGGTCTGGTCTCTCTTTGACCTAATCCGTTACTCTGTGGGTGTCTGCAATCAGATCGCCTCCCACCTTCGCATTAATATCTTCAAAATCAGCCCCGTCTCCTCGCCATCCAACTCCCAGGAGCAGAACCATCACAAGTGACTTAACCACTGTGCTCGATGAGAGGAAACCCCAGGACACGACTGAGGGAATGTACATAGAGAGAAAAATATGGAAATGGGCGAAAAAGTGAACAAATTATTAATTTATGGTTCAATCATTGTGTGCACTTTTTTTTTTGTTTAAATTAAGCCTCAGTTTCTGAATGAAGCCTAACACTCCTAAACTAGCAGACTGTGATGGGAAGGACTGACTCACCCTGCATGCATGTCTCCCTGTAACACTGACAGGTCAGGAAGCGACATGGCGTTGTGTGTCTGCTCCGTTTGGACCTGAACCACTACCGGACACACTGTCGTGTTCACAGGATGTGCTCAGTCTTTTCTTCAGCCCTTTTGGTTTGATCGAGCTGCTGACTGTCCACAGGCCTGGTACAGCGCTCGAGGTTTGGGAGTGAGCTTAATGGAAGTTCCTGCAACTTGACTATCTTGGGGAAAACCAGACGAGCCATATTGCAGGTAAGGATTAGGTAGGGAGGTGTTTTGTGACTCACAGGCAGCAGCTGTGAGGTGGGTGGGCTGCAGGAATGAGAGTGAGAAAAACCTGGTTGTTTGGGCAAAGGCCTTTCCAACCCGATGAGGTCTTTTTAAAATTTAAAAGGGGTGCGAGCGAGCGAGGCACCAGTGCCTGTGGTACCCAAAGGTTTTGCAATGCGCTGTTTGCAGTATATGTCCCAATCACACCAGTAAAGCTGTCTTTGAGATGCTGCTGTTAACTACTCACTGTACAGGGGTGTGTAATTAAAGGGAAAGGCCTTATTTGGGCTGGTCTGGCACTTTAAGGAGCAGATTTTGATATGTTGCGCGTCCATTTTGCTCGCTGTGCATTATTTGCTGCACGCAAGGAGTAAATAGCCACAACCTTGTGTCCATTTTAACAAAGCGCTTTCAGTTTCAAAAAACATTGTCTGGAGGATCTGGTAACTCCTGACCCTTCACCCCTGCCCCATAGATTTTTGTCTCGTAGGTGAGCCCACACCTTCCTAACTAGCGATCCGTGCCCACACCTTCCTAACTAGCGATCCGTGCCCACACCTTCCTAACTAGCGATCCGTGCCCACACCTTCCTAACTAGCGATCCGTGCCCACACCTTCCTAACTAGCGATCCGTGCCCACACCTTCCTAACTAGCGATCCGTGCCCACACCTTCCTAACTAGCGATCCGTGCCCACACCTTCCTAACTAGCGATCCGTGCCCACACCTTCCTAACTAGCGATCCGTGCCCACACCTTCCTAACTAGCGATCCGTGCCCACACCTTCCTAACTAGCGATCCGTGCCCACACCTTCCTAACTAGCGATCCGTGCCCACACCTTCCTAACTAGCGATCCGTGCCCACACCTTCCTAACTAGCGATCCGTGCCCACACCTTCCTAACTAGCGATCCGTGCCCACACCTTCCTAACTAGCGAAAGCTTGTGCTGCCATTAAAGGAATGAACCAATAACATTCACTGAGGAACCTGCACCTGAGCAGTTTTCACTTGGGGAATTATTATTCAAATAAATCAGATTCTCGCCACATGCCTTGAAAATAAGAGTGCGTTTCCTCCTCGACCAATTCTCATGGATGTACCGATTGTACAATGGTTTATAGGCTTAAATATTACTGAAAATATACAGTCTGCAACTTGTGCCTAAAGCTTGTATCTTTCTGCCAGTGAGAAAATTAGCTGCTGAACTGGAAGCTGAACAGACACTGGGTCTAAACTGGCTGTGTACACCTGCTTATCACCTGTCCTGTAGGATCATTCTTCACATCACTATGTGCTAGAAGGGTTCCTTCCTGTGAGTGGGTAATGAATCCGTACCCTTGTATTAAAGGTGACCTCCACAATGTTGAGATTGCTGTTCACCTTTTGCGTTGCAGGGAATGCTTCATTTGTCTGAGGGAGCTTGGGCCTGTCAGCCTTTACCTCGCAGATGGACATAATCAAACCTAAAAGTGTTCCAACTGTGGTTGATGGCAGTTGTGCAGATACCAGTGCTGTGTATCTGAGTTACTGTGCTCTGACGCATGTTGGTCTGGTATGGAAATGAGGGACCACAAGCTGATGCTAAAATGTGCAGTGTCTCTAGAGACAGCACAAGCTTTTCCAGTCAGAGGAACACTGAGGGTAGCTGCTGAAAGGCTTCAAATATTGAAGTGGTGAGAGCTTCAGACGGGAAACATTGCTTCCACTTTCAGTATACACCCCACAACGTGCAGCTCCCACTACCTGACATGGGTAACTTAGGGTTTGCTTAACCCTGGAGTACTTACCACTTGTTTGATCAGTTCCTGTGTCTGGGATGGATTTGTGCTGTTGTACACTGGGGCATTACTGCCTTGGGGTGCTCTCCTTTTGACTGTCAGTTGTGTAATTATGAAGCATGACGTGTGGAAAAGCAGAACTCCACCTGAATAATTAGCCGCTGTACTGAGATCCTGTGGTTCTAACCCTTGGCTCACAGCAAACAATTTATTTTCAGTGGCATCTGTCAACGATCCGATCTTTTGTGGTGCTGAAGTTTACAGGTCTGGGGTACTGGCGCTATCGAGAGAAGCAGTAGCTCGCTGCCCGTCCCACCATGATTCTTTGCCTGTAGTTCTATAGCATAGAGGAGCGGTGCTATAGTTAACCCGTCCCCGTGCGCACACTGCTTATGTTCATTAGGAGCTTTGCCATATACCTGCACTTGTATACCTTCTCTTGTATGTGTTTTTGTTCAGGAAATGCCATGTAACAGGACAAGGAAAACTGGCACTAGGTAGAATCAAAAGTACATTGCTTCCCTGGGCTAAACACGTCAACTTTGTTATTTCTTTTGATACCAGGGAGCCTTGTATTAGCTAGAAAATGGTGCAAACTCCTGTGAATATTGGACAGTAACTGGAGAACACAAGCTTGTTCTTCACCTAATTTCCCTGTGGAGTTTGATCCACGAGGGTTTCACTTTTTTGCCTTCTGGGTTCAAAACAGGTGGCTTTTTTTTTGCATATGTAATTATTTTGATAAACATGCATTTGCAAAGCATATACTTTTTGCTTACTGAAGAAGTTTTTCCTGAGCGTATACTGCTCCCAGTATTGTGACTAGTACAGGGCTGTGGCTGATGAATAGGGGTAGGGATGGACACTATATTCACATATGCAGTGGGTCCTGCGACTTTGAAGTGATTTTAAAAGACCGCAAATGACTTCAGGCATCTTTGATCTCAAAGAATTTCTGCTATAATGTGAATTGACATTTTGCATTGTGGTAAAGGGTGCTGGACATGCACAGACGGTTCACATCTGTGAAAATGCCCTAACTATGCAAGAATCTGACCGTATACTGTCCATGGCACCAACACTATTTACACTGGGCTGTCACCTTGGAATAACGACGAACAGTTGCCACACAAGTATTATGACTGGATTCCTGACAGTATTTTATAAACCCTTTGTGCAAAGTGCAGGGCCGTCCTGTATTTTCAAATATACGGTTGGGGGAGTTGTCTCCATTTATGAATCTCTGGGTCACTGCTCATGTTTTATGTAATTTGAGTGCAACGCAGAAGGGTTCTTTATTTATGATTGGTTGTTAGTGGTGAGGCTGCACGCCTGACATCACTAACCCAGCCACAGCCCCGTCTTGCTCACATTTCCAAATGCCAGATATGATTTATAAAATGAACCAAAGTATTTTCCTCGCCCTCGCCCCTTTTCTTGGGGTTAGCTGTTTTTGCACGAGGTGTTGTAACTGGAAGAGTCCAATGAGGTGTTATGTAACAGAAATAATTTGCTAAATGGAGCAGGAATAATCCAATGAGGTCCTCCAATGCACCAGCCCCATTCACTTGGAGCAACTGGATATAATGGAAATTTCATTAATTTGTTTTGCACAAATCTTGTTTGTTTGTGAACATACAGATGGTTCTCACTTAATTTTGCCTTTTAGTGTAACTGATGAGCCTCTTGATTTTATTATTCATGCTTAATTGTAATTTTCTGTTCTTTCTAAATAAAATAAAAAATACTAAGTGCTGGTGTAAATAAAGATTGCTTTATTCATGATGAGTGTGTATGTTGTGGTCAAATTCTGTTCATTAATATCTACCGCCCAGTCCATTTGCCAATATGAAATCCCTAGCTGCTCCCTGCTCATAAACTCTCAGCTCCCCATCTCTCTTCCTACCTCATGCCCCAGCACTGGTGACAGTGCCTTGGCCCCCTCATTCCCTCTACAAACTAACAAACATGAGCATGAATGTTATTTTTAAAAACCCAACTGGAACCTGTGCCCCCGGCCTGCCTGCGAAGTGACTCCAGTCCCACACTACATAGTTAACGCTTAATACTCTCGGTGCAACTAGAGGAGGGCAACAAATGTGGCTTTGTCAGTGTTCTCTTCATAACCAGAATTTAAATAAAAATCCTGTGCTTTTCCACCATTATTCATTCATACTGCCTTCCATTGATGTACCTCACTCTCAGTCGCCGAGGGCAAGCCAGCCTTGGGGCGGCCAGGGGATCCTAGTGCCAGTAACCAGGAGAGCCGGCCCGTGCCGATGATAATGGGAAGTGCCTTTACATGGCTTGGGACAGGGCAATCGGTTAATGTGCTGGAATCTCGCTGCTAAAAAATCAACAGGAATATCTCCTCTGATTCTTCCCCTTGTCAACATGAGCCTGTTGTCCTGATCACGTTTCCCCAGCTCAGGTTGGTTTGCTGTTTAGATGGATGATGAACAAGAGAAATTATTTTGACTAGAATGTGTTGCATTTGAAGGCATCACTCGTTACCGCCGCGAAAATCTCGGTGCTTTGCCAGTGCTTTTCAGACAGGTTCGGCGGATAGAATTGCTAACGAAGTGGCAGAATTAAATTAGAGTTTGGTTTTATTCTGCGTAACAACTTCAACACAATGACAGAGCACTGAAGAGCACCTTTACTGTTACAATAACATGAAGGCAGCTTTAAAACCAACCAGCATTTTAAAATCGCAACTGTAAATGGAGTTTGCTGCTGCAACAAAATAATCAGTTGTTTAACGGAATGGTTTCCATGCAGTCTGGATGGTTTGTGTTCCCTGACTGACATCACATTAGCATAGACTGTAGGGACTTCCGCACTGTGGCCATCTCCTGCTGCTGCTGCACGGTGGAGCAGAAAGAGCACATTACAATCGACAGGAATTCAAACCACCTGTCTAAAAGATTCTAAACTCCCTTACCCAGAAAGGCTCGATCTGACTGCTTGTACACATGCCCTCCCCTATACATCAACTGGATTTAGATTAGCTGTCTGGGTGTTGGAAGAACAGCTTGGAAGAAGTCACGCTTACTTGTGATGGATGTTGTCGATCTCCTTGTAAGCCAGCAGCAACTGTGGGGGTTACCATTCTGTGCATGTAGACTGCCCGTGATCATTTGGCCAGTGTGCATGTGGGAGGCCTGGTGCTGTAACCCAGCAGAGCTGTCCTGCCACAACAGCTGGGCATCTCCACACACGTACACCATGTCCTAACCTGCACCATGAAGTTCTCAATTCATTCTAAATTTTATCCAATGAACTGAAAGAAACTTGCATCAAATTACATTATAAATTTGCCTAGGATTCTGACTCCAAGTGTGACGAGTCTGCTGCAAAGCACAGGAAGTGTGCTCAGAGACAGGAAACGTGGTCTGAGAGACCGGAAACGAGGTCTGAGAGACAGGGCAAGTGTGCAGAAGTATCTTAACATAGGAGGAGTAGTAGAACATTCAGCCCCTCGAGCCTGTTCCATTAGATCATGGCTGATCTGTATCTCAACTCTATTTACCCACCTTTTTTCTGTAACGCTTAATACTTACCCAACAAAAATCCACTACCTTTTTTTATTAAGTGCTTCCTAACATCAACCCTGATTTTAAGTTTTGCCCCTTGTACTGGACTCTCCCACCAGAGGAAATAGTTTCTCTCTACTCTTATCAAATCCATTTAACATCTTAAACACCTCCATTATATCACCTCCATGTTCTATACTGGTTAGGCCCCATTGAGAGCACTGTGTCTAGCTCTGGGCACCGCACCTCAGGAAGGACCTATGGGCCTTGGAGGGGGTGCAGCGCAAATCACCAGAATGATACTGGAACACTGAAAGGGGAAGATGCGTTTGGTGGTGGGATCACACTGGAGGTGGCGGAAATGGCGGAGGATGATCTGTTGACTGTGGAGGCTGGTGGAGTGAAAGGTGAGGACAAGGGGAACCCTATCGTGGTTCTGGGAGGGAGGGGAAGGGGTGAGAGCAGAAGTGCGGGCAATGAAACGGACAATGCTTTCAGCATTCCGAAGGGACCGTTCCCTCCGCGACACCCTGATCCACTCCTCAATCACCCTTTGCGGGAACACCTCCATTCAGTCCAGAAGCGTGACCCCGAACTTCCGGTCGTTTGTCACTTTAATTCTCCGCTCCTCTCCCACTCTGACCTCTCGGTCTTTGGCCTCCTCCACTATTCCAATGAAGCTCAATGTAAGCTCGAGGAACAGTACCTCATCTTTCGATTAGGTACTTCACAGCCTTCTGGACTCAACAGAGTTCAACAATTTCAGGCTATAACCTCAGCCCCTATTTTTTCAGATGGCAGCTGTTGATGATTCTGCCATTCCCATCTCTTCTAGACTCATCTTTTAAGAACATAAGAAGTAGGAGCAGGAGTAGGCCATACGGCCCCTCGGGCCTGCTCCGCCATTCAATAGGATCATGGCTGATCTGAATCTAGACTCACGTCCACTTCCCTGCCCTCTCCCCGTAACCCCTAATTCCCTTATCTGCTAGGAAAATGTCTATCTCCATTTTAAATGTATTTAATGTTGCAGCTTCCGCAGCTCTCTGGGGTAGCAAATTCCATAGATTTACTACCCTCTGAGTGAAGAAGTTTCTCCTCATCTCAGTTTTGAAAGGGCAGCCCCTTATTCTTAGATTATGCCCCCTAGTTCTAATCTCACCCATCAGTGGAAACATCCTCACCGCATCCACCCGATCAAGCCCCCTCACAATCTTATATGTTTCGATAAGATCGCCTCTCATTCTTCTGAACTCCAATGAGTAGAGTCCCAACCTACTCAACCTTTCCTCATACGTCAACCCCCTCATCTCCGGAATCAACCGAGTGAACCTTCTCTGAACCACCTTGAGAGCAAGTATATCTTTTCTTAAATATGGAAACCAAAACTGCACGCAGTATTCCAGGTGTGGCCTCACCAATACCCTGTATAACTGCAGCAAGACTTCCCTGTTTTTATACTCCATCCCCCTTGCAATAAAAGCCAAGATTCCATTGGCCTTCCTGATCACCTGCTGCACCTGCATACTAACTTTTTGTGTTTCATGCACCAGGACCCCCAGATCCCTTTGTACTGTAGCACTTTGCAGTTTCTCTCCATTTAGATAATAACTTGCTCTTTGATTTTTTTCTGCCAAAGTGCATAACCTCACACTTTCCAACATTATATTGCATCTGCCAAATCTCTGCCCACTCACTTAGCCTGTCTATGTCCTTTTGCAGGTTTTTTATGTCCTCCTCACTCACTGCTTTCCCTCCCATCTTTGTACCGTCGGCAAACTTGGATATGTTGCACTCGGTCCCTTCCTCCAAATCGTTAATATAGATTGTAAAGAGTTGGGGTCCCAGCACTGACCCCTGCGGAACACCACTAGTTACTGATTGCCAGCCTGAGAACGAACCATTTACCCCAACTCTTTGTTTTCTGTTAGATAGCCAATCTTCCACCCATGCCAGTATATTACCCCCAATCCTGTGATTTCTTATCTTGATCAGTAATCTTTTGTGTGGCACCTTGTCAAATGCCTTTTGGAAGTCCAAATACACTACATCCACTGGTTCCCCTTTATCCACCCTGTATGTTACTTCCTCAAAGAATTCGAGCAAATTTGTCAAACATGACTTCCCCTTCATAAAACCATGCTGACTCTGTCCTATTAAATTATGTTTATCCAAATGCTCTGTTACTGTTTCCTTAATAATGGACTCCAACATTTTACCAACCACAGATGTTAGGCTAACTGGTCTATAGTTTCCAGCTTTTTGTCTACTTCCCTTCTTAAATAAGGGTGTTACATTAGCAGTTTTCCAATCTGCTGGGACCTTTCCTGAGTCCAGGGAGTTCTGGAAAATAATCACCAATGCATCCACAATCCGTACCGCCACTTCTCTCAAGACCCTAGGATGTAGGCCATCAGGTCCGGGGGATTTATCCGCCTTAAGTCCCATTATTTTACTGAGTACCATCTCCTTAGTGATTTTAATCGTGTTTAGCTCCTCCCCCCCCCCCATTGCCCCCTGTTTGTCCAGTGTTGGGATATTTTTAGTGTCCTCTACTGTAAAGACTGATACAAAATATTTGTTCAGCGTCTTTGCCATCTCCATGTTCCCCACCACTAGTTTCCCGGTCCCATCCTCTAAGGGACCAACGCTCACTTTAGCCACCCTTTTTCTTTTTATATAGCTGTAGAAACTCTTGCTATCTGTTTTTATATTTTTTGCTAGTTTACTTTCATAATCTATCTTCCCTTTCTTAATTAATCTTTTAGTTATTGTTTGCTGGCTTTTAAATGCTTCCCAATCTTCTATCCTCCCACTAGAGGGAGGGGAAGGGGTGAGAGCAGAAGTGCGGGCAATGAAACGGACAATGCTTTCAGCATTCCGAAGGGACCGCTCCCTCCGCGACTCCCTGATCCACTCCTAAATCACCCTTTGCGGAACACCTCCATTCAGTCCGGAAGTGTGACCCCGAACTTCCGGTTGTTTGTCACTTTAATTCTCCGCTCCTCTCCCACTCTGACCTCTCGGTCTTTGGCCTCCTCCACTATTCCAATGAAGCTCAACGTAAGCTCGAGAAACAGTACCTCATCTTTCGATTAGGTACTTCACAGCCTTCTGGACTCAACATAGAGTTCAACAATTTCAGGCTATAACCTCGGCCCCTATGTTTTCAGATGGCTGCTGTTGATGATTCTGCCATTCCCATCTCTTCTAGACTCATCTTTTGTTTCTTTACCTGTCACATTACCATCTCCTTTTGCTTTGTACAATCATCCCTTTTGTCATTTAATCACTCCTGCGTTCCACCCTATCACAGACCTTTCCTTCTGTTCTTTCCTCCCCTCCCCCCTTTCTCTGCCTCTGCACTTGCTTAAAACCTGTTACATCTCTAACTATTTCCAGTTCTGACGAAAGGTAATCGACCTGAAACGTTAACTCTGTTTCTCTCTCCACAGATGCTGCCTGACCTGCTGAGTATTTCCAGCATTTTCTGTTTTTATTATTCAGCCTTTTAAATTAATTCTTGTACCATCCCACTAGCTTTTAGTGATTTCTGTACTTGGACCCATAAATCTCTCTGCTCCTCCACAGTTCCTAGCTTCTTGCCATTTAGAAAACACTCTGATCTATCTTTCCTGGGTCCAAAGTGGATGACTTCACACTTTCCTACGTTAAACTCCATCTGCCACAGTTTTGCCCACCCACTTAATCTATTAATGCCCCATTGCAACTTTCTGCTCCCATTTACACTATTTACTGTGCCACCTAACTTAGTGTCGTCAGCTAACTTGGATATATGGTTCGCTATTCCTTCATCAAGTAATTTATAAATACAGTGAAAAGTTTGAAGCCCAGAACAGATCCCTGGGGGACACCACTTGTCACATCCTGCCAATCTGATTACATACACAATATCCCTACTCTATCTTCTACCTCCTAACCAAGTCTCTACCCATGTCAATAAGTTGACTCCAATTCCATGCACTCTCATTTTTATTAACAGTTTCTTACGTGGAATCTTATCGAACCTATTTACTACATATAAATAATAAATTGGTAGTAAGAGGGGTGGGGCCGATTAGGGACCAAAAAGGAAACCTACGCATGGAGGCTGAGGTGTAAAAAGGAGTACTTTGCATCTGTCTTCACCAAGGAAGAAGATGCTGCCAAAGTCATAGTGAAGGCAGAGGTAGAGGAGATACTGAATGGGATAAAAATTGATAAAGAGGTAACATAGAGATAGGAACAGGAGTAGGCCATTCGGCCCTTCGAGCCTGCTCCGCCATTCAATGAGATCATGGCTGATCCTCGTCTGAGATCATAGCTGATCTTACCAGTTCAGTACCCCGTCCCCGCCTTTTCTCCGTAACCCTTAATCCCCTTAGCCTTCAGAAATATATCCAATTCTCTCTTGAAAATATTTATTGAATTAGCCTTCACAGCCCTCTGTGGCAGGGAATTCCACAGGCTCACCACTCTTTGAGTGAAGAAATTCTTCCTCATCTCTGTTTTAAATGATTTGCCCGCTATTTTTAGACTGTGGCCCCTGGTTCTGTGCTCCCTGGCCATTGGAAACATTCTCTCTGAATTCAGCCTGTCCAGGCCTGCCATAACTTTATATGTTTCGATGAGATCCCCTCTCAATCTTCTAAACTCCAGTGAGTACAAGCCCAAACTATTTAATCTCTCTTCGTAGGTCATTCCCGCCATTCCAGGTATCAGCCTGGTGAATCGCCGTTGCACTCTTTCCATGGCAAGAACATCCTTCCGCAGATGGGGCGACCAAAACTGTACACAATACTCCAGATGCGGTCTCACCAGCACCTTGTACAGCTGTAGTAAGGTATCCCTATTCCTATACTCGAACCCCCTTGATATGAAGGCCAACATACCATTTGCCTTCTTAATCGCCTGTTGCACCTGCATGCTCTCCTTCAGTGACTGGTGCACAAGAACACCCAGGTCCCTCTGCACTTCCCCATCTCCCAATCTATTGCCATTTAGATAATAATCTACCCTCCTGTTTTTACCCCCAAAGTGGATAACCTCGCATTTATCCACATTATAGTGCATCTGCCACGTATCCGCCCATTCCCCCAACCTGTCCAAATCGCACTGTAGCCTCCTGACATCCTCATCAGAGCCCACCCCTCCTCCTAGTTTAGTGTCGTCAGCGAATTTGGAAATATTGCATCCAATTCCCTGATCCAGATCATTTATATATATTGTGAACAGCTGGGGTCCCAGGACAGATCCTTGCGGCACCCCGCTGGTCACTGCCTGCCACTCTGAAAACGAGCCGTTTATTCCAACTCTCTGTTTTCTATCCGCCAGCCAGTTCTCTATCCACGTTAATACTTTGCCCCCAATCCCATGAGCCTTAATTTTGCATGACAATCTTTTGTGTGGAACCTTATCGAAGGCTTTCTGGAAGTCAAGGTACACCACATCCACTGGCTCTCCCCCATCTATTTTACCAGTTACTTCCTCAAAAAATTCCAGCAGATTAGTCAAACACGATTTACCCTTTGTAAATCCATGTTGACTCTGTCCGATCCTTTCCCCATTTGTCAAGTGCTCCGCTATTTTATCCTTAATAATGGACTCTAGCATTTTGCCCACAACCGATGTAAGGCTTACTGGTCTATAATTCCCTGCTTTCTCTCTACCCCCCTTTTTAAATATTGGGGTAACATTAGCTACCCTCCAATCCACGGGTACTGTTCCCGAGTCAATGGAGTTCCGGAAGATGATCCTTAGAGCATCTGCTATCTCCAGGGCCACCTCCTTAAGTACCCTAGGATGTAGTTTATCAGGCCCCGGGGATTTGTCGGCCTTCAGTCCCCTCAACTTACCCAACACCATATCCCTAGAGATACTAATTTCTGTCAGCTCCTCCCTCTCATTAGTCCCTATGTTTGCCGATATTCCTGGGAGGTTATTTGTGTCCTCCTTTGTGAATACAGAACCAAAGTATGAGTTTAATTGGTCTGCCATTTCCTTATTCTCCATTATATATTCTCCCGAATCGGACTGCAGGGGACCGACTTGGGATTTTACCAGTCTTTTCCTCCTGATATACCGATAAAAGCTTTTGCAGTCTGTCTTTATTTTTGCTGCAAGTTTACTTTCGTATTCTATTTTCCCCTTCCTGATTAATCCCTTTGTCCTCTTCTGCTGTATCCTGTACTGCCCCCAATCTTCCGGTCTGGTGCTTTTTTTTGCCAGTTGATATGCCCTTTTTTTTGATTTTATGCTGTCCCTAATTTCCCTCGTTATCCACGGTTGAGTCACCTTTTTAGGTTTATTTTTATGCCAAACCGGTATAAACATGTTCTGGAATTCTTCCATTCTATCTTTGAATGCTTGCCATTGTCTATCCACTGTCAATCCCCCCAGAAACACCACCCAATCAATCTTACCCAATTCCCATCTCATACCCTCGTAATTCCCTTTATTTAAGTTCTGGACCTTAGTCTCTGATTCAATTTCCTCACTCTCCATCTCGACTGAGAGCTCGATCATATTATGATCGCTCTGACCCAAGGGGCCTCGTACAAGAAGATTGGTGATAAGTCCCTTCTCATTGCACAATACCCAGTCTAAAATGGCCTGATCTCGAGTCGGCTCCTCGACATATTGGTCCAGATAACCGTCCCGAAAACATTCCAGGAATTCCTCCTCCTCAGAATTTTTACTAATTTGGGTAGTCCAATCAATATGTAAATTAAAGTCACCCATGATGACAGCTGTGCTCTTATCGCACGCTTCTCTAATTTCCCTTTTTATGCCTTCCCTCACCTCCATATTACTATTTGGAGGCCTATATATCACACCCACTAACGTTTTTCTCCCCTTGCTATTTCTCATTTCTACCCATACAGATTCCGTTTCATCCGAGTTAATATCCTTCCTTTCCATTGCATTAATCCCCTCCTTTACCAGCAATGCTACCCCACCTCCCCTACCTTTTTGCCGATCCTTCCTAAATATTGTATATCCCTGGATGTTAAGTTCCCAGCCTTGCCCACCCTGCAGCCACGTTTCTGTAATCCCAATCAAATCATACTTGTTTACCTCTATTTCCACAACTAATTCATCCACCTTGTTCCTAATGCTTCTAGCATTAAGATACAAAGCCTTCAGGCTTGCTTTTTTCACACTCTCATTATGAATTAGTTTGGCCCTTTGTGTTTCTCTCCTTTGCTTAGGTACTAGAAAGGCTGGCTGTATTTAAAGTAGATAAGTCACCAGGGCCGGATGGGATGCATCCTAGGATGCTAAGGGAAGTAAAGGTGGAAATTGCGGAGGTACTGGCCATAATCTTCCAATCCTCCTTAGAAACGGGTGGTGCCAGAGGACTGGAGAATTGTAAATGTTACACCCTTGTTCAAAAAAGGGTGTAAAGATAAACCCAGCAACGACAGGCCAGTCAGTTTAACCTCAGGGAAGCTTTTAGAAACAATAATCAGGGACAAAATTAACAGTTACTTGGATAATTGTGGATTAATTAAGGAAAGCTAGCACAGATTTGTTAAAGGCAAATCGTGTTTAACTACCTTGATCGAGTTTTTTGATGAGGTAACAGAGCGGGTTGATGAGGGCAATGCAGTTGACATAGTGGACATGGATTTCCAAAAGGCGTTCGACAACGTGCCACAAAATAGGCTTGCCAGCAAAGTTGAAGCCCATGGAATAAAAGGGATAGTGGCAGCATGGATACGGAATTGGCTATGTGACAGGAAACAGAGAGTGGTGATGAACGGTTGTTTTTCGGACCGGAGGAAGGTACACAGTGGTGTTCTCCAGGGGTCGGTTCTAGGACCACTGCTTTTCTTGATATGACTTGGTTGTGGGTGTACAGGGCACAATTTCAAAATTTGCAGATGACACAAAAGTTGGAAGTATAGTGAGCAGTGAGGAGGATAGTGATAGACTTCAAGAGGACAGACAGGTTGTTGGAATGGGCGGACACGTAGCAGTTGAAATTTAACGCAGAAAAGTGCAAAGTGGTACATTTTGGTAGAAAGAATGAAGAGAGGAAATATAAACTAAAGGGTACAATCCTAAAGGGGGTATATGAACAGAGAGACCATGAGGTATATGTGCACAAGTCGTTGAAAGTGGCAGGGCAGGCTGAGAAAGCGGTTAAAAAAGCTTACGGGATCCTGGGCTTCATAAATAGAGGTAAAGAGTACAAAAGCGTGGACACAACAACAACTTGTATTTATATAGCGCCTTTACCGTAGTAAAACGTCCCAAGGCGCTGCACAGGAGTATTATAAGACAAAAAATTTGACACCGAGCCACATAAGGAGAAATTAGGGCAGGTGACCAAAAGCTTGGTCAAAGAGGTAGGTTTTAAGGAGCGTCTTAAAGGAGGAGAGAGAGGTAGCAAGGCGGTGAGATTTAGGCAGGGAATTCCAGAGCTTAGGGCCTAGGCAACATAAGGCACGGTCACCAATGATTGAGCGATTATAATCAAGGATGCTCAAGAGGGCAGAATTAGAGGAGCGCAGATATCTCAGGGGGGTTGTGGGGCTGGAGGAGATTACAGAGATAGGGAGGGGCGAGGCCATGGAGGGATTTGAAAACAAGGATGGGAATTTTGAAATGATGATGAACCTGTATAAAACACTGCTTCTGCCTCAACTGGAGCACTGTGTCCAATTCTGGGCACTGTACTTTAGGAAGGAAGTGAAGGCCTTAGTAATAGAGTGATCATGGGGGACTTTAACCTACATATAGACTGGGCAACCAAATTTGCAGTAATAGTGTGGAGGATGAATTCATAGAATGTATGCAAGATAGTTTTCTAGATCAGTATGTATTTTAGATCTAGTATTCTGCAATGAGAAAGGGTTAATTAATAACCTTGTAGTAAAGGAGCCTTATTTTCAGAAGGCATTCGATAAGGTGCCACACAAGAGGTTATTAAACAAAATTAGGGCTCATGGGATTGGGGGTAATATACTAGCATGGACTGAGGATTGATTAATGGACAGAAAACAGAGAGTAGGAATAAACGGGTCATTTTCGGGTTGGCAGGCTGTAACTAGTGGGGTACCGCAAGAATCAGTGCTTGAGCCTCAGCTATTCACAATCTACATCAATGATTTGGATGAGGGGACCAAATGTAATATATCCAAGTTTGCTGATGATACAAAGCTGGGAATGTAAGTTGTGAGGAGGATGCAAGGAGGCTTCAAGGAGATATAGACAGGCTCAGTGAGTGGGCAAGAACATGGCAAATGGAATATAATGTGGAGAAATGTGAAGTTATCCACTTTGGTAGGAAAAATAGAAAAGCAGGGTATTTTTTAAATGGTGAGAGATTGGGAAATGTTGGTGTTCAGAGGGACCTGGGTGTCCTTGCACACAAATCACTGAAAGTTAACATGCAGGTACAGCAAGCAATTAGGAAAACAAATGGTATGTTGGCCTTTATTACAAGAGGATTTGAGTATAAGAGTAAAGACGTCTTACTACAATTATATAGGGCCCTGCTGAGACCACACCTGGAGTATTGTGTACAGTTTTGGTCTCCTTACCTAAGAGGGAGTGCAACGAAGGTTCACCAGACTGGTCTCTGGGATGGGGAGATTGTCCTATGAGGAGAGATTGAGGAGACTAGGCCTATATTCTCTAGAGTTTAAAAGAATGAGAGGTGATCTCATTGAAACATACAACATTCTTACAGGGCTTGACAGGGTAGATGTTTCCCCTGGCTGGGGAGTCTAGAACCAGGGGTCAGACTCTCAGAATAAGGAGTCGGCCATTTAGGACTGGGCTGAGGAGAATTCTCTACCCCAGAGGGCTGTGGAGGCTCAGTCGTTGAGTATATTCAAGACAGAGATCGATAGATTTTTAGATATTAAGGGAATCAAAGGATATGGGGATAGTGCAAGAAAGTGGAGTTGAGGTAGAAGATCAGCCATGATCTCATTGAATGGTGGAGCAGGCTCGAAGGGCCAAATGGCCGACTCCTGCTCCTATTTCTTATGTTCTTAGAGAGGGTGCAGAAAAGATTTACGAGAATGTTTCCAGGGATGAGGGACTTCAGTTACGTGGACAGACTGGAGAAGCTGGGGTTGTTCTCCTTAGAGCAGAGAAGATTGAGAAGAGATTTGATAGAGGTGTTCAAAATCATGAGGGGTCTGGACAGAGTAGATGGAGAGAAACTGTTCCCATTGGCGGAAGGGTCGAGAACCAGAGGACACAGATTTAAGGTGATTGGCAGAAGAACCAAAGGCAACATGAGGAAAAACTTTTTTACTCAGCGAGTGGTTAGGATCTGGAATGCACTGCCTGAAAGGGTGGTGGGGGCAGATTCAATCACGGCTTTCAAAAGGGAGTTGGATAAGTACCTGAAGGAAAAAAATTTGCAGGGCTAGGGGGAAAGGGCGGAGGAGTGGGACTATCTGAAGTGCTCTTGCAGAGAGCCGGCACGGGCTCGACGGGCCAAATGGCCTTCTTCTGTGCTGTAACCATTCTATGATAATGCCTTCTGGAAGTCCATATAAATATCATCCATTGACACTCCCTTATCCAGCACGTTAGTTGCCTCCTCTATAAATTCAACAAGGTTAGTTAGACATGACTTACCCTTTACAAATCGATACTGGCTCTCTCTCATCAGTTCATATTTGTTCAAATGCTCAGTCACTCTGTCCCTAATAACAGATTCTAGTAATCTTTAATTTGTCAATCTTTAAGCTCATTAGTTTCTCCATCACCATTTTTTTTACTTTTACTGATTCTAGTTAGTTCCTGCCCTTGATTTATATTTTAGTTTTGCTTGTATCTCTGGTATTTTCTCATCCTCTGCTGTGAAGACTGATACAAAGTAGCTATTTAGTAAGTCTGTCATTTCCTGATTTCCAATTACACTATTTGCCTGTGTCTGTCATTAAGGGGCTCACATTACCCTGAGCCACTATCTTTCTCTTAATATGGTATTGTCCTTGATATTCCTCACAAGCTTTATCTCGTATTCCTTTTTTCAGTTCATGCCACATTCCTTGTATCTCTTTGCTGTTCTTTCTGTCTCTCCCAGTCCGCGGGAACTCTACTGTTCTTTGTATAAGCCCTTTCTTTTATACTATCTCTCACTTTCCTTGTTGACCAAGGTTGTTTAATTACACACATAGAGCTCTTGCCCTTTAGGGGTAGGTACAGGTCTTGTAATATACCAAATACTTTTTTGAACATCTCCCACAGTTCATCCGCAGTTTTATCCGTTACTAGTTCCGCCCAGTTTATTGTTGTCAGTTCCAGCCTCATCCCTCCAAAGTCAGCCTTACCTAAATTTAAAATCTTGGTTTGTGATTGACCCTTCTCCCTCTCAAACCTAATATCAGATACAATCATGTTGTGGTCACTTATCAATATTGCTACTCCGCTTTTTCCAATGTCCCTGTCCTTTCTAAAGACCTATATCCTGGAATATATATCTCCCAATCACACCCAGCTTGTAGCCAGGTCTCTGTGATGGCCACTACGTCATACCCTTTAAGCTGAATTTGCACTTTTAATTCAGTTGTTTTATTCCTCATGCTAAGTGCATTAGTGTTTAGAAATATCACATCACCTGGTTCCATGCTACAGGTCGAAAAAACACGAACAATCGCCCAGTAATTCCTCTCTGAACGCGTGAGTACGGTCGGGGTACTCACGCGTCTGGCCGGAGGAAATGTCCGTGTTCAGCATGCACAGCGCATGCGGGGAAAACCGGCATTTCCAGTCCTCTGAACGAAGGGGTTCAGAGGCACAGCGCGTGCGACTGCACAGGCAGCGCTTGCGCAGTGAACTTCGTCGATTTCATTCATGGATTCAGTGAGGGTAAGTCCTTACAAGTTACACTTGAAAAAAGCATGTGTAAAGTTGCTCCAAGGCTGCGGAGGAAGATATATTTTATCGTGGAGCTTCTGAAAGGCAATATTTTTGTTTGGGAAAGGGAGGAAAGTTATTTTAAGAAATGCTGAGGTAAGTTTTAAAGTTTAAATTTTTTTTTTAAACGGGTTTTCAGTACGGTAGGTAGAAGGAGCAATTGTGGCTGTGTGAATTGAATGTGAGAATGAGTGTTCTAAAATGAGTAATGTAACATTTCCAACACTTTTAAGAAAGAAACTTTTCATCAGTAATAAGTAATTATGTATGTATGTCCGCATATATTCCTTTACGTATATGTATGTATGTTTTATATTCCTTTATTTATGTGTATGAATGTATGTTTTTAATTATGATTTTCCAATAAGTTACTTTCTCTGAAAGTCATAATTAAATACATACATTCATACACATAAGTAAAGGAATATATACATACACGCCAAGGAATATATACAGACATACACACATAATTACTTAAAAGAATATATTACTGATGAAAAGTTTCTTTCTTAAAAATGTTGGAGTCATTTTCACATTTAATAAACACAGCAAATTCAATTCACATAGCCACAATTGATCCTTCTACCTACAGTACTGAAAACCCGTTTTAAAAAACAAAAATAAACATTAAAACTTACCTCAGCATTTCTTAAAATAACTTTCCTCCCTTTCCCAAACAAAAATATTGCCTTTCAGAAGCTCCACGATAAGAAATATCTTCCTCCGCAGCCTCTGGAGCAACTGTACTCATGCTTTTTTCATGTGTAAGTTGTAAGGACTTGACCTCACTGAAAGCATGAATGAAAGCGGCGAATTTTACTGCGCACGCGCTGCCTGTACAGTCGCACGCGTTCTGCCTCTGAACCCCTTCGTTCAGAGGACAGGAAATGCCGGTTTTCCCCGCATGCGCTGTGCATGCTGAAAACCGGCATTTCCTCCGGCCAGACGCGTAAGTACCCCGACCGTACTCGCGCGTTTGGAAGGGAATTACTGGGCCAACATTTTACATGTCAATAAAAATGAAAAATTTAACAATTGCACGATTTTCCCCCTCGCATCTGCGACTGAGGGTCCAAGGAGGTGCATTGCGCAAGAGGTCATCGTCGTACGTATCCTCACACTGTTCCCTTTCGGGAACTGTATGAAGTGGTGGAAGGATTTCTGGCCACGTTAACACTCCTTCCGTGACCATAACCATCTTCATACCAGCCATTAGGGTGGTTAGTCCTATGGCGTGAGGGTTTTACGGGCTCCCACAACCCATCTGAGGGGGGGGGGGCCACCCACACCCGAGGACGCAAGTATCCCGCTGGATGTCCACCCAGAATTTATAGTTGGAGCTCCGACTCCACTTGCCGGGACTGTCTGGAGCGGGGTTCGAAACCCTACCCCTTCTGGCCCAGCGGCGGGGATGCTTACCGCTACGCAAAAGGCCCACTCCGCGCAAAAGGTGACACCCATACGTTTCCTGCGCCTTTTCCCTCCCCATGACTGGAGCCCTATGCTGCCACTTGAAAGACCAAGCTATCATCTGTCCTTTTTGCGGCGCCTTGGACTTCTCATTACCAATGATGAGCAGGCGCTGCGCCTCCACCTCGTTGAGGAGATTGCTGAGGTCGTCATCAGTTCAATTGTGAGTTCTTTTAATGCCGTGAATTGTGCTCATTCCAGCCATTTCACGTTGCTAATCGGATTGGGCCTTTGGCGTAGCAGTAGGATCCCCGCCGCTGGGCAGACGGGGTAGGGTTTCGAACCCCGCTCCAGACAGTCCCGGCAAGTGGAGTCGGAGCTCCGGCTCTAAATTCTGGGTTGACATCCAGTGGGATATTTGCGTTCGTGGGTGTGGGTGGCCCCCCCTCCTTGTATAGCTTGTGGGAGCCCGTAAAACCCTCCCGCCATAGGACTAACCACCCTAATGGCTGGTTCAAAGATGGTTATGGTCACGGAATGAGCGTTAATCACGGCCATAAATCCTTCCACCACTTCATACAGTTCCCCAAAGGGAACAGTGTGAAGACACGTATGATGACGACATTGCTAAATAAATAAATGGAATAAAAAAAAATCTTTTAGGGCTTTTAAAAGTCTTTAAATTGCTTTAATTCTGTTTAAAACTACTTCAGATTCTTCAAAATAATGTAAACGTTTTTAAAAGTTTATAAAAGTTACCAAAAGCTTCATAAAAATACCAAAAACCTATTTAAAATGCTGCTTTGCATGTAAAAATGCTTAGCAGCTTGTGAGAAACATTGGGGGCGTGTCCTATTAAACTGAGACCTCAAGGGGCGTGTCTCAGTTGCACAGCGCGCTACAGGCTTCGCGCTGGCTGCACTCCTGGGCGGCGCGACGTCAGACGCTGCCCGGGAGTCAACATTTTAAAACAGCAATTCCAGGCGTCCCTGAAGCTCAACGGCCGGCGCATCGGGTAAGTGCATATCGGGGGCTTGCATGCGCGGCAAGCCCCCGACCCGAATTTCTGGGCCATTATGTTGTCGCTAGCTACATGCTGGAACACAAGTCAAGCCGATTGAGGAGGTAGTGTTGCATGCCTGCGTGGCGTCCTAGAGGTTATTCCAAATGTTCAGGACATACCATACTGTATCACCTCTTATAGGGACAGGTCTTGATGCAAGACTGGACACTCCTGGCACAAAATGCCAAGGACTGATGTACCAATCAACTAAGACGCGTCTCTATCCTTGCTATTATCGGGGGCTCATTGGGGCGGGGGCATGGAAGGGGAAGCGCGGAAGTGTCTAAACCAATTAAAACATGTCAGCAAGAGGAGAAGCAATTGGGATGACTGTGTGATCCAGTATCCAATTGGGATCACTGTGATCCAGTATCCAATTGGGATCACTATGATCCAGTATCCAATTGGGATCACTGTAATCCAGTATCCAATTGGGATCATTGTGATCCAGTGTCCAATTGGGATCATTGTGTGATCCAGTATCCAATTGGGATCATTGGGATCCAGTGTCCAATTGGGATCATTGGGATCCAGTATCCAATTGGGAATGCTGTGTGATCCAGTATCCAATTGGGAATGCCGTGTGATCCAGTCTCTAATTGAGATCACTGTGTGATCCAGTATCCAATTGGGAGCACTGTGATCCAGTCTCTAATTGGGATCACTGTGATCCAGTATCTAATTGGGATCACTGTGATCCAGTATCCAATTGGGAATGCCGTGTGCTCCAGTCTCTAATTGAGATCACTGTCTGATCCAGTATCTAATTGGGATCACTGTGATCCAGTATCCAATTGGGATCACTGTGTGATCCAGTATCTAATTGGGATCACTGTGATCCAGTATCCAATTGGGATCACTGTGATCCAGTCTCTAATTGGGAATGTCGTGTGATCCAGTCTCTAATTGGGATCACTGTGATCCAGTATCTAATTGAGATCACTGTGATCCAGTATCCAATTGGGAATGCCGTGTGATCCAGTCTCTAATCGAGATCACTGTGTGATCCTGTATCCAATTGGGAACACTATGATTCTGTAACCAATCGGGATCACTGTGACCCAGTATCTAATTGCCAGGATAGATCTCTGGTTAGAAGAATAAAAAAATAGATACTGGAAATATGCAGCCGTCCATCAGCATTCAAAGAGAGAGAGAGGCAGTTTGATACAGGCTCACACAGTATCGGGGGGGGGGGGGCGGGGGGCAACTCTCCACTGACTGGAGTCATACCCAGCACAAAGGAAGTTGGTCGTAGTTGTTAGAGGCCAATCCTCTCAGCCCCAGGACATCACTGCAGGAGTTCCTCAGGGCAGTGCCCTAGGCTCAACCATCTTCAGCTGCTTCATCAATGACCTTCCCTCCATCATAAGGTCAGAAGTTGGAATGGTCGCTGATGCGACTGGCACAGTGTTCAGTTCCATTCGCAACTCCTCAGATAATGATGCAGTCCGTGCCCGCTCGCAGCAAGACCTGGACAACATCCAGGCTTAGACTGATAAGTGGCAGGTAACATTCATACCACACAAGTACCAGACAATGACTATCTCCAACAAGAGAGAGACTAACCACCGCCCCTTGACATTCAACGGCATTACCATCGTCGAATCCCCCACCATCAACATCCTGGGGGGGTCACCATTAACCAGAAATGTGACTGGACCAGCCACATAAATACTGCGGCTACAAGAGCAGGTCAGAGGCTGGGTATTCTGCAGCGAGTGTCTCACCTCCTGACTCCCCAAAGCCTTTCCACCATCTACAAGGCACAAGTCAGGAGTGTGATGGAATACTCTCCACTTGTCTGGATGAGTGCAGCTCCAACAACACTCAAGAAGCTCGACACCATCCAGGACAAAGCAGCCCACTTCATTGGCACCCCATCCACCACTTTAAACATTCACTTCCTCCACCCCCGGAGCACTGTGGCTGCAGTGTGTACAAGATTCTTCGACAGCACCTCCCAATACCACGATCTCTACCACCTAGAAGGACAAGGGCAGCAGGCACATGGGAACACCATCACCTCCAAGTCACACACTATCCTGACTTGGAAATATATCGCCGTTCCTTCATAGTCGCTGGATCAAAATCCTGGAACTCCCTCCCTAACAGCGCTGTGGGAGTACCTTCACCTCACGGACTGCAGCGGTTCAAGAAGGCGGCTCACCACCACCTTCTCAAGGGCAATACATCCCATGAACAAATTTAAAAAAAATTCAAATGCTTCGGGCAGAGGTCCTACTGACAAATATTCTTGCAGCACTTTCTGTTTTGATTTCAGGTTCGCAGTTTTTCCCAGTGGAGTTTGCTACTCAATAAGATAAACCATCTCGATTTGTTCTTTGGCACATCACAAGAGGTTTACTGTCTCATTAGAAAAACATGTATGGCACTTCTCATATATACAGTCTCATATACCAGCAGCAGTTACCTACACAGGCGCACGGACTGCTGGGAGATGCTGCACTCAGCTAGGGCTCTGCACACAACACGGAAAGGGTGGTGGAAGCAGATTCAATAATAACTTTCAAATAGGAATTGGATAAATACTTGAAGGGAAAAAATTGTAGGGCTATAGAGAAAGAGTGGGGGAGTGGGACTAATTGATAGCTCTTTCAAAGAGCCGGCACAGGCAGGATGGGCCAAATGGCCTCCCTCTGTGCTGTATCACTCTATGATTTGTTTTCCATGTGGAGATGGGGTGGACTGCACTATATAAAGGTGTGTACTGAACAATCTGAATTCAGCCACCTCACTTTTAGAGTCAAAGAATTTTACAATATTACTTACAGTATCCATTAAAATCCTTTTCTGAAACAGGGCCATCTCCTTGCGAAGCTCACTCTGGACAGCCGACTGCTGCTCTGTGTGGCTCTTCTCCAGTTCCGCTAAATTCTGACAGCAACGTTAACAGCATCAAAATTTCATTTACACATTCATCCACGACATGGCACAATTATACAGTAATCACCTGTCAAACCATACACGGAGCAGGCGGTACACGGAGCAGGCGGTACACGGAGCAGGCGGTACACGGAGCAGACAGTACACGGAGCAGACGGTACACGGAGCAGGCGGTACACGGAGCAGACAATACAGGGAGCAGACGGTACAGGGAGCAGGCGGTACACGGAGCAGACGGTACACGGAGCAGACGGTACACGGAGCAGACGGTACAGGGAGCAGACGGTACACGGAGCAGACGGTACACGGAGCAGACGGTACAGGGAGCAGACGGTACACGGAGCAGACGGTACACGGAGCAGACGGTACAGGGAGCAGACGGTACAGGGAGCAGACGGTACACGGAGCAGACGGTACAGGGAGCAGACGGTACAGGGAGCAGACGGTACACGGAGCAGACGGTACAGGGAGCAGACGGTACAGAGAGCAGACGGTACACGGAGCAGACGGTACACGGAGCAGACGGTACACGGAGCAGGCGGTACACGGAGCAGATGGTACAGGGAGCAGACGATACAGGGAGCAGACGGTACACGGAGCAGACGGTACAGGGAGCAGACGGTACAGGGAGCAGACAGTACACGGAGCAGACGGTACACGGAGCAGACGATACAGGGAGCAGACGGTACACGGAGCAGACGGTACACGGAGCAGACGGTACACGGAGCAGGCGGTACACGGAGCAGACGGTACACGAAGCAGACGGTACACGGAGCAGACGGTACAGGGAGCAGACGGTACAGGGAGCAGACGGTACACGGAGCAGACGGTACACGGAGCAGACGGTACAGGGAGCAGACAGTACACGGAGCAGACAGTACACGGAGCAGACGGCACACGAAGCAGACGGTACACGGAGCAGACGGTACAGGGAGCAGACGGTACACGGAGCAGACGGTACAGGGAGCAGACAGTACACGGAGCAGACGGTACAGGGAGCAGACGGTACAGGGAGCAGACGGTACACGGAGCAGACGGTACAGGGAGCAGACGGTACAGGGAGCAGACGGTACACGGAGCAGACGGTACACGGAGCAGACGGTACAGGGAGCAGACGGTACAGGGAGCAGACGGTACACGGAGCAGACGGTACAGGGAGCAGACGGTACACGGAGCAGACGGTACACGGAGCAGGCGGTACACGGAGCAGACAGTACACGGAGCAGACGGTACACGGAGCAGATGGTACACGGAGCAGACGGTACACGGAGCAGACGGTACAGGGAGCAGACGGTACACGGAGCAGACAGTACAGGGAGCAGGCGGTACACGGAGCAGACGGTACAGGGAGCAGACGGTACACGGAGCAGACGGTACACGGAGCAGACGGTACAGGGAGCAGGCGGTACACGGAGCAGACAGTATAGGGAGCAGACGGTACACGGAGCAGACGGTACACGGAGCAGACGGTACAGGGAGCAGACGGTACACGGAGCAGACAGTACAGGGAGCAGACGGTACAGGGAGCAGACGGTACAGGGAGCAGACGGTACAGGGAGCAGACGGTACACGGAGCAGACGGTACAGGGAGCAGACGGTACAGGGAGCAGACGGTACAGGGAGCAGACAGTACACGGAGCAGACGGTACAGGGAGCAGGTGGTACAGGGAGCAGGCGGTACACGGAGCAGACAGTACAGGGAGCAGACGGTACACGGAGCAGACGGTACAGGGAGCAGGCGGTACACGGAGCAGACAGTACAGGGAGCAGACGGTACACGGAGCAGACGGTACAGGGAGCAGGCGGTACACGGAGCAGGCGGTACACGGAGCAGACGGTACAGGGAGCAGACGGTACACGGAGGAGACGGTACAGGGAGCAGATGGTACAGGAAGCAGACGGTACATGGAGCAGACGGTACAGGGAGCAGACGGTACAGGGAGCAGACGGTACAGGGAGCAGACGGTACACGGAGCAGATGGTACAGGGAGCAGACGGTACAGGGAGCAGATGGTACAGGGAGCAGATGGTACAGGGAGCAGACGGTACACGGAGCAGATGGTACAGGGAGCAGATGGTACAGGGAGCAGATGGTACAGGAAGCAGACGGTACAGGGAGCAGATGGTACACGGAGCAGACGGTACAGGGAGCAGACGGTACAGGGAGCAGACGGTACACGGAGCAGATGGTACAGGGAGCAGGCGGTACAGGGAGCAGATGGTACAGGGAGCAGATGGTACAGGGAGCAGACGTTCACGGAGCAGATGGTACAGGGAGCAGATGGTACAGGGAGCAGATGGTACAGGGAGCAGATGGTACAGGAAGCAGACGGTACACGGAGCAGATGGTACAGGGAGCAGACGGTACAGGAAGCAGACGGTACACGGAGCAGACGGTACAGGGAGCAGACGGTACAGGGAGCAGATGGTACAGGGAGCAGACGGTACAGGAAGCAGACGGTACACGGAGCAGACGGTACAGGGAGCAGACGGTACAGGGAGCAGATGGTACAGGGAGCAGACGGTACAGGGAGCAGACGGTACAGGGAGCAGACGGTACAGGGAGCAGACGGTACACGGAGCAGACGGTACAGGGAGCAGACGGTACAGGGAGCAGACGGTGCAGGGAGCAGACGGTACAGGGAGCAGACGGTACAGGGAGCAGACGGTACAGGGAGCAGACGGTACACGGAGCAGATGGTACAGGGAGCAGACGGTACAGGGAGCAGATGGTACAGGAAGCAGACGGTACATGGAGCAGACGGTACAGGGAGCAGACGGTACACGGAGCAGATGGTACAGGGAGCAGACGGTACACAGTTCAACAGCTGACAGTATATATTGATTGGAAACTTTGTGAATTTACACATCAGCAGTTATCCATCAGTGAGGAAATATCTGTAAGGTGATAACCCAGCAGTAAACTATTTTGGGACTTTATGGCCTAGAAATTGGATATGGCCCGAAGATGGGCGGTGTCATGGCCCAGCGCTATTTAGCTCAGTCCTCATTAACATGATTATGGTGCTGATCTCAGCACTAAATCCGCTGCTCATTGGCTTACTGCTCAACAGGTGGGGCAATATCGGGTCCAGTCTAATTCCAAGTATTATTTGGCCTAGGCTTTATCCAGTACTTAAAGGGGAGGTGCATTGATGTAGCAGCACCTCATTGTCATTCCACTTGGAACTCCACTTCGAAGCACAAGCAACTATGTAGAGATGGCTGAGCGTCAGCAGAGGGAGAGAGTAAGACGCTTCTCAGACGCGGCTCTGGAGTCACTGGTGGTGGCTGTGGAGGGGAGGCGGGCTGTCCTCTTCCCACAAGCCGCCAAGAAGCTATCGGCACATATGTGCAGGAGGCTGTGGCAGGAGATATCTGAGTATTTGACAGCCACCAGTTGGTCCCCAGGTCCTTCATCCAATGCCGTAAGAAGTTTAATGATCTCACATGGCAGGTCAAGGTGAGTGAAGGCTTCAGCAAATGCCATATTCCACCATCTGCACCACAAGCCTCACACACTTCTCAATGCACCACACCCACAGCACTCACCCACCAACAATCTCTACCTTTCACCACTCAGACCTCACAATCATAGCTTCACTTCACTCTCACAACTTTACCACTGCTGCAACACTCACACCCACATCTCACACCATGCACACACTGACATCTATTTAACTATTGCAGGCACATCATCCAAACACACTGCACCACACTCACTGACACACTTCCCTTTCTCTTGCAGGCCAAGATCGCGCACAATCGCCGGGAGCAGCAGCAGAAAAGCTGCTGCTGCACAGGCCTTGAGCTAACTGGAGGAGAGTGCTCAACATCATTGGAGGGGAAGTTTCCAAGGTCATGGCAACGGGCGAAGTTGAAGCCCTTGGGGAAAACAACAGTATGCTCATTCCTAATCCTTCTTCTCACATTCCACTTCCCCCTCAACCCACAATCTTTTCTCACTTAGAAGCTGCTGATGCTGTATGCATGCATATCTTCCCCTGCCCTCTCACCATAACCCAACTCTTGTGCCTTTCTACTTTCAGATAACGAAGAACAAGCAGCAGCACAGCCTGCCCCCAAGGCGATGGAGGAGAGCGAGTGGGGAGAAGACAACACAGCGTCACTGCATCTGTCACTCGAGACACCAGCTCAGAAACTGGCACTGCACACGATTCAGAGGACCTGGATGGGGTGGTCTTCAGAAGAAGGGTGATGGGCATGCACACCGAATTGTTAGGTGCAAATGGCAAGCCTGCCAACGAGCCTCGTGGCAATGTCAAGGAGCATGGAGGAGCCCACCTTCAACATTGGCCGGGGCTTTGCACAGAGCTTGGAGTTCTCATGCAGTCTCAGCTTGCTGCCACCCAAGCTCAGACTGCTGCCATCATGGCTGGGTTTACCACTGTCAAACGGGGCTTGCAGGGTGTCGCAGCAGGCCAGCAATCTGTCCTCCACCAGATTGCTAGGAATGCTGTGGCGCAGCCCCGGGGAGTGGCAGTGGGTCAGCAGGACCCTGCTGTCCTCTCTCAGCATTCCTGTTCCCACCACTGCCACTGCCCTTGCCGCTGCCCGTCAGTCAGCCAGCCAGCCCAGATTGCTGCCGCCCATGCCGAGGTGCTGCAGTCTACAGCCGAGCCTTCTAGGTCCAGGGCTGCTTGAGGTCGTCCTGCAGGGCCATCTGACGTCTCCCCCATGGAAACTCAGCAGCCTTCCACCAGCCATGCTGCAGCCACTGGGGGAGCACTTTATAGGAGCACTAGAGTAGGAAAGGGCATCCGAACAACAGGCACTAAGGGATTGCATAAGGGTGATCAGTTGATAAAGTATGTGTGAATTGATTCTTGATAAATTTAATAATTGTGTTTGGAATCTTTGTTTTGTGGAGGCTCTCATTTCAGCTTTGTGCCCAGGAGGACGCTGTGATATTCAATGACAGAAGGATGGTATGATGGGGATGTGGTGAGCAATGGGGATCCAGGGTTTCATTCACTGGAATCAGAGTCTGATGAGATGTTCACGGACAGCCCGTGCCGAGGGGGGATTTGCTGCCTGCCTCCTCCTCTCCCTCGTCCTCTTTCTGAGATGGTACCGTAATCTCTGGTGGCAAAAGCTGAGCTCTCATGATGGCCAAGTTGTGAAGCATGCAGCAGACCACCACGAAATGGGACACCTGCTCCGCCGAGTACTGGAGGGCTCCTCCCGAGTGGTCAAGGTAGCAGAACCGTTGCTTCAGCAGCCTGATGGTCTGCTTGATGTTCCTGGTGGCAGCATGGCTCTCATTATACGAGTGCTGGGCACGAGTGGTGGGGTTGCGGAGGGGAGTCAAGAGCCAAGTACAGAGCGGATAGACCTTATCTCCGAGCAGCCACCCTCGGGTTTGACGTGGTGGCTGGGATTTTGATGGCACACCGGACTAATGCAGGATGCAGGCATCACGACTGCTGCCAGGATAGTGGGCAATGACCATCAGTATGTGCTGGGCGTGGTCGCACCAAAACTGCACATTAAGTGAGTGGCAGCCTTTGCGGTTACAGAAGATCTCAGGATTGTTATGCAGCGCCAGCAAAGCCACGTGGGTGCCGTTGTCGGCACCCTGCACGATGAGGAAGCCCGCTATCCTGGCAAAGCCACATGCGTGCTCCTCGTGCTTCTCTCTGCTGAGAGAAGAAAGCATATTCCTTCTCATGGTGTAAAGAGCCTCGGTGACCTCCCAGATGCGGCGACGGATGGTGAACTGGGAGATGTTAGCTACGTCTCCTGCTGCAGACTGGAAGGATCCACTGGCGATGAAATTGAGGGCCACAGTAACTTTGAGGGCCACAAGGAGAGCTGTGTTTGGCTTGCTCTGAGGCTGCAGGTCTGGTTGCAGGAGGTGGTAGAGTTCTGTGACCACCTCCTTGGTGACGCAGAGCCTCCTAAAAGAAAAGCAAAATACTGCGGATGCTGGAAATCTGAAATAAAAACAGAAAATGCTGGAAATACTCAGCAGGTCAGGCAGCATCTGTGGAGAGAGAAACAGAGTTAACGTTTCAGGTCGATGACCCTTCGTCAGAACTGGAAAAAGTTGGAGATTGAACCGGTTTTTAAGCAAGTGCAGGGGCAGGGAAAGGTGGGAGGGGAGGAAAGGATAAAAGGGAAGGTCTGTGATAGGATGGAAGACAGGAGAGATTAAGAGACAAAAGGGATGATGGTGCGAGGCAAAAGGAGATGGTAATGAGACAAGTTAAGAAACAAAAGATGGCTCTAGATGAAGTGTAAATGGCGATGGCAGAATGAAAGACAGCTGCCATGTGAGAGAGAAAAAAAATAGAACAAAAAGATAGGGGCAGAGGTTAATATATCTCGAGACAACCGGGAGCAGCAGCGGGTGTCGAGTCGAGCCGGAGCAGCGAGGCGAGGCAGCCTAAACAGGCAACATTCCAAGGGGAGGTCAGAATTCAAAAGTGACATCACAGCCAAGCTGGTAGGTGATTGGCTGGTTGGTGAGTACTTTTCCTTCTCTTTTATAAACTTTATAAGTTGGTAAGTTCAATTAAATAGAGGTGTGATATTCATCATCTAGAATTGGGGCAGAGGGTATTCAAAAATAATAATAATAAATTTAATTAATTACATAGAATGGGAGAGCAGGTGATGTGTTACTGCTGCAATATGTGGGAGCTGGTGGACACCATTGATGTTCACAGTGATCACATTTGCAGTAAGTGTTGGCTACTCGAGGAACTCCGGCTCCGTGTTGATGAGCTGGAGTCTGAGCTTCAAACACTGCGACACATCAGGGAGGGGGAGAGTTATCTGGATTCTGTGTTCCAGGAGGTAGTCACACCAATTAGATTAACTAATTCAGATGTATTCCATGGTCAGGGACAGGAAGGTGTGACTATGAGTGAGGCAGGTACGGGGATCCAGGAGGTAGTGTTGGAGGAGCCGCAGCCCTTGCTCTTGTCCAACAGGTTCGAGGCTCTTACTCCCTGTGAGGACGGGAACGGGGACTGCAGGGAGGATGAGCAACCTGGCCACAGCACCGTGGAACGAGGGGCCATTCAAGTGGGGGGAGTAAAAAGAAATGTTGTAGTGGTAGGGGATAGTATCATTAGGGGGATAGTGGCACGGTGGCACAGTGGTTAGCACTGTTGCCTCACGGCGCCAGGGACCTGGGTTCAAATCCGGCCTCGGGTGACTGTCTGTGTGGAGTTTGCACATTCTCCCCGTGTTTGCGTGGGTTTTCTCCGGGTGCTCCGGTTTCCTCCCACGTTCCATAGATGTGCGGGTTAGGTTGATTGGCCATGATAAAAAAAAATTGACCCTTAGTGTTAAGGGGGGATTAAATACATGGGGTTACGGGGATAGGGGCTTGGGTGGGATGCCTGTCGGTGTAGGGACCGGGTGCTAGGGTTTGGATGATCAGCCATGATCTCGTTGAATGGCGGAGCAGGCTCGAAGGGCCGGATGGCCTACTCCTGCTCCTATCTTCTATGTTTCTATAGGGTTCTTTGCCGAGAGCAAGAATCCCGAAGGCTGTGTTGCCTGCCCGGTGCCAGGATTAAGGACATCTCCTCTGGGCTGGAGAGAAACTTGGAGTGGGAGGGGGAGGATCCAGTTGTCGTGGTCCATGTTGGTACCAACGACATAGATAGGACAAGGAAAGAGGTTCTGCTGAGGGAGTATGAGCAGCTAGGAGCCAAATTAAAAAGCAGAACCACAAGGGTAATAATCTCTGGATTACTACCTGAGCCACGAGCAAATTTGGCTTGGGTAAATAAAATCAGCGAGTTAAATGCGTGGCTCAAAGACTGGTGTGGGAGAAATGGGTTTTGCTTCTTGGGACACTGGCACCAGTACTGGGACAGGAGAGAGCTGTTCCGTTGGGACGGACTTCACTTGACCAGTGCTGGGACTAGAATCCTGGCGAATCGAATAACTAGGGCTGTAGAGAGGGCTTTAAACTAATTAGTGGGGGGGAGGTTTCAAGAGAGCAAAAAATAAAAATGTCAGCGGAGAAGGCAATAGAGCAAGGTAGCAGTGGGGGAATTAAAAACCAGAGCGTGTCAGGAAGGGACAGAATGTATAAAGATAAAGGTAGAGTAGTAAAAGGGGTAAAAGCAGGAATAAATTGTCACAAAACATATTTTAAAGTTCTTTATCTGAATGCACGCAGCATTCGTAACAAAATAGATGAGTTGACGGTACAAGTAACTACACATGAGTATGATCTGGTGGCCATTACAGAAACATGGCTGCAAGGTGACCATGACTGGGAACTAAACATCCAGGGGTATTTGACAATTAGGAAGGACAGACAGGAAGGAAAGGGAGGCGGGGTGGCTATGTTAATAAAGGATGGAATCACTGCAATAGTGAGAAATGATATTGGGTCAAAGGATCAGGATAGTGAAACAGTTTGGGTGGAGATAAGGAATAATAAGGGGAAAAAGTCACTAGTGGGCGTAGTCTATAGGCCTCCTAACAGTTGCAACTCTGTTGGTCGGAGTATAAATCAGGAAATAGTTGGGGCTTATAATAAGGGAACAGCTATAATCATGGGGGATTTTAACTTTCATATTGACTGGACAAATCAAATTGGGCAGGGCAGCCTTGAGGAAGAGTTCATAGAGTGCATTAGGGATGGGTTCCTTGAGCAGTATGTAACTGAACCAACCAGGGGGCAGGCAATCTTAGATCTGGTCCTGTGTAATGAGACAGGATTAATAAAAAATGTCCTAGTAAAGGATCCCCTTGGAACGAGTGACCATAACATGGTTGAATTCCAAATTCAGTTTGAGGGTGAGAGAGTTGGGTCTCAAACCAGCGTACTAAGCTTAAGTAAAGGAGACTATGAAGGTATGAGAGCAGAGTTGACTAAAGTGGACTGGGAAAATAGATTAAAGTGTAAGACGGTACATGAGCAGTGTTGTACATTCAAGGAGATATTTCACAACTTTCAAGAAAAATATATTCCAGTGAGGAAAAAGGGGCGTAAAAGAAAAGACAGCCATCCGTGGCTAAGTAAAGTAATAAAGGATAGTATCCGACTGAAAACAAGGGCATATAAAGTAGCCAAATCTAGTGGGAGGATAGAAGATTGGGAAGCATTTAAAAGCCAGCAAAGAATAACTAAAAGATTAATTAAGAAAGGGAAGATAGATTATGAAAGTAAACTAGCAAAAAATATAAAAACAGATAGCAAGAGTTTCTAGTTATATAAAAAGAAAAAGGGTGGCTAAAGTGAATGTTGGTCCCTTAGAGGACGAGACCAGGAAATTAGTGGTGGGGAACGTGGAGATGGCAGAAACGCTGAACAAATATTTTGTATCAGTCTTTACAGTAGAGGACACTAAAAATATCCCAACACTGGACAAACAGGGGGCTATAGGGGGGGGAGGAGCTAAACACGATTAAAATCACTAAGGAGGTGGTACTATGTAAGATAATGGGACTAAAGGCGGATAAATCCCCTGGACCTGATGGCTTACATCCTAGGGTCTTGAGAGAAGTAGCGGTGGGGATTGTGGATGCATTGGTGGTAATTTTCCAAAACTCCCTGGATTCAGGAAAGGTCCCAGCAGATTGGAAAACTGCTAATGTAACACCCTTATTTAAAAAGGGAGGCAGACAAAAGGCTGGAAACTATAGACCAGTTAGCCTAACATCTGTGGTTGGTAAAATGTTGGAGTCCATTATTAAGGAAGCAGTAACAGGACATTTGGATAAGCATAATTTAATTGGACAGAGTCAGCATGGTTTTACGAAGGGGAAGTCGTGTTTGACAAATTTGCTCGAATTCTTTGAGGACGTAACAAACAGGGTGGATAAAGGGGAACCAGTGGATGTAGTGTATTTGGATTTCCAAAAGGCATTTGACAAGGTGCCACACAAAAGATTACTGCACAAGATAAAAAATCATGGGATTGGGGGCAATGTACTGGCATGGGTGGAGGATTGGCTATCTAACAGAAAACAGAGAGTTGGGATAAATGGTACATTCTCTGGCTGGCAATCAGTAACTAGTGGTGTTCCGCAGGGGTCGGTTCTGGGACCCCAACTGTTTACAATCCATATTAACGATTTGGAGGAAGGGACCGAGTGCAACATATCCAAGTTTGCCGACGATACTAAGATAGGAGGGAAAGCAGTGAGTGAGGAGGACATAAAAAACCCGCAAAAGGACATAGACAGGCTAAGTGAGTGGGCAAAAATTTGGCAGATGAAATATAATGTTGGAGATATAAAGTGTGAGGTTATGCACTTTGGCAGAAAAAATCAAAGAGCAAGTTATTATCTAAATGGAGAGAAACTGCAAAGTGTTACAGTACAAAGGGATCTGGGGGTCCTGGTGCATGAAACACAGAAGGTTAGTATGCAGGTACAGCAGGTGATCAGGAAGGCCAATGGAATCTTGGCTTTTATTGCAAGGGAGATGGAGTATAAAAGCAGGGAAGTCTTGCTGCAGTTATACAGGGTACTGGTGAGGCCACACCTGGAATACTGCGTAGAGTTTTGGTTTCCATATTTAAGAAAAGATATACTTGCTCTCGAGGCAGTTCAGAGAAGGTTCACTCGGTTGATTCCGGAGATGAGGGGGTTAACTTATGAGGAAAGGTTGAGTAGGTTGGGCCTCTATTTATTGGAATTCAGAAGAATGAGAGGCGATCTTATCGAAACATGTAAGATTGTGAGGGGGCTTGATCGGGTGGATGCGGTGAGGATGTTTCCACTGATGGGTGAGACTAGAACTAGGGGGCATAATCTTAGAATAAGGGGCTGCCCTTTCAAAACTGAGATGAGGAGAAACTTCTTCACTCAGAGGGTAGTAAATCTATGGAATTTACTACCTCAGAGAGTTGTGGAAGCTGCGACATTAAATAAATTTAAAACGGAGATTGACAGTTTCCTAGCTGATAAGGGAATAAGGGGTTACGGGGAGAGGGCAGGGAAGTGGACGTGAGTCTAAGTTCGGATCAGCCATGATCCTATTGAATGGCGGAGCAGGCCCGAGGGGCCGTATGGCCTACTCCTGCTCCTACTTCTTATGTTCTTATGTTTATCTACTTAAGCGAGGAGTAGTGTAAGAGAAGTGTTCTCTGAAGACCCTAGGTGGGTAAGGCCTCCTGCTGAGAGCCCTCCTGGCCCCCCTCCTCCTCCCTCTGAGCGCATCTTCTCTTCTTTGCTGCCTCGCACTCCTGAAGATACTCGAGCGTGAGGGGGACTGCCAGTAGAGCCTGCATGACTGTGAGCAAGTGTTGTGAGCAGAAGCCTTTAAATAAGAATGAAGGCATTTTCCACTTGCCCCAACACTCGCTGTTACCTTAGGATCTTGAAAGAAGTTAATAAAGCTGCTGGAGTTGCAGAAAGTTCCACAGGACTAGTCAAACTGAAGAAACATGTCAGCTGCAAGTTGTTGCTGATGATCCCTTTAAATAACGCTGCTGGAGCCTCCTTTCTGCTTGTCAACGCTTGCTTGGCTCGTCACAGTTATAAGGCATTTCGGTAACTGGAGCGGCAAAGTTGAAAATCGCAGAACGGGCGTCACGTGAGCGTTGTATGTCACGATCTGCATAATCTACATAATTTTCACGAACGCGCAAATTGGAAGGGCTGCCGCCTGGCCGAAAATATCAGCTGCCGCAGGACCCACTGGCAGCGGATGAAAGTGTGGCGGCTGCCATTTCCCCCTGAATCGGGTGGTAACGGCCTGCGCTAAACTCCCGAATTTTTACCCTGAGTATTTCGGCAAATATCTCTCAGTCACCAATCCTTTTCAAGGTTTACCTTCAGGAACTGGTCAAACAGCTGCTTGATGCTCTTCAGCCTTTGTCCCTGGACCACTCTCATCTGCTGGAAAAGCTTCTGTTGCTGCCTAAAGAGGTTCTGCAGAAGAAACAAATGGAAACAGCCAGTTTTTCCAGTTTATCTCTGCTCTGACAGTGTCACACCCAGCTATCTACAGCGGTACTCTTAACTGATTGCCCGAAGGGGCAAAGCAGTGGCCCACTGGGGAAGCTCCATTCATTCCCCTTGCATCTGTGTAGAGATGCTGCCCTCCACTGTGCACATCTCTACAGGGTCACTGGTAAGATTAGGAGCTTGGGAGAGTGATGGATGTAACCTGGCCCCTAGACTGTGCTCAGTGCTACGGTTATTATGTAATGCACCATCCATCACTGTACAGTTAATACTTACACTTACATAGAGCCTTACCACACTTAAAACATTTCAGATTGCTTCACATATCAAATTATTTTGAAGTGCAGTAATTTTAAGTAAGATAACAGGGCGGCCATTCTGTGAACCAACCTCAAACAGTAACGAGGTGAATGACCAGTTCATCTGTTTCTGATAGTGTTGGTTGAAAGAAGAATGTTGTGCAGGATACTGGAGAACTCGCTGTTTTTCTTCAGATTATACCATGGGCTCCTCACTGACTTACATTGGCTCCTGTTCCCCTAAGCCTCAAATTTAAACTTCTTATATCCTACAGTGCTACAACCCCTCCCCCCCCCAACTCTCCATTCCTGATTCTGCCTTTTCCTGCATTCCTTCCCCCACCCCCCACCACCACTTTTTCCCCACAATCAGTGGCTGTGCCTAGATTCCACGTTTTGGAATTTCTTTCTAAACTCCTCCACCTCTCCTCTCAAGAAGCTCCTCAAAGCCTACATTTTTTTTTAAATTCGCTTATGGGATCTGGACGTCGCTGGCAAAGCCAGCATTTATTGCCCATCTTTGACAAAGCTTTTGTTCACTCCTCCTAATCCCTCCTTATTTGGCTCAGTCTCCAATTTTTTTCCTATGCTTCTGTGAAATGTCTTGGGATATTTTTCTACGTTAAAGGCGCTATATAAATGCAAGTTGTTGTTTAACATCCAACTGAACCACTGGAACAGGAAAGAACAAATGAATAAACTTGTATTTATTGAGCACCCTTCACGACCTCAGGACGTCCCAAAACGCTCTACAGTAAATGAAGTACTTCTGAAGTGGAGTCACTATTGTGTCCAAATAGCTACACTATCCGATGATGCTTTTAGTACCACAGCAACTTAAAAAAAAAATCATGATTTAAAATTTAATTGGTATGGGGAGATTCTGTTGCTAGATGATGCTTACGATTAACATTCAGTAATGCCTTTTAAAAAGCATAATTTATCCCTTTAGGATGAGACATTAAACTGAGATCTGCCTTGGACTGCTGTGCCAGTGCTCTCGGAGAGGATGTGTGGGACTTTGTTCGGATATCAGCCGTGGCTCAGTGGGTAGCACTCTCGCTTCTGAATCAGAAGGTTGTGAGTTCGAGCCCCACTCCAGAGGCGTTAACACATAATCTCGGCCTACAATCCAGTGCTGCACTGTCGGAGGTGCCGTCTTTCGGATGAGACGTTAAACCAAGGTCCCATCAGTCCTCTCATGTAAAAGATCCCATGGCACTATTCGAAGAATAGCAGGGGAGCTCTCCCCGGTGAACTGGCCAACATTTATCCCTCAACCAACATCACTAACACAGATTATCTGGTCATTTATTTCATTGCTGTTTGTGGGATCTTGCTGAGTGGAAATTGGCAGCCGTATTTCCTACATTACAACAGTGACTGCACTTCAAAACTTCATTGGTTGTCACAGAATCACAGAATCACAGAATCCCCCACAGTGCAGATAGAGGCCATTTCGGCCCATCGAGCCTGCACCGACACATATCCCACCCTATCCCCGTAACCCCACGTATTTAATCTCCTAACACTAAGGGTCAATTTATCATAGCCAAATCAACCTAACCCGCACATCTTTGGACTGTGGGAGGAAACCGGAGCACCCGGAGGAAACCCACGCAAACACGGGGAGAATGTGCAAACTCCACACAGACAGTCACCCGAGGCCGGATTTGAACCCGGGTCCCTGGCGCTGTGAGGCAACAGTGCTAACCACTATGCCACCGTGCCTTGTGAAGTGCTTTGGGATATCCTGAGGTCGTGAAAGGTGCTATAGAAATGCAATCACTTAGATTACTTTCCTTGGTCTCTACTGACCTCCCTCACAGGGGCATTTAATCTCCTGGCCGAATCCTCCTCTGTGGATTTTGTCCCAAACCCACAGGTGGGGCAGTAATGTTCAGACTGAGCTTCGGCTTCAAACATAACCTCATTTTCTCTACAAAAAGCTTTTTGCTTCAGATAAGAGGTCAGCCAATACTGTAGATCAGGGGAACGCGGAGATACAGAGCCACATAAAACAGTGGCAGGGTAAAGCTACCCTTTAGGGTCGATGCTGAGGCTTTAGCCACCTGTACAAATCCAGTGGTCTGCTGCAAAGTGGATTTTATGACATTGGAAACAAAACCATTATAGGGATCCCTCATGGAAAGCACCTTAGCCTACACTTTCCTCCAGGAATGCTGGAATCGGTGAACTGTACCGGTGCACCTGCTTGTTTGGCCACTGCTTCAGGAACTCAGGACACTGCCTTGGTTTAAGCTGCTCTGATGGAGGGGATGCAAATACCTGGGAATCAATAAATATCCAGCCGAGCTAACGTTGGCTCACTCCAGCCGAGTGGGTGGGTGGAGCCTTGCTGACAGATGCTGAAGGAGGGTTATGGGGCTTGCTCCCCTGGCCACAGCAGAATCCACTCGGCTGATGCATGTGCCGGGGGCACTCCCTATCCACACTTGATCTGAGGATTGAAGTGGGTCTAACAAAGCTACTTTAGACACTACTTCACATCACTGCAAAGCAAGTGCCATCATATGGTGGTACGAGTGTCACGTGAGCAATCACCCCCGAGAATATCACCGACACCAGATGTACCCCAAGCAGCCTGCGTTCATATCATTTCTCTCCACTGCCAACCTGGGCTTATTCCTGTGCTACATGGAGGATGCTGAATGAAAAAACTGTGGCACGGCTTTGTTAGAAAGTGGAGCTTAAATTATAAAAGCTGCGTTAGGGCCATCTTAAAGACGTCAACTATCATGCATTGTTTTAATTACTGAATGCTACTTTTCATTGTTCTTAACCAGTCACGATAAACTCACGCTTTGTTCAGTCCTAAGTAATATCCTGAAGAAAACTGGCGCATATACAGATCGGTAGGTTAAACAGAAGACAAAATATCATTATACAAGAGAATGTCTAGACACTTACTTCTATTTTCTCTTCTTGGTCCTTGGCCTTTTGAATATCTTTCTCCCATTGCTGGAAGATTCCAGTAAACTGCTTACAGTAATCATCAGTTAGCTGTTGTCTATACAAATAAAACAAAGTAGAGCAAAAAATGATAGCATGGTCAATGCTCCCGACGGCTACTCAGTGACCCAACCTGGAAACAGCATCGATCACCACCAACACCACTCACTGACATCCTCATACAGCAGGAACGGCCACTAGGCCAGGCACTTATGTAAGAATCAGCACCTTCAGAAGAAGGGCAGAATAAAAAGTCAAGAGACTGAGTACAAAATTGATGAATCTCGATCTGGACCAGACAGTAGATATGTGGAATAGACTCCCCTTAGAACCATCTCACGGGCACTCCTGGTTCCTTTCAAAAGGATTTGGGACAGATCGTATGATGTGAGCACAGGTGGATATTAGGATTTGGGTTACCTCCCAATATTTTGTACTCCTGCTCAATGTAAGATCCAAAGGGCAGCAAGCACTTCCTATGACCAAAGTATCTCAGACAGTCAGCCTCCAGGCAGAAAATGAACCCTCTATTGTTGGGGTGCGCACTGGAAACAGTAAAGGTGAACAGTGTATTCCAGATCGCTATCGATGGAAAGCCAAACGCTGGCAAACCATATAGTTCAGGCTAAAACTAATAATTTGTTATTAAGACACAGAAATAACATAGAAGCAAAACTGGTCCATCAGCAAAATGATAGATAGTGGACCACTTGGTTTCTCAGCAGTATCTTAAAAAGGTCCCAAAACAATAAAAGCCCCAACTCTTGCAGTACTCTGCAGTAACTCCTGTAAGCTGGGCACATCCTTAATCAAAAGCATTCACACAAGGGGGGCACTTCACGGAGTCCGTATAGCTAGCTGTATGTTGAGTAGGGAACTTGTGTATCTAGAATGCCCGCCTGATTAACACTTTCTGGTTGGTACAAGTGAGATGCATGCACACTTAATCCAGACAAAAATCTAGAACGTAGAGATTGTTATGATCTGAAACAGGACAGATGATCCAGTCATGGTGGCTGCAATTTCTTGAAGCTGTTCCCCTGTGAGTGGAACCTTTTCTTCCATGCTACTCAGAACAGAATTTTCTTTATTGTTATATCTGAGTCCCAATTGCTGTACCTGGAAGGAACTGAAAACAAAATGCAATAGGTTTCTCCGAAAAAGCTTTAAGTGGAGCAGTCAGCAGTCAGCCAGGTTCATCAAGGCACTCTGTTTCTGCTACCATTAGATAATAACATATGAAAGATAGGTATAAGAAAAGGTCATTCAGTGTATCCCTCTAAGTATCCTTACTCTCTCACTACCTCTTCCTTCCCGGTACAATAACTAAAAATTAACACAATACTGGTCTGATCCGTGCACTGTGAAGCTTTTGCCTAACTTCTTGTTCTCCACTGTTCTGGCTATATCTCTCAATATTGTATTAGCTTAGCCACATACCCAGGGCATTGAAAAGGTTATTTATTTATGCCATATATACATTTTTATACCTAATATATAAACACACATATGTATCACTTAACATTGGTCAGTGTTAAATTTCAGTTGCCGTTTTTTAAAAATCCAATTCAATAATCAATCTAGAACCTTTTATGAATCTTTAACTGCATCCTTTGTCTCTGTTGCTCTCCCTATTTTAGTGTCATCGATAAATGTGACAAGCTTAGTTAGTTTCTGAATCCAGTTCATTTGTGAAGGTGAGAAGGAATAGGGACCAATGATCTGTTTTGTTTCAAACCATAAAAGACTTTAAAAATGTCTTTATGGGAAGTCACAGCCTGAGGAACCGTGGGAAGTTTAAAATATCTCCATTACTGTCAGAGAAACCTTCTAGAAGGGTTGTTTCTCTGTACTGGAGGAAATAAATGCTGCCACGAATGTAGCAGTGTCGCTTCGAAGAGGTCTGCCTGACCCTGATCAGGTGGATTACTTAACTAGTAGCACAGGTGGAAAGATTATCACTCTCTCCCAGAGTTACTCTGTTTCATAAGTGCAACCTTTATATCAGGAAAACTCGTCAGGCTGTTTTTATGCCTTTAAACATTATTTGGGTTGACAGTGTTTAATTGGGAGATAGCTCCTTTAAAAAAAAACTAAAATCTTCCTTTGTGTCAGTTCAAAGCAAACAGGGGTATCATTGAGGCCCAGTGTTGAGGTTTCTTTAGTGAATCTCCACTTTGAAAGGCAGCCCTCAAGTAAGATTTGCAGTACACTCCATGAATATCCAATTTCATGTATAATCGTCATAATCACAAATGCCGGTCCAAAGTAAATGTGCTACTTGCAAGACCCACAGAGTTCAGAGGTCTTTTATTGTTCTGAGGCAAATCTTGTATATAAGTGAGAAACATTGAGAATTTTCTATCTGCTGCTGTTTTGACTTGTGCTCCTGCTAGTTTTATTCTTATTAAGGTTGATTTGCAGCTGTTATATGGGATATATATGGCCTGTCAGTGTGGTATTTGACAGTCAGAGAGAGCTGGATTCCAGTTCCAGTATACAGACAGTAACTGGCACACTACCTCTTCCATTACCTACACAGGTTATGTTCGGTTCACAAGAGGCTTAGGTTTGCCTGTGGAATCAGTGCTATGTGCTGGGCATGAGAAATATTATCTGGAGACACACCCAAATTGTAGCAGTCGCATCAAATGTTAGTGGGTTGTACAGTTCTTGGGATAGGAATCGTTATTTGAACTGGTCTTGTGCGTTTAAGCTTTCAAACTGTGTTATTTTTCTGAGTGGTCCCAGGAGCCAGGCTTGGTGAATCCCACATGTTTACTTCAGGATGCCGGCGGCAAGAGAACCAGCAATGTGTACTTCCCAGTAAGCGCAGTAAAAAAGAGACTAGATTGGGCACCAGAATTTGGGCTTATGTACAAGGCTGGTGAGACACTGAGTTCTCAAATGCTCCCCGAGGTTAGAAGGATTTGATTTCCTCAGCACCCTCACTGATCTGATGGTTAAGTATGGCAATCTCAACACCATCCAGAGTGCAAAAATCATGAGACAAATCACTAAAAACTCAGAACTTTGCAGTTTAAAATAAAATCATGAGATTTCTGGACTGGCAAGTGATGAGAATGACAGCCTTTTCTCCTTTATAAGATCTTAGATAGAGTAGGGAAAAGAAAAAGACTCCAGAAATGACAGGTGAGAGAATGTGAGAGAACTAAACACAACAGCGGGTGGGAAGTGAAGCACAAATGGCTAAGGACAAAACAGGAGAGATGAGCGAGAGATGGCAGAGCTCACTAATTCTTCTGGCTGGATCTACCAATTAGCATTGACACCAGATGTTTCCCAAGGCTCTGAGCCTGATAAATTCAAACAAATGAACTCAGTGCAATGGATAGGAAATGGCAACAACTGTTTGGACTTCCGGTCTCGTTTACTTCTTCTCACCCCGGCAGTCAGAATGGAGAATGGTAGATCAGCAGTTCTGCACACAACAGCAATAGGTGGGCTACCACAAGATTTAGATCAGGAGGGTTTGACCAATCTTAAACATAGTGAAGGTGCGTCAATGCGCTTGCGAGAGGGAGAGACTGTGCCAGGAGCAGAAATCATGATGCATCAAACATTTTTTCCCAGGTCTCTTGGTCTTCAATATACATAAGCTGGTTGAAGGGCAAAACTGATAACCTTATAGATTAATTGGACTATTTTTCCAGGCTCTCTTCCTAAAGCAGAAGATATGGGAATGTCCCCTCAATGGACCTTCCAGGAGTATAAAGTTGCTGTGGTCAATACCTGTACACACGCGGAGCTCAATTTAATCCTAGATGCTGGAAATGTTTCAAAACACGTGATGGGTTCAATGGTTTGACTCAGATCAAAGTGTTTGCTGTATTTCTGGTAGCCTTCCCATAACCCACTAATATCTTCATCAAAGACAGTACATTGCCCCTTCAATTCTGGAACCAGGATTTCAAGCCAACCCAGACTGAGAAGCTGGAGGGAGATTCACAGCACAAAAATGCCCACAATTCCAGTCAAGTTGGATGTCTGAGAAGCCATAAGGCTAACCGATTTGGAAAATTCACACTGGTGCAGTCGGGGGTGGGATGAGGGGAGAGGAGGTCTTGCATGTAGTGCTACCGTGAATTGTCATCCAACACAATGCACAGAATCATTCTGCTGAGGGCTAAAGTTGGGATTTAAGGACAATGTTGTTGGAGAGTAAAGGGAGGTTTACATACATTACAACAGAGTGTGTGCAAAATGCAAATGCTCCCAGTACTAACAATATTCATTTTGATCAGAACTAACAAAATCATTACTGGAAATGGGAGAACATTTCACCAAAAATATTTGTCATCTGATAGGCAAATTATCAACAACTTGTATTTATATAGCGCCTTTAACGTAGTAAAACTTCCCATGGCGTGTCACAGGAGTGTCAGAAGACAAAAAATGTGACACCGAGCCACATAAGAAATTAGGGCAGGTGACCAAAAACTTGGCCAAAGAGGTAAGTTTTAAGGAGCGTCTTAAAGGAGGAAAGAGAGGTAGGGAGGTGGAGAGGTTTAGGCAGGGAATTCTAGAGCTTAGGGCCTAGGCAGCTGAAGGCCTGGCCATCGATGGTTGAGTGATTATAATCAGGGATGCTCAAGAGGGCAGAATTTAAGGAGTGCAGATATCTCGGGGGGGGGGGGTTATGGGGCTGAAGGAGATTACAGAGATGGGGAGGGGCGAGGCCATGGTGGGATTTGAAAACAAGGATGAGAATTTTGAAATTCAGGCGTTGCTTAACCGGGAGCCAATGGAAGGCAGCGAGAACAGGGGTGATGGGTGAACGGGACTTGGTGCGAATTAGGACACGGGCAGCCGAGTTTTGGATGACCTCAAGTTTATGTAGGGTGGAATGTGGGAGGCCAGCCAGGAGTGCGTTGGAATAGTCAAGTCTAGAGGTAGCAAAGGCATGGATGAGGGTTTCAGCAGTGGATGAGCTGAGGGAAGGGCGGAGACGGGCAATGTTAGTAATGCCGCGGATGTGACACCAAGGTTGCGAACAGTCTGGTTCAGCCTCAGACAGATGCTAGGGAGGGGGGTGGAGTCGGTGGCTAGGGAACGGAGTTTGTGGTGGGGACCGAAGACAAGGGCTTCTCTCTTCCCAATATCAAATGGAAGCTATGGGGCAGAAATAGCATAACAGAGGTCAGAGGTGGAAGGTTCATTTGGTGAGCTAGTCAGATCAGCTTGGCCACACGCATCGTCACGATGTGCAAAAACCATGGTCTTCTCAAACAATAAATAAGGCCGTCTGAACCATTAAAAATGTTTTTGCTTGCCATTTCTGCAAGTGCTTAGGAAAAAGAGGAAATGAAAGGCAAGGGCAGAGGAAACTGCTGCTTATTGAGAATGTCAAGTCCTGTCAGGAACCTGTAATTTTTTTCAGATAACTCCATAATTGCGATTTCCCCATGGAGTCCACATTTAGGAGGGTACACTGCTGTCCAGGTGATGGAGTTTTCAAATCACCAACTAGTGACTGTCATTTTGTTGGAGGAGGGGAAAGAGAGTTAATTTTGGGCTGTGATGGCTTCAAGATGTTTTGCCTGGTGACGAGAGATGGCAACCAAGTTGATCGGTCTGTGTCAGACATGGAAATCCTCTACCTGAGCTAAGTAAGTCTGCAGTACTCTTGGTTGACCGAGCCTGACTAGCTCATTAATGCAACATGGAGGGGTACATCGATCACTGGTGCTAGGATTCCTCCCACTCTGCTCCAGGTAAGCCTGCTAGCCAGTGTTCTAATAGATAAGGTGGTCCTCGCTCACATGCAGTGGAAAGCTTACCAGAGTTCTGTGCTGGTAAGCAGTATTCGCTTAGACGGTTAATTCCCAACAGTATCCTTATGCAAACTTTGGGGAGAGGTGGCAGGCCTAAACCTTGGCTATTGCCCAACTGCACCAAGTTCTTTGAATTTAGGTAAATGGTCCTGCAAGGCAAGTCTGGGACTTCCATAGGAGGCAAACAGAGAGTGCTTATATGGATTTCTTAATAGTTTGGTTTGGAGGTTGTTAAACATGATAAATTTCTATGAACATCAGATATCAAGCTGACAAAAAAAATTCAACTATCAGTTAGAAAGCACAGTAATGTACACAATACAATCGCGCTGAATCATGGAAAAGTCTGGCTTGGGTTAGAGTCTCTTCGGGTTCAGAACTGTGAGGCAGAACACGGAAAACTGCAGGATATGCCACCATAATCCGAGCACAGAATAGGTCCTTAACATGAGTGTCATCAACAAGTGATATGGGCCAATTCCTTTATCTAAGCCACATTTTGCATGCATTCGCTCTTTTTATATAAATGAAATAAACTAACAGGTACTCTGAATTACCTTTCTCCTTGTTGCACTTTCCAAACCTGCTCTATCTTTTGGTTGCTGGTCTTTAATGAAGATTTGGTGTACACCTCCAGTCGTTTCTTCTTAGCCAAGATAGCCTTATTAATATCAGCTGCACAGAGTTAACAGGACATGAGGAGACTTACAAAACTGACCTGTCTACTATTACACTTTAATCCCGCAGTGTTGACCACCAACCCTAGCTGAAAGTCCCTCTTCTTGTGAATACGCCTCAACTTTTTGAGTCGCCTGTCAGTATCAGTATACTGCTCATTTCACGGCCAAGGGTAGAAATTACTCTATTTTGTATGCCTTATTTCCCAGTTCATTACCTGGTTCAGAGGAACAGTAGGGGACCTTCTATACATAGAAGAACACAGAAACAGGTCACTCAGCCCACTTCTATCATTTCACCGTAACCTGCGTTGTTCGAATGAAAAAAGCCACAATTTTTCTTCGGGACGTGGGGTCTAAACTGTTGCTCATGGGCCATATCAGCCTGCAGGCCCTGGTAACTCAGTTTTATTTGTGCTTATATTTCTTACTTGTTGAACTGTATGGGCCTGGAATTTTGGAAAGTGTGTTCTTAGTGCTGTTGCCTCACTGATGGAAAAATCCTAAAACCCCTCAATCTGTTAGTATTGGCAGCACGAGATATATGCAATTTAATGGGAACATTCATTTCAACTTTACTTGCGGCTGGTGAAGCTCCACTGCATCCACCTAAAGTTGTAAGTGAAGGCAAAAACCTCAGACACTCTTGACCCTAGGGAAAAGTACTTTCTGTTTCATGGTCTTATTGGAAACCAGCAGGTCACCAACATTTTTTTAAAAAGCTCATATCGCAAGGAACAATCTAGAATAAAAATACTTAAGTGGGGGAGGACTAATTTCAGCGAAGTGAGCAGGGAACTGGCCCGGGTAAACTGGAGTCAAAGACTGGCGGACAGAAATGTAATGGAGCAATGGGAGGCCTTTAAAGAGGAGGTGGTGCGGGTACAGTCTAGGTACATTCTCACAAGGGGGAGAGGGAGGGCAACCAAAGTCAGAGCTCCCTGGAGGACGAAGGAGTTAGAAAGTAGGATGAAGCAGAAAATGTATGACAGGTGTCAGCCTGATAATCCAAGGGAGAATCAGGCTGAATTATAAAACGTACAGAGGAGAAGTGAAAAAGGAAAGAAGAGGGACAAAGAGACAGTACCAGAATAGATGGTGGCTAACGTAAAAGGGAATCCAAAGGTCTTTTTTAGGCATATTAACAGTAAAAGGGTCATCGGAGGAGCAGTGGAGCTGATTAGGGACCAAAATGGAGATCTATTGGTGGAGGCAGATGGCATGGCTGAGGTATTAAATGAATACTTTGCATTGGTGTTTACCGAGGAAGAGGACTTTGCCAAAGCTATGGTAAACAAGGAGGTTTCCGGGATACTGGATGAGATGAAAATAGATAAAGAGGAGGTACTAGAAAGACTGGCAGTACTTAAAGTGGATAAGTCACCTGATCCGGATAGGTAAGGTGTGGATTAGTTATGGAGAAGGATGCAGCCTAGGATGCTGAGGGAAGCAAGGGTAGAAATTGTGAAGATGCTGGCCACAATCTTCCAATCCTCCTTAGATACAGGGATGGTGCCAGAAGACTGAAGGATTGCAAATGTTACACCCTTGTTCAAAAAAGGAGAGAGGATAAACCTGGCAATTACAGGCCAATCCGTTTAGCTTCAGTGGTGGGGAAGCTATTATAAACAATATAATCCGGAAGAAAATTAACAGCTACTTGGACAAGCATGGACTAAAAAGAGAGTTCGTACGGATTTGTTCGAGCAAATCATGTTTGACTAACTTGATTTGAGTTTTTTTGATGAGATAACAGAGAGGGTGGATGAGGGCAGTGCAGCTGATGTTGTGTATATGGACTTTCAAAGGTCGTTTGATAAAGTACCATATTGTAGGAACGGAGGTTCCTAGCTGAAGAATTGAGAGCGACGCAGAGAATCAAAAACAATAAAATTTAATGAACAAACGAAGTTAAACAGTAAACTGCTGGATACAATGCAAATAGGTCTGGTCTGGTTGAAAGCCTCTCTAGAACTGCTAGAAGGTTCCGAGCACTGACGTCATGACGTTCTTCCCGCCGTTGGGGGATCACGTGACGGGCGGCAGGACGTCATCACGCGGAGTAAAGGAAAGAAGCCATAGTACAGTTAACAGATACATTAAAGGTGCAGCCCCCGGTTGCACTACATTGCTGTTAAAGGAATTATAAACAATTGTCCTGAATCCCCTGGTGGCTCCGCCACATACGCCCCCCCAGAATTGTCTTTAACAGAAAAGGTAAGACGAGAAGGGGGTCTGACGAGTCTGTCCGACCGACTGCGATACTCTGGCAACTGGAACGGAGCGCTAGAAGATGAACTGGTAGTTGGCCGTGGTTGGGATGGTGCCGCAGGCGTAGGAGAAGAAGTGGCTGGCTGTGGCTGTACTGGACCAACGGTCGACGGTGGACGCCCACGACGAGGCGGTTGAGCGGTGACAACTGGCTTGCTCAGATCCAGATGAGCCGGTTTTAACCGGTCGATGGAGATGTGGTCAGGCTTACCGCCGACATCGACTGTGAAAGACTTGTCACCTGACGAGATGACGCGGAACGGACCAGTGTAAGGCGGTTTGAGCGGGTCTCTGTGAGCATCTTGATGAATGAAAACGTATTCGGCGCTCTTAAGCTCCACCGGAACATGGGAGCGCTGCAGGTCGTGATGAGACGTAGGCACTGGGATGAAATTCTTAGCCGCCTCTTGGTGGCTGACGAGCTGCTGACCAGGGTTCCATGTGAGGAGGAAGAAAATCGCCAGGAACTCTGAGTGGTTGGCCGTAAACCAGTTCTGCAGAAGAAGATTGCAGGTCGTCCTTAGGAGCCGTGCAAAGACCCAGCAGCACCCAAGGGAGCCTGTCCACCCAACCAGTCCCACGAAGACTAGCACGCAGTGCAGCTTTAAGGGACCTGTGAAATCTCTCGCACAGACCATTTGCCTGTGGATGATAGGCAGTGGTGCGATGAAGCTTGGTACCCAAACCCTGAGCCACGGCATTCCAAAGTTCCGAGGTAAATTGAGGTCCTCGGTCGGAGGAGATGTCGGCTAGTACCCCGAACCGAGCCATCCATGACGAGATGAAGGCTCTGGAAACGTCCGCCGCTGTGGTGGCAACCAAAGGAATTGCCTCTGGCCGGGTGGTGCGGTCTACCACGGTGAGGAGATGCGTGAAACCACAAGAAGAAGGGAGAGGGCCAACCAGGTCCACGTGAACATGGTCGAAACGACGCTCTGGAACTGGAAAAGTGGACACTGGGGCCTTAACATGGCGTTGGATTTTGGACCTCTGGCAACTCACGCAGGTATTGGTCCAGTCACGGACGTCGAGATGCATGCCTTTCCAGACGAACTTCTTTGCCATGAGTCGTTGTGAAGCCCTCACACCAGGGTGCGACAAACCGTGGATTGCGTCGAAAACTCTCCTGCGCCATTCGACTGGTACAATTGGTCGGGGGACTCCCATCGAGATGTCGCAAAGGAGTGTGGTCCCTGCGGCCTGAAAACTGACATCAGCCACTTGTAAGCTGGAAGGTGTGGTCCGGTATGCCTGCACTTCAAGGTCTGCCATCTGTTCTTCTGCCAAACCAACATAGTCGATTCCCAGGTGGACTGCGTGGACCGGGGCGCGGGAGAGACAATCCGCCACCAGGTTGTCCTTGCCAGAGACATGTTGTATATCTGTTGTAAATTCTGATACGAACGTAAGATGACGTTGTTGCCGAGCCGACCATGGTTCCGCTGTCTTGGCCATGGCAAACGTAAGTGGCTTGTGGTCTACGAAAGCCGTGAATGGGCGTCCTTCCAGTAAGAAGCGAAAATGGCGGATGGCCAGGAAAAGTGCCAACAACTCCCTATCAAAGGTACTGTATTTGCATTCATTTTTTCGCAATTGGCGGCTGAAGAAAGCCAGTGGTTGCCACGTGCCGTTGACCAATTGCTCCTGCACTGCCCCGATGGCATAGTCAGATGCATTTGTGGTAAAGGCGATGGTTGCACCTGGAAGAGGATGTGCTAACATGGTCGCATCAGCCAAAGCGTCCTTAGTGTTGAGGAACGCCTGGTCCATCTGGGGTGTCCAGCCGATGGGGTCTTTACCCGATTTACCTTTTAGAGCCTCGTACAACGGTTGCATTAACAGGGCCGCCTTGGGGACGAAACGATGATAAAAATTGACCATCCCCAGGAATTCTTGGAGAGCCCTGACGGTCTGAGGACGCGGGAACGAGGTAACTGCCTCCACCTTCGTAGCCAGCGGAACGGCGCCTTCTGAGGTGATTCTGTGTCCCAGAAAATCAATGCTTTGTAAGCCAAACTGGCACTTGGCCGGGTTGATAATAAGGCCATGCTGGCTGAGACGAGAAAAAAGGGTACGCAAGTGCGTAATGTGCTCTTTCTTGCTGGTACTGGCGATGAGGATGTCATCGAGGTAGACGAAGATGAACGGCATATCACGCAACACAGAATCCATGAGCGCTTGAAGGCTTGCGCTGTGTTCTTCAACCCAAACGACATACGTAGGGACTCAAAGAGCCCGAAAGACGTGATGACAGCGGTTTTGGGGACATCCTGAGGATGAACGGGCACTTGATGATACCCCCGGACAAGGTCTACTTTGGAAAAGGTGGAATTCCCTGCCAGGTGGGCCGAAAAATCCTGTATGTGAGGAATCGGGTACCGATCTGGAGTAGTAGCTTCATTCAGGCATCTGTAGTCGCCGCATGGTTGCCATCCGCTGCCTGGTTTAGGAACGATGTGTAATGGTGAAGACCAAGGACTATTCGATCGTCGAATAATTCCCAGGCGCTCCATGGTATGGAACTCCGCCTTTGCGGCTGCGAGTTTACCGGGTTCCAACCTTCGAGCCCGTGCATAAACTGGGGATCCTGTCATGGTAATGTGGTGCGCCACACCGTGCCTCGCGACTGAAGAAGAAAAAGTGGGCCTGGCGAGCTCCGGAAACTCACCGATGTTGTGTCGGTACCTTTCTACCTAGACACAATTTAGGACTCAGAACTCAGAGATTCAAACATGAAGTGCTTTATTGGAAGGAAAGGAAGTTCTGGAAAGTTCCGAACAAAGAGAGCTAAAACTTAACAGAGGACACCCAACCATTTATCTCCTGTGACAGCGCCACCACAGGTGGGAGGAGAACACACAATAGAACACAATACATAACATTTCCTCCCCTCTTAAATGGAAGGTCCACATTATTCCTCAACAGGTAAGTTACTTTCAATGCACTCAACGAACCTAGGGTAGAGGTAGACTGCCTCAAACCCTGACTTTACCCTGGGGTTTATTCTGCCCCAGTCTTGTGGGTAAGTCACTAAGCCTACAGATCCAAGCGTCTTGGAGGCCGCCGCTCTCTGACAGGATACCGGTGGTCATCGCTGGCTTCCACAGCAGTAGGCATTGACACAGGCCTGGATGGAGAAGGTGCCTGTGTCAGTTGAAAGTCAGGAGTTTGCACAGGTGGAACAGTCTCTTTGACTTCCTGTGTTGGAGAAGAGCACTGTGGCAAAGGATGCTGGTTTGCGGTATCATCCGGAAACAGTTCAGGCCAACCAGCCGTTGGAGCCTCTGTGGCTGTCTCTGCTCCTAGCAACAGTTGATCTGTGTGTCTTCTCCAGACGACATCCTCAGCAGTCTCAACCGTGTAAGACACAGGGCCCGTCTGCGCGATCACCGTAGCAGGAACCCATTTCGGTCCAGTGTTGTAGTTTCGAGCTAGGACGTGCTCTCCCGGATGAAACCGTCTCTCCTTGGCTCTTTTCTCTCTCCTTTCAACTTGAGCTTGTTGTTGACAATGGACAACCTGTTCTGCCCTTGGAGGTTTGAGTAAGTCAAAACTTGTCCGCAACTGCCTCTTCATCATGAGCGAAGCGGGGGAAGTTTTGGTTGTGGCATGCGGCTCGTTCCTGTAGGACAACAGGAAGCTGTTCAGACGTTGGTGGATTGAGCCCTGACCTTGCGATGCCTTCAAGGCGTGCTTCAAAGTTTGCACAAACCTTTCTGCATGGCCGTTAGTAGAGGGACGATAGGGCGCAGATCTGATGTGTTGGACACCATTCACATGCAGGAAGGTTGCAAACTCCTGTGATACAAATTGTGGACCGTTGTCACTTACGAGTTGTTCTGGTGAGCCATAACGACTGAACATCGCACCAAGTTTCTCAATTGTTTTCTCTGCCGTGGTAGACCTCATCACAGCGACCTCCGGCCACTTGCTACGAGCGTCCACAACCACCATAAACATCTTCCCTTCGAAAGGACCGGCGAAGTCCACATGTACTCGCTGCCACACTTCTGCAGGCCAATCCCAGGGGTGTAGGGTTGCCAGCTGTGGAACATTCCGGACCCTTTGACATGGGGAACATGTTTTGGCTTTCTCCTCAATATTCCCATCGAGACCTGGCCACCAGAAGTAGCTTCTTGCCATTTCCTTCATCCGAACCATCCCACTGTGGCCTGTATGAAGTTGTTGCAGTATAGGTTCTCTCAGAGGTGGCGGAATGATGACACGGCGTCCCCAAAGAAGACAACCTGCCTGGACGGAGAGCTCATTTCTTTTTGAAACGTAAGGTTTCAAACTAGGAGAATCTCCTATCGCTCTCCCTCGAATGACATCGTCCATTACCTCAGACAGGACTGGATCGTTGCGGGTGTACCTTCGCACCTGAACTGCAGTGACAGGTGCTCCCTCCACTTGTCTAAAGTAGAAGATGTCTATCTGACGAGGCTCTGGGGGAGTAACAGGCAAGGGTAGCCTCGAGAGACCGTCTGCGTTGCCGTGCAAGTCTGATTTGCGATATTTGATGTCGTATGTGTGTCCTGACAACGGTAAAGCCCACCTTTGCATCCTGCTTGCAGCGAGAGACGGAATTCCGGTGTGGGGCCCAAAGATTGAAGTCAATGGACGGTGGTCCGTCAGGAGTGTGAACCTTCTCCCAAACAGGTACTGATGAAATTTTCGAATTCCAAAAACGATTCCCAAGGCCTCGCGCTCGATCTGCGCATAGTTACTCTCGGCCTTGTTCAAGGTGCGTGATGCGAAGGCGATAGGTTTCTCTTCACCAGAAGGCATGATGTGGGATATGACTGCTCCCACACCATATGGTGATGCATCACATGCTAGCTGCACGGGTAGCTTTGGGTCGAAGTGTGTCAGGACCTCCGAATTCAGCAATGCTTCCTTTGCTTGGGCGAAAGCTTCGTTGCACAGTTCAGTTCATTTCCATGTTTTACCTTGACATAGCAACTGATGTAATGGCTTCAGCAATGTTGCTAAGTCTGGAATAAACTTCCCATAGCAGTTAAGTAGCCCCAGAAATGAACGTAACTGGCTCACATTCTGGGGTGCTGGGGCCTCCACGATCGCCTTGACCTTTGGCGGCGCCTTATGCAGGCCAGTAGCGTCAATCACATGCCCCAGGTACTCAACTGAAGACTGAAAGAATTCACATTTGTCTTTACGAACTCTGAGTCCGTGCTCTTTCAGTCGTTGTAGTGTCGCATCCAAGTTCAGAAGATGATCCTCCTCATTTGTCCCAGTGACAAGGATGTCATCCAGGTAGCACTGGACTGCTGGCAGTCCACTCAAAATCTGATCCATTGCCCTTTGGAATAGAGCAGGGGCCGACATAATTCCAAACGGAAGGCGGCAGTACCTGTATAGCCCCTTGTGTGTCACAATTGTCAGCAGCTCCTTTGATTTGTCATCGACATGCATTTGTAGATAAGCCTGGCATAAGTCTATTTTGCTGAACTTTTGCCCTCCGGCCAGGCCCGTAAAAAGATCATCAATGAGGGGGAGAGAGTACTGTTCCACAGACAGCACCGGGTTAATAGTCACTTTAAAATCCCCGCAGATTCGAACAGATCCATCCTTTTTCAGGACAGGAACAATGGATGTGGCCCATTTGCTCACGCTCACAGGCTCCAGGACTCCATTCTCGACTAAGGCCTCCAAGTTAGCCTCAACTTTTGGCCTAATTGCATAGGGCACAGGTCAGGCTTTGTGAAACTTCGGCTTGCTGTCAGGTTTAATGTCCAGTCTCACGCTGATCTTTTTCATGCTCCCAAGTTCCCCATTGAAGAGTTCTGCATGTTTGTTTAACACTGCAGTCAGACCTGACTCCCCTTTTGACATCATGCGGACTGCAGGCCAGTTCAGCGTGATTTTCTCTAGCCACGCACGTCCCAGTAGCGATGGGTAATTTCCCTTTACCACATATAGTGGCAGTTTTGCAGTCTGTCCGTTCAATTTAACTGTCACCTCAATGACGCCTCTCATGGCCACAGGTTCGCCGGTATACGTCTTTAGCACAATGTTTGTTGGCTGAAGGGTAAGATGCTTTAGCATTTTGTTGTAGACAGTGTCTGAAACAAGGGACACAGCTGCGCCTGTGTCCACCTCCATCCGCACTGATTGTCCCTCCACCAGTGGTGACACCCAGTAGCCATTTGAACCACCTGCAACCGTCAGTATGTGCACCTCTTCCTCCTCAGAGGTGTCGCTCCCCTCTGTTTTGCTTGTTCCATCATACTGCACTGAATGAACACTCTTTCCTCTCTTGTCCAAATACAGACATTTTGCTTCCATGCTTCCCAGCTCTGTCTGTTCTTTTTTTTTACCTCTACAGGTGCGTTCAATGTGACCCTTTTTGCCACAATTTCGGCATTCCAGCTCCATACACCAGCAGTCATTAGCGTGATGGCCCGTTTTCCCACAACGGTAACATGTGCCGTTCCGCGCACCTTTAGGCTCAGACGACACCTTGTGAACTCTCCCTGTTGAACTCAACTGGTGAGCCTCCTTTTCCACCATCTCCATGGAGACACTAACTTCAATGGCCTTTTTAAGAGTAAGGTTGTCCTCAGTAAGAAGGCGCTTCTGTGTGGCTGCATTTTGCAGACCACACACAAATCTGTCTCTAATGGTGTCATTCAGCACCTCCTTGAACTGGCAGTGTTCCGACAACCTTTTTAAAGCAGCAATAAACATCGTCACTGATTCCCCCTCCTCTTGATTCCGTTTGTGAAATCTAAATCTCTCAGCAATAACCAGAGGTTTTGGTGAAAAATGTGCTCCAAGAATTTCCACTAGTTGCTTATATGTTTTAGTTCCTGGCTTATCTGGCTGCACGAGGCTGCGAAGTAAATTGAAAGTCTTCGGCCCGATTACACTCAAAAAGGTAGGCACGACCTTTTCATTTGCCACCGCATTCGCCAATACAAAATAGTCAAAACGTTCCGTATATGCGCTCCATTGCTCCACATTTTCATCAAAATCACCGATGTTTCCTAATATAGTAGCCATCTCACGTTTCAAATTAAATTTTCTGTTTAGTCACAGCACCCGTAACGTACGCAGATTCATCCGCTCCTCGTTGCCACTTGTTGTGTCGGTACCTTTCTACCTAGACACAATTTAGGACTCAGAACTCAGAGATTCAAACATGAAGTGCTTTATTGGAAGGAAAGGAAGTTCTGGAAAGTTCCGAACAAAGAGAGCTAAAACTTAACAGAGGACACCCAACCATTTATCTCCCGTGACAGCGCCACCACAGGTGGGAGGAGAACACACAATAGAACACACAATACATAACAACCGAGAAGACGAGAGAACTCATCTGGAGATGGGACTGCACAGGCAACTGACCAAGACACAGCGGTGCTGCGGTGGCAGGGGACCGAATGAAAGGTGGCCGTGTTGATTAACCGGCAGTGCCGGACATCGACGAGAAAACCATTGGCGCAAAAAAAATCTGCCCCCAGGATGGCCTGTGAGACTTTCGCTGTGATGAACTCCCAAACGAAATGCTGGCCGCCAAAACGCAACTGGACCCTACGCTTTCCGAACGTGCGGATGGCTGCACCATTGGCTGCCTCGAGGGAGGGACTGTGACCGCCGGATTGAAGATCGAGCTTCGACGCTGGTAGGATACTGCACTGGGAGCCAGTACCACAGAGAAAACGTCGACCTGACAGGGAGTCTGTGATATAAAGGAGTTTCCCTGCGGAACCGACGGCCATCGCAACTCCGGCGTGTCCCTCAGGCCCTGTCGCCCTTCTCAGAAACCGCTGGTTTGAGGTAGGTTTTTTTTGGGGGGAAAAACTGCAGGGAGGACGGCAGCATCGGGCTTTCGCGCCAAAACGAGCGTGGTATGCACACCAGCCTGCTGTCGGAGGAGTCGGCTTCGCTCTTGTGGGGGATGGGCGCCTCGTGGCCGCACAACATTGTTGTGTGACGGTGAAAATTTTATCCGCTTCTGCAGCGAGTTCAGCACAGTCCGTGATCGCAGAATTGGCCAAGGCCGCCTGTACTGGCTCTGGCAACTGGCAGAGAAACAACTCCCGGAACAGAAAACATTCCGATTCCGAGCCCAAGAGCGTGAGCATCTGGCTCATGAGCTCTGATGGCTTTGAGTCCCCGAGGCCGGGCATGGAGATAAGTCTGCGAGCGCGCTCTGACTTGGACAGACCGAAAACCTGCAGTAACCGTGTTTTTAAAGCTTCGTACTTGCCATCGTCCGGAGGACTCCCGAGGAGGCTGACGACCCGCGATGCCGTGGCGCTGTCGAGGGCGGAGACCACGTAATAATAACGGGTCGAATCCGCTACTACTCCCCGGATTGCAAATTGGGCTTCCGCCTGGAAAAACCATGCGGCTAGTTGTTGCTCCCAAAATTGCGGCAGTTTGAGGGTGACGGCGTTCGTGTCCATGATGTAACTTCAACGAAAATTGTTCGAAGAAATCGGGGTCACCAATGTAGGAACGGAGGTTCCTAGCTGAAGAATTGAGATCGACGCAGAGAATCAAAAACAATAAAATTTAATGAACAAACGAAGTTAAACAGTAAACTGCTGGATACAATGCAAATAGGTCTGGTCTGGTTGAAAGCCTCTCTAGAACTGCTAGAAGGTTCCAAGCACTGACGTCATGACGTTCTTCCCGCCGTTGGGGGATCACGTGACGGGCGGCAGGACGTCATCACGCGGAGTAAAGGAAAGAAGCCATAGTACAGTTAACAGATACATTAAAGGTGCAGCCCCCGGTTGCACTACATTGCTGTTAAAGGAATTATAAACAATTGTCCTGAATCCCCTGGTGGCTCCATCACATAATACTGTATTAGGCTTTTAAGCAAAATTGAAGCCCATGGGATAAAAGGGGCAGTAGCAGCACGGATACAAAATTGGCTACGGGATAGAGAACAGAAAGTTGTGGTACATAGATACATAGAAGATAGGAGCAGGAGTAGGCCATTCGGCCCTTCGTGCCTGCTCCGCCATTCGATGAGATCATGGCTGATCCTTTAATTCAGTATCCCGTCCCCGCCTTCTCTCCGTAACCCTTAACCCCTTTTGCCCGTAGAAATATATCTAATTCCCTCTTAAATATATTTAATGAGCTGGCGTACACTGCCCTCTGTGGCAATGAGTTCCACAGGTTCACCACTCTCTGAGTGAAGAAATTCCCCCTCATCTCTGTCCTAAATGGTTTAGCCCTTATCCTTAAATTATGTCCTCTAGTTCTGTTCTCACCCGCCAAGGGAAACATTCCTTCTGCATCCAGTCTGTCTAGACCTGTCAGAATTTTATACACTTCTATGAGGTCCCCTCTCAATCTTCTAAACTCCAGTGTGTACATCCCTAAACTACATAGTCTCTCCTCATAGGTCATTCCCGCCATTCCTGGTATCAGCCTGGTGAATCGCCGCTGCACCCCCTCCATGGCAAGAACATCCTTCCTCAGATGAGGCGACCAAAACTGTACACAGTACTCGAGGTGTGGTCTCACCAGTGCCCTGTACAGCTGCAGCAAGGTATCCCTGTTCCTGTATTCTAACCCTTTTGCTATGAAGGCCAGCATACCGTTTGCCTTCTTGACCGCCTGTTGCACCTGCATGCTCGCCTTCAGTGACTGGTGTACAAGAACACCCAGGTCTCTCTGTACTTCCCCCTCTCCCAATCTATTGCCATTTAAATAATAATTTGCCCTCCCGTTCCTGCACCCAAGGTGGATAACTTCGCACTTGTCCACATTATAGTGCATCTGCCATTTATCCGCCCAATCGCCCAGTCTGTCCAAATCGCTCTGGAGCTTCCTGGTCTCTTCCTCTGAGCCCACCCCCCCTCCTAGTTTAGTGTCGTCTGCAAATTTGGAAATGCTGCATCCGACTCCCTGATCCAGGTCATTAATGTAAATTGTGAACAGCTGGGGGCCCAGGACAGATCCCTGTGGTACCCCACTTGTTACTGCCTGCCATTCAGAAAATGAGCCGTTTATTCCAACTCTCTGTTTTCTATCTGACAGCCAGTTCCCTATCCATGCCAAAACTTTCCCCTTTATCCCATGAGCCTCAATTTTCCATGCTAATCTTTTATGTGGGACCTTATCGAAGGCCTTTTGGAAGTCCAGGTACACCACATCTACTGGCTCTCCCCCATCTATTCTACCAGTTACTCCCTCAAAAAATTCCAATAGATTAGTCAAGCACGATTTACCCTTTGTAAATCCATGTTGACTCTGTCCTATCCTGTCCCCATTTGCTAAGTGCTCCGCTATTTCATCCTTAATGATGGACTCCAGCATTTTGCCCACAACTGATGTAAGGCTTACAGGTCTGTAATTACCTGCTTTTTCCCTACCCCCCTTTTTGAATAGTGGGGTAACGTTAGCTACCCTCCAATCCATGGCTATTTTTCAGACTGGAGGGAAGTATACAGTGGTGTTCCCCAGCATTCAATACTAGGACCACTGCTGGTTTTGATATACATTAATGACTTGGACTTGGAGATACAGGGCACAATTTCGAAATTTGCAGAACACAAAAGTTGGAAGTGTAGTAAACAGTGAGGAAGATAGTAATAGACTTCACGAGGACATAGACAGGCTGGTGGAATGAGCGGACACATGGCAAATGAAATTCAACGCAGAAAAGTATGAGGTGATGTATTTTGGTAGGAAGAATAAGGAGAGACAATACAAGCAAAGTGGTACAATTTTAAAGGGCGGGGGTGGGGGCAAGACCAGAGTGTTTGTGCACAAATCTTTGAAGGTGGCAGGACAGGTGAACAAAGCAGTTAATAAAGCATCTGGGATCCTGGGCTTTATAAATAGAGGCAGAGAGTACAAAAGCCAGGAAGTTATACTAAACCAATATAAAACACTAGTTCGGCCCCAGCTGAGTATTGTGTCCAATTCTGGGCACCACACTTTAGGAAGGACGTGAAGGCTTTGGAGAGGGTACAGAAGAGGTTTAATAGAATGGTTCCAGGGATGAGGGACTTCAGTTACATGGATAGACTGGAGAAGCTGGGGTTGTTCTCCTTGAAGCACAGAAGGCTAAAAGGAGATCTGATCGAGGTGTTTAAAATCATGAAGGGTTTAGACAGAGTAAATAAAGAGAAACTGTTTCCAATTGCTGAAGGGTCAATAACCAGAGGGCACAGATTTAAGGTGATTGGCAAAAGAACCAGAGGCGACATGAGGAAAAACGTTTTTACACAACAAGTGGTTAGGATTTGGAATGCACTGCCCGATAGGGTGGGGAAACAGATTCAATAGTAGCTTTCAAAAGGGAACTGGATAAATACCTGAAGGAGAAAAAATTGCAAGGATATGAGGAAAGAGCGGGGGAGTGGGACTGACTAGATTGCTCTTCGAAAGAGCCGGTGAAGACCTGATGGGCTGATTGGCCTCCTTCTGTTCTATGATTCTATGATCTTTAAATAGTAGGCATCCCAGAGTGGCTCCAGTGGCTGGAATGTAGGCTGCAAATTCAGACCCCCCCATTAAATGAGCTACCAGCTGAATATGTTTTATACTTGACTCGGATGTTTAAAATGATAAACGGGATAGATGATGTGGGTGTTAAGCGAGACTAGAGATTAGAAGAATTTTTTCCAACATAGTGGATAGTTGGAAGAGACTCCCAGCAAATGTTGATGTGTCAATGAGCTCTTTCATAAATGAACTGGTTAGGAACAGATTGAAGGTTATATTGACAGATTATCAAATACTTCACAGGGCATGACAGTTCTTAAGCTGCTGAGGCAGAAAGGGATGTGGGGACTGCTGTCCAGGAGTGAATGGCAGCAATTGATCATTCATTTGAAGTTTTACTTCATAGGATAGACTGTTCCCCATCTAAGGAGGAATTCTTTTTATTTGTTCCTGGGATGTGGGCATCGCTGGCAAGGCCAGCATTTATTGCCCATCCCTAATTGCCCTTGAGAGGTGGTGGTGAGCTGTCTTCTTGAACCGCTGCAGTCCGTGTGTTGAAGGTACTCCCACAGTGCTGTTAGGGAGGGAGTTCCAGGATTTTGATCCAGCGACGATGAAGGAACGGCGATATATTTCCAAGTCAGGATGGTGTGTGACTTGGGAGGGGATCTTGGAGGTGATGGTGTTCCCATGTGCCTGCTGCCCTTGTCCTTTCTAGGTGGTGGAGATTGTGGGTTTGGGCAGTTTGTGGGATTGGCCTCTTATTCTTGCTTAAATTCTCAAAGTTCCTTATACACCCACTTCGATATTGTGGCTCTTAGATAGAATATTGCAACTACGGAAAAGATCATGAGATTGAGATTGGTTTAGGTTCACTATGTACAGATTTATGCACTTTTCTTGATACAATCAGAATGAGGTGTTGGGTGTCTTCATTAGGGCACTCCGTTCCTATAAGCTGTGCTGGGTATTTTTCCCTTCGAGATGCCTCTGTAACTATACCTGCAGTGCTTGGGAGTGGGGAAGAAAGTGGGTTGGTGTTAGGAAGGAGCATTATAATATGTCGTGGGTTTGGCATTTGATGCATGTTAAACCCTGGCTGTGCTCTGAACAGCTGCTTTAATACACAAGTGTTTATAGGCATTCTGCAAATGCTGAGAGTTCTTGTTTTGCACCATCTGAAAGACAACCACTTGTTATTTTTGACAAGTGTGTGGTGTCTGTTTCTGTACTAAAAAAATAAAAAGTATTAAAAAAAGATACTGAACCAAGCATAATCCCTTTTAAAATAGCAAAATACTGCAGATGTTGGAAATCCGAAATAACAACAGAAAACGCTGGAAAAACTCAGCAGGTCAGGCAACATCCGTGGAGAGAAATTTGAGTTGACGTTTCGGGTCGAACCCTTCTTCAAAACTGGAAAGAAAAGAAAATAGATCGAAGGCAGGGCTGCGATCGGACAAAAGAAGTAAAAGAAACAAAAGTGGTAAAAGAGACAATAAAAGGTATTCGAAGCTAGACGAGATGGTAATAGGCTGAGATTAGGTGTAAAGTGTACTGGCAGGGCAAGAGATAGCTGCCAGGTGTGAGAGAGAAACAAAAGGAAAGGGGGGGGGAAAGGAGTGGAAAAATTACAAGAAAAAATGTAATAGGGGCCGAGGTTATGATCTGAAATTGTTGAACTCGATATTGAGTCCGAAAGGCTGCAGAGTGCCTAATCGGAAGATGAGGTGCTGTTCCTCGAGTTTACGTTGAGCTTCCGTGGAACAATGCAAGAGGCCAAGGACGGTGAGGTCCGAGTGGGAATGGAGCGGTGAATTAAAATGACAGGCGACCGGAAGCTCGGGGTCCCCATTACGGACTGAACGGAGGTGTTCAGCAAAGCGGTCACCCAATCTGCGTTTGGTCTCCCCAATGTAGAGGAGACCGCATCGTGAGCAGCAAATACAGTATACTAGATTGCGAGAAGTACAAGTAAATCGCTGTTTCACCTGGAAGGGGTGTTTGGGGCCCTGGACAGTGGGAAGGGGGGAGGTATAGGGGCAGGTGTTACATCTCCTGCACTTGTACGGGAAGGTGCCGGGCGAAGGGGAAGGGCTGTTTGGGGTGATAGAGGACTGGACTAGGGTGTCTCGGAGGAAGCGGTCCCTACGGAATGCTGAAAGGGGGAGGGGAAGATACGTTTGGTGGTGGGATCACTTTGGAGGTGGCGGAAATGGCGGAGGATGATCCATTGAATGTGGAGGCTGGTGGGGTGAAAGGTGAGGACAGGGGGAACCCTATCGTGGTTCCGGGAGGGAGGGGCAGGGGTGAGGGCAGAAGTGCGGGAGATAGAACTGACACGGTCGAGGGCAGTGTCAACCACAGTAGAGGGGAATCCTCGGTTGCGGAAAAAGGAAGACATGTCTGAAGCACTGGTGTGGAAGGTGGCATCGTCGGAGCAGATAAGACGGAGACGGAGAAACTGGGAGAATGGAATAGAGTCCTTACAGGAAGCGGGGTGGGAGGAAGTGTAGTCCAGGTAGCTGTAGGAGTCAGTGGACTTGTAGTGAATATTGGTCGATAACCTATCCCCAGAGATGGAGACGGAGAAGTCGAGGAAGGGAAGGGGTCAGAGATGGACCATGTGAAGGTGAGGGAAGGGTGGAAATTGGAGGCAAAGTGAATGAAATTGTCAAGTTCGGGGCGAGAGCAGGAAACGGCACCGATACAGTCATCAATGTACCGGAAAAAGAGGTGAGGGAGGGGACCCGAGTAGAACTGGAACAAAGATTGTTCCACATAGCCCACGAAAAGGCAGGCATAGCTAGGACCCATGCGGGTACCCATAGCTTTGATTTAGAGGAAATGAGTGGAGTCACAGGAGAAGTTGTTCAATGTGAGAACAAGTTCAGCCAGGCGGAGGAGGGTGGTGGTGGATGGGGGCTGGTCGGGCCTCTGTTCAAGGAAGAAGTGGAGCGCCCTCAGGCCATCCGGGTGGAGGATGGAGGTGAAGAGTGATTGTACGTCCATGGTGAAAAGGAAGCGGTTGGGGCGAGGAAACTGTTAAAGTGGCGGAGGGCGTCCGAAGAGTCGCGGATGTAGGTGGGAAGAGACTGGACAAGGGGAGAAAAGATAAGAGTCAAGATAGGAAGAGATAAGTTCCGTGGGGCAAGAACAGGCTGAAACGATGGGTCTACCAGGGCAGTCCTGTTTGTGGATCTTGGGAAGGAGGTAGAAGCGGGCTGTGCGGGGTTGGGGAACTATGAGGTTGGTGGCAGCGGGGGGAAGATCTCCAGAGGAGATGAGGTCAGTGACAGTCTTGGAAACTGTTGTGTATGTACCTTTAAGGGAATAACTGGTCTCAGACTGCAGTACCGGCAGTGACCACCCCTGTATAAAAGGCCCTAGCAGGCTTCTGTAGTTTCAGTTTCCAGGTTGTCTCCATTCAGTAAAGACTTGTTATAATCAACTCCTGCAGTCCGTGTCTCAATTATACACGGACATAATACTGGCGACGAGTAAGAAACGAACTTAACTGCAACTCGGCAGCACCTCAGACGACGTTATTGAAGGTCGAAGCCAGAAGAAAAAAATAAAATAAAATAATAATCCAAAGAAACTCGAGAAACGGGCGTCGACCGTGGGCAACCGCCCTCCAAATCATCGAATTGAAAAGTGCAGGAGAGACTGTCGAGAGCCAGGCTTTGTTCTCCAGTCTGTGGTTTCCCAGCTAATCGGGCTGGTGGCAGGTAGTGCACTGATCCTTCCTGGGCTGCGGCGGGCTAGAGCTCGATCGGGTGGCTCTGCAACGGGGCCGGCAGCGAGTCGGGAAGCAGAGAGAAAGAGGGTGGAGCACACAGGGCGCGGCCGGTGCTTCGAAGCCGGGCAGCGTTCGGACCTAAGAAGAGGGAGGGAAGTGTCCCAGAGGGTCCGCTCCATGACGGGAACGGTTCTTCAATTAACGGAGCAAATATTGAAGCGCGATAGAAAAATAAAAATACCGCGGAGAGCGGCGTTGGCAGCAGCGATTGGGGAGGCGCGAAGACCATAGGGCGTCGCCATTACAGGATAGTAAAATAAATATAATCGCCAGCAACAGCGTTGGCAGCAACGGCCGGCGGGAAAGCGCGGGAGGCGCCATCTTAACTCGGCGGGGAAGAAGGAAAAGCGCGGGAGGCGCCATTTTGATCCATCGGGGACGAAGGCAAAGCGCGGGAGGTGCCATCTTAGATTTTCAAGATGCCAAAGACTGGCGATATCACTGCCTTCGATAATGCAATAGAAGACTGGACCACGTATGTGGAAAGAGTCGAGGTATATTGCGAGGCAAACGAAATAGCCGATGAGAAAAAGGCATCGGTATTGCTAAATTTAATGGGCGCAAGAACGTACGGCCTATTGCGGGACCTGATTACTCCAGCCAAACCGAAGGCGAAGAGTTTTAACAAAATTGTTGCTATCCTACAGGAACACCTAAATCCTACACCGCTGCTGATAGCAGAAAGATTTAAATTCCACAGGAGAAATCAGCATAATAATGAGAGCAATGCTGATTACCTTACGGAACTACGCAAGCTATCAAAGCACTGCCAGTTCGGAGCAGGACTGGCAGATACCTTACGGGACAAATTTGTCTGTGGACTCCTGAGTGAAGGAACCCAGAAGAGGTTACTCTCAGAGAAAGAGCTGACGCTAGATAAGGCTTTCAGCGTGGCAGTATCGTACGAAGCAGCAGCAAGGGGAGCTGCGGAAATACAACAAAAGCCACAGGAATACGGCACCCACAAAATGACACAGGGATTTGCAAAATGTTATCGCTGCGGCAGAACAAACCATGACCAGAAGGACTGCTGGTCCAAGGATAAAATATGCAAGCAATGCGGAAAGATGGGACACATTGCATGAGTTTGCAGGTCTGGGAAGAAGACCAACGACAACAAAAAGGCTACTAAGGAACCGTACAGGAAAGTACAAAAGATGATGGACAGTAGTTCCGAAGACCAGATGAGCGATAGTGAATCCGGGAACAAGAGACTAAGCTGTCTTAAACTTCACAACGTAATCGCAAAAGAGGATCACCGAACCATTTGGGTCACCCTCACGATAGCAGGGTCCCAAGTCAAAATGGAATTGGATACAGGATCAGCTCTAACCGTCATGAATCGACGAGACTATGAGCGGCTATTCTCACACATACCCTTGAGAGAGACATCCATTGTCTTGAGGACGTATACGGGGCAAAAAGTATACCCCAGAGGAAAAATAAGGGTGCCTGTCGAATACAACGGCAAGAAAATACGGAAATTGTATCTCTACATTCTGCAAGATGGTGGACCACCGTTATTGGGACGTGAATGGATCAGAAAGATAAGTTTAGACTGGCACTCCATTCAGGCACTGACGGTGGCTGGTAAAAAGGATGACGACGTCACTCCTGGACGATTGTCAACAATCTTAGCTGACGCCAAAGAGGTATTTCAACAAGAACTGGGCACTCTTAAAGGCGTAACTGCCTCGATAAAAATAGAGGAGAATGCAATTCCCAAGTTTTTCAAAGCAAGACCGGTACCATATGCAATTCGCCCAGCCGTCGAGGCAGAGCTGGAGAATCTGGAGAATGCAGGCGTGTTATCTAAGGTAGACTGGAGCGAGTGGGCGACACCCATCGTTCCTGTCATGAAGAAAACGTTAAACAATAAGTCTGAGGAGCCAAGGAAGGTTCGCATCTGTGGGGACTTCAAGGTGACGGTGAACCCAGTCCTTCACACAGTACAATATCCTCTTCCAAGGATAGAAGATATCTTCGCCTCACTATCTGGAGGGAAGCGTTTTACAAAAATTGACCTAGCACAAGCATATTTGCAGATGGAGGTTGAAGAATCCTCTAGGAAGTATCTCACGATAAACACTCACAAAGGTCTTTACCAGTATAATCGACTGGTATTCGGAGTAGCATCAGCTCCGGCGATATGGCAAAGAGCGATGGAACAAGTCCTGCAAGGGATTCCGGGGACTCAGTGTTACTTGGACGACATCCTAGTGACAGGTGAAGATGACAGTGAACACCTTGCCAACCTAGAGCAGGTGCTCACTAGACTACGTGAACATGGGCTACGAGCCAATCGCCCCAAGTGCGAGTTTTTTAAGAAACAGATATCGTATTGTGGCCACGTGATTGATGAAGAGGGGTTGCATAAGTCCCCTGACAAAATTGAAGCGGTAGTAAAGGCTCCAGCGCCTGAAAATGTGTCGCAACTGAGGTCATTCCTCGGATTGGTGAATTACTACCATAAGTTTTTGCCGAATTTGTCCACAATTCTGCATCCACTGAACGCCCTACTACGAACGGGAGTAGCATGGAAATGGAGCGATGAATGTAAGCGGGCCTTTCAGAAGAGTAAGGACCTAATCACTTCAAGAGAAGTATTGGCTCACTACAACCCATCACTACCGATAAGACTGGCGTGTGATGCGTCTCCCTACGGCATTGGGGCGGTACTGTCACATAAATTCCTTGATGGTTCAGAGAGGCCGATAGCTTTTGCGTCACGCTCGTTAACTTCAGCCGAGCGTAACTACGCCCAGATTGACAGAGAGGCCCTCAGCCTGGTGTGGGGGGTGAAGAAGTTCAATCACTACCTGCACGGTCAGAAATTTACTCTACTAACTGATCATCAACCTCTCGTCTCCATTTTCAACCCTCAGAAGGGCGTACCGATAATGACGGCACAACGGCTACAGAGATGGTCCCTGTTCCTAGGGGCACACCAATATGACATCGAGTACAAAGGAAGTAAACAGCATGGGAATGCTGATGGATTGTCGCGCCTACCGTTGCCGACGGTGGAAGAAGAACTGGCAGTGGATCCAGTGGAGTTATTCCACTCGACTATAGTCGAATGTCTCCCTGTGACGAATGCAAACATAGAAAAGGAAACACGAAATGACCCAACACTCTCCTGGGTCTATGATTTAACGGTGAAGGGATGGCCAGCACATGGCGAACGACTGCTGCCAGCATTCTCGCTGAGAAGAGAACAGCTGTCAGTGTGCAGAGGAACCTTGATGTGTGGATCCAGAGTAGTAATTCCACCCAAATTGAAGGATAGAGTGCTCAATGAGCTTCATGAGGGTCATCTGGGAGGGGTAAAAATGAAGAACTTAGCCAGAGCGTTTGTGTGGTGGCCGGGAACCGATAGAGAAATCGAAGAGATGACCAAGAGCTGTACTGGATGCCAGAAGGTCCAAAACGCCCCACCACGAGCCCCTCTACATCCATGGGAGTGGCCCTCATCTCCATGGCAAAGGGTGCACATTGATTTTGCTGGTCCCTTTATGGACTCGATGTTTTTAATTGCGGTGGATGCACATTCAAAGTGGCCAGAGGTAATAAAAATGTCCTCAACCACCACAGAAAAAACTATCACAGTCTTACGAACCATATTCGCCAGGAATGGGCTGCCTGAACAGATTTGCTCTGACAATGGACCACAGTTTGTGTCTGAAGAGTTCCGGAGGTTCTTAAAGAACAATGGTGTTAAGCATTACACATCCGCCCCATATCATCCAGCCACTAATGGGTTGGCCGAGAGGTTTGTTCAAACATTCAAGAAGGCTATCAAGGCAATGTGTAATGAAGATATACCCCTACAACACAAGGTGGATAACTTCTTGTTTGCCTACCGGAATGCGACACATGCGGTTACCAACCAAACTCCAGCCATGATGTTCTTCAATCGAAGACTACGATGCCGCTTGGATTTGGTTAAGCCAAACGTCAGAAGAGATGTGGAGAACAGGCAGTTTCAGAATATGAATGAAAGGCCGACCAGGAGTTTTAAGATAGGTCAACCAGTTTTGGCCCGGGACTACCGCACAGAGAAATGGCAGCCAGGAACGATCTGTACACGGCAAGGACCTCTAATGTATACCGTGGACGTTGGAGAGAGCATTGTAAGATGCCATGCTGACCAGATTCTAGAGTCACTGGAAAACGTCAACTCCACACCACGATCTGATACACCTGGCGATGAAACCGAAGTACCAATTGCATCTACCGCAGAATCGGTGATATTGGAAGCAGACGAACCAAACAACGACATTGATCCCGACTCAACCTTGCCAGAAGAACCTGATATCCCAAAGAGGCGTTATCCAGACAGAATCAGGAAGCCTCCTCAAAGACTGAACTTATAATTGCTTAACTTCAACCAATGTATCTAGCAACCGTAATTGTAATTAGTTATTATTTAGTTGTTAAATGAATGTTATGTACTGTTTATCTAAAAGGGGAGGAATTGTTGTGTATGTACCTTTAAGGGAATAACTGGTCTCAGACTGCAGTACCGGCAGTGACCACCCCTGTATAAAAGGCCCCAGCAGGCTTCTGTAGTTTCAGTTTCCAGGTTGTCTCCATTCAGTAAAGACTTGTTATAATCAACTCCTGCAGTCCGTGTCTCAATTATACACGGACATAATAGAAACGGTGGTTTGATGTTCGGTAGTGGGGTCATGGTCCAGGTGGAGGTAGGAGGAGGTGTCGGAGAGTTGGCGTTCAGCTTCGGCTAGGTAGAGGTCAGTACGCCAAACAACAACAGCACCACCCTTGTCAGCGGGTTTAATGACAATGTCAGGGTTGGATCTAAGAGAATGGAGTGCTGCAAGTTCAGAAGGAGGTAGGTTGGAGTGAGTGAGGGGAGCAGAGAAATGGAGACGGCCGATGTCACGGCGGCAGTTAGCGATGAAAAGATCTAGAGAGGGTAAGAGGCCGGGGGAGGGGTCCAGGTAGAACGGGAATTCTGCAAGCGGGAGAAAGGGTCAGTTGTGTGGGGGGGAAGACCCTTTTAATTTTTACAAGGGAAATACCGTGACTCCCTCTTTAATATCCAACAGCAATGACTCAAACAATTCTCCTGAAACGGACGATTTCAGTTTTAAACATGACCACACTTTTGTTGCTCCATTTATAACTGAAACATATTTATTAAAGATCATGTTATCTAATAAGGAAGTTCTGCTACAATATTCTAACATAAAATAAAAGCACTCACCTCCAAATCGTTCAAGCATGGTGGCCACATCACCACTGCAAACACAGATAAGAACAATTAATCCAGGTCTATTCACCTGCACTGGCCATCTAACGTTGGCAGAGCAGAAGCAGATCTAGCGTCATCAGTTAACATATCTATAAAGGAATCGATCTGTCTATCTGTCTGTCCTTCTGTCTGTCCATCTGTCTGTCCTTCTGTCTGTCCTCGGGTGTGCGTCTGTCCGGCTATGCGCTCGAAAGTTACAGAGCGTACCTACGCATGCGTTACGTCGAAAGAAAGCACACCGTTCCAAAACGATGGTAAGCATATTTACGTTTCGGCCGGACAAAAATTGCGCCCGCGGTATCTGAAAAACCTTCAACATTCCGCTCATTAGCATCTCATTATCCGCTCATTAGCGACAGAGTGACCTCGAGGTCGACCAATCGTACGCCAGGTTCCTGGCGCGTGCGGCCGGGCCCTCCTACGGTTGAGTGACGGGACGATTGACCAATCCTACGCTTTGGTGACCTGATGGTCGACCAATCGGTGCGTGTGTGGGCGGGCCTTATCGTTCTGAACCGAGGTGAGTAGCCGCCATCTTGCTTCCATTCTTTTTCCTGCTTTCTGCGTCTTTCTTTTTTCAAATATACATTTCCAGCAAAATATAATTGTTTTTCTTAAATTGTTTTAAAAAAAACTAGATTCATTTGTAAATATTTTCTCTAACCTGAAGATTCTTTTTCCTACCTTTCCCCATTTTTGTTAGGCCTGAAAGCCTGGGCCTTTCTTGCCCAGCCAGGCCCGAGCTAGGTAATTGTCCCACGGCTTCTGCTAAGCTCCTCACCGCCCCCCCCCCGTGTCACATTACCCGGGGCAACGGCGTCAGCCACGAGGGTCAGGGTGCGCGCGCAGCAGGAGCAGCTGAGACGCGGCGTCTCTCTCTGTTCCCCGCTCAGCTCGGGTGGGGGGGGGCGGGGCTCTCGGGAGTGCGGATCTCGGGCGGGGCTTGGAGAGCGGGAAGGGTTACCCCGGCAACCGGGTTCGCCAGCCGCAATCGGCCGCTCAGGCCCAGAGATCGGGAGGCGGAGAGGGGAGGAGGGTTACCAAGGCAACCGGAGCTCAGGAGGGGAGGGGGAGCGGAGAGGGTTACCCCGGCAACCAGGCTCGCCAGCCGCAATCGGCCGCTCAGGCCCAGGCCCGGAGATCGGGAGGCGGAGAGGGGAGGAGGGTTACCAAGGCAACCGGGCCCGGCCAGCCGCAATCGGCCGTCTCAGGCCCTCCTTCCCCCTCTCCTCCCTCACCCCCCTCTCCCTCCCCCCCTCCTCCCCTCCCCTCCCTCCTCCCTCCCTCCCCTCCCTCCTCCCTCCCCCTCCCCTCCCCCCCTCCCCCCTCCTCCCCCCTCCCCTCCCCCCCTCTCCCTCCCTCCCCCCTTTCTCGCTCTCTCTTCCCCCCCAGTCGCTCTCTCTTCCCCTCGTCGCTCTCTCTCTTGCCCCCCAGTCGCTCTCACTCTTCCCCCCCAGTCGCTCTCACTCTTCCCCCCCCCAGTCGCTCTCACTCTTCCCCCCCCGTCGCTCTCTCTCTTCCCCCCGTCGCTCTCTCTCTTCCCCCCCAGTCGCTCTCTCTCTTCCCCCCGAGTCGCTATCTCTCTTCCCCCCCAGTCGCTCTCTCTCTTCCCCCCAGTCGCTCTCTCTCTCTCTCTTCCAACAACAACATGCCCTCGAAAAAGCCTCGGCACCGCCGGGCACTCCAGCTAGTGCTCTATAGATTAAAGCAAAGCTAAATGTGATTTTTTTCGGGGAGGGGTTGGGGTGGAGAATTCTGAACGTATCAGGACTCATACAGCAGAAATATAAATGAATTTACATGTTACATTCATATTTAGCATTCATGGGGGGGGGGGTGTCTGAGTGTCAGTTCTGAAGCTCATTCCCCATCTCTACCAAGACTGTCCACAATCAGATACAAAGTCTGAAAATGCACATCCTTCAACTTGAGAGGTCACATAGTTCACACTGCTCCAAGTACAGCTCATTTCATCACAAAGTAGAAACCCTCGACAGAAACAGGATACAGTGTTTATCACATGAATGAGGCTTGCCTCCTAACTCACGAGCTGCGATTGAGTTCTGAGTGTTATATTTTACATTTATAGCTGGGTTTCTAAATTTCTGTTTTCTTCTGTAAAAGGTTTCACTACAGAAATGTTTCTTTTTGCACTTTTTCTTGGGATTCTTTTAATGGAAACCTCAGAGAAAAGAGTGGACTTTAATTCTGGCAACAGGAGTTGAACCAAGTGCAGTAGTAGGAGCTTCCTAGCAAAAGCATAAGAAGATAAGAAGTAAGAGCAGGAGTCGACCATACGGCCCCTCGAGCCTGCTCCGCCATACGGCCCCTCGAGCCTGCTCCGCCATACGACCCCTTGAGAATGCTCCGCCATACGGCCCTTTGAGCCTGCTCCACCAAACGGCCCCTCGAGCCTGCTCCGCCACACAGCCCCTCGAGCCTGCTCCGCCAAACGGCCCCTCGAGCCTGCTCCGCCAAACGGCCCCTCGAGCCTGCTCCGCCACACGGCCCCTCGAGCCTGCTCCGTCATTCAATAAGATCATGGCTAATCACTGACCTCAACTCCACCTTCCTGCCCGATCTCCATATCCCTTGATTCCCCTGGAGTCCAGAAATCTATCTATCTCAGCCTTGAATATACTCAAAGACTCAGCATTCACAGCCCTCTGGGGCAGAGAATTCCAAAGATTCACAACCCTCTGAGTGAAGAAATTCCACCTCATCTGTCTTAAATGGCCGACCCATTATCCTGAAACTATGCCCCTGATGCGCTATCAATTACTCATAAAAGACTGAGAGTTAGAAGAGTAACTAAAGGCTTTTATTAACAACAGAATGGAGGTCTGCCTCGCGTGGTCGACCGGTCCAGGATACAAAGGGCTGGGGAGCAGTCACCTTTATACTAGGACCTGTGGGAGGAGTCAGCCGAGGCATGTCCAGGCATGTACACAGTGGAATACAAACAGGACAAACAGGAATACAAACAGTGGTTTACCACATTCACCCCTTGTTTAAAATTGAGTCCGGCGGGGTGAAGTGTATTAAAAGTTAGTGTATTGGAGTCTCTCCGGAGGTCTTGTCTGCCGCTGTGATCGGCGTGGCGACGGCAGGGGTAGTGAAGCTTCCGGCATCGAGTCCAGCATAGGCTGTGGCACAGGCGTGTCGTCCTCGTAGATGTCGAGCGGGTCGCGGGGCCCAGGCCTGCCGTCTGCTGGGGCTGGATATCGGATCGTGGGGGGGGGGGTGGTAGTGGGTAGTGGGTTACTGCGGCCCCCAAGGGTGCAAGGTCTCTTATGGAGACTGTGTCCTCCCGCCCGTCCGGGTATGCGATGTAAGCATACTGGGGGTTGGCGTGGAGGAGGTCGACCCTCTCGACCAGGGGGTCCGTTTTATGGGTCCTCACGTGTCTTCTCAGTAGGACCGGCCCTGGGGACGTCAGCCATGGCGGTAGCGATGTCCCCGATGTGGACTTCCTTGGGAAGACAAACATTTTCTCATGAGGGGTGGCGTTAGTGGCAGTGCAGAGCAGTGACTGAATAGAGTGGAGCGCATCGGGGAGCACATCCTGCCAGCGGGAGGTTGGAAGGCCCCTAGACTTTAAGGCTAGCAGGACGGCCTTCCAAACTGTCGCATTTTCTCTTTCCACCTGTCCGTTCCCCCGGGGGTTGTAACTGGTGGTCCTGCTTGTGGCAATACCCCTAGTTAGCAGGTACTGATGGAGTTCGTCGCTCATAAACGATGAGCCCCGGTCGCTATGGATATAGCTGGGGAAGCCGAACAGGGTGAAGAGGTTGTTCAGACATTTAATGACCGTGGCACTGGTCATGTCCGGGCAGGGGAAGGCGAACGGGAAACGGGAGTACTCATCAATAATATTGAGGAAGTACACATTGCGGTAGGAGGAGGGGAGAGGCCCTTTAAAATCAACGCTCAGGCGCTCGAAGGGGCGAGTGGCTTTTATCAGGTGGGCCCTGTCTGGTCTATAAAAGTGCGGTTTGCACTCAGCGCAGACTTGGCAGTTCCTGGTCATGGTCCTGACCTCCTCAATAGAGTAAGGCAGGTTGCGGGCCTTGATGAGGTGGAAGAACCTGGTGACCCCCGGGTGGCAGAGGTCATTGTGGAGGGCCCGCAGTCTATCGATCTGCGCGCTGGCGCAGGTGCCACACGATAGTGCATCCGGGGGTTCATTTAGCTTCCCGGGCCGGTACAAGATCTCGTAGTTGTAGGTGGAAAGTTCGATTCTCCACCTCAAGATCTTGTCATTTTTGATTTTGCCCCTCTGCTTGTTGTTAAACATAAAAGCAATTGAACGCTGGTCAGTGAGCAGGGTAAATCGTTTTCCGGCCAGGTAGTGCCTCCAATGACGCACAGCCTCCACAATCGCCTGGGCCTCCTTCTCAACAGCGGAGTGTCTGGTCTCCGGGCCTTGGAGGGTTCGTGAAAAGAAGGCCACGGGTCTCCCCGCCTGATTGAGGGTAGCGGCCAGGGCAAAGTCGGACGCGTCGCTTTCCACCTGGAAGGGGATGGATTCGTCCACTGCGTGCATGGTGGCTTTGGCAATGTCCTCCTTGATACGGTGGAAGGCTAAGCAGGCCTCTGCCATCAAGGGAAAAGAGGTGGACTTGATCAGCGGACGGGCCTTGTCCGCATAGTAGGGGACCCACTGGGCGTAATAGGAGAAAAACCCTAGGCACCTCTTCAGGGCCTTGAGGCAGTGGGGCAGTGGAAGTTCCATAAGGGGACGCATCCGGTCGGGGTCGGGGCCGATGACTCCGTGTTCCACAACACAGCCAAGGATGGCGAGGCGGTTTGTGCGGAATATGCACTTCTCCTTGTTATATGTCAGGTTTAGGAGTTGGGCGGTGCGGAGGAATTTTTCGAGGTTTGCGTCATGGTCCTGCAAGTCACGGCCGCAGATGGTCACATTGTCCAGATATGGGAAAGTGGCCTGCAACGCATTTTGATCTACCATCCGGTCCATCTCCCTTTGGAAGACGGAGACCCCGTTGGTGACGCCAAAGGGAACCCTAAGGAAGTGATAGAGGCGGCCGTTTGCCTCAAAGGCAGTGTACTGGCGGTCCTCAGGGCGGATGGGGAGCTGGTGGTACGCTGATTTCAGGTCAATGGTCGAGAAGACGCGGTACTGCGCGATCTGGTTGACCATATCAGCTATACGGGGGAGTGGGTAGGCGTCCAGCAGGGTGTAGCGATTTATTGTCTGGCTGTAGTCGATGACCAGGCGCTGCTTCTCGCCGGTCTTAACGACCACAACCTGGGCTCGCCAGGGGCTGGTGCTGCCCTCAATAATCCCTTCTTTCAGGAGCCGCTCCACTTCGGTTTTAATGAAAACCCTGTCCCCGGCACTGTATCGCCTGCTCTTTGTGGCGATGGGCTTACAGTCGGGGGTGAGGTTAGCAAACAGTGGTGGGGGGGTGACTCTGAGTGTGGAGAGGTTGCACCTGGTGCGCGGCGGGCAATTTGGAAGCTGCTGGCTGCGGACTGTGAGTGGGGGTAGGGGTCCACCGTACGCCATCGTAACACTTTTAAGGTGGCACTGAAAATCTAACCCCAGCAGGACGGCAGCGCAGAGGTCAGGCAGGACCAGAAGTTTAAAATGATCGTACACGGTCCCGTCTACTATGAGTGTCACCACGCAGTAGCCGCCGATGTCCGCCGACTGGGACTCGGAGGCCATAGAAATCCGCTGTTGCGCAGGCAGGACTGGGAGAGAGCAACGCCGCACCGTGTCGGGGTGGATGAAGCTCTCCGTGCTCCCAGAGTCAAAAAGGCAGATTGTATCGTGACCATTTACCTTAATGTCCATTGAGGAACTGGCCAGTTGGTGCGGTCTCGCTTGGTCCAGTGTAACGGATGCCAGGGTAGGGGTCGGTGTGTCGCTGCGGGTATCAGATGAGGCGGTGTCGGGGGCCTGCTGCGTCCCGGCTGTCGTCCAAGATGGCGGCGTCCATGATCCCCATGTGGCTGGAGGCGTCCAAAATGGCTGCTGTACCGGTGATTCGCACATGGCCGGGGAGGTCCAAGATGGCGGCCCGCATGGCCCACACGCGGCGCTGCTGGGGTTCGGGGTGGCTTTGGCCCTGCAGACGCTAGCGTAGTGTCCCTTCTTCCCGCAGCCCGAGCAGATCGCGTTTTTCGCCGGGCAGCGCGCTCTGGGGGGTTTTGCCTGGCCACAGAAGTAGCATTTCTGGCCTTGGGGCACTGCTGTCTGGCCTTGGGACACTGCTGCGGTAGTTGGGCCGTTGTTGGGGTGTGGCTGGGGTGGCACGGCGCTATGAGGCGGTCCTACCGTGTCCCAGGCTGTCATTCCCCGCGGCGTCCACGGTGCAGAGGAGTAGGCATCCATGCCCTGGTAGGCTGCATCCAACGATAGTGCGAGTTCAGAGGCCTTGTTGAGGTCGAGGTTACTCTGCTCCAACAGTCGCTGTCGGGTGTAATTGGATCTGTGGCCCGCTACAAAAGCGTCCCGGATAAGTTCCTCTGTGTACACGGCGGCCTTTACATCCTTACAACCACAGGCCCGGCCAAGCACAGACAGTGCCTGAAGGTATTCCACGGTCGATTCCCCAGGTTGTTGTTTACGACTCCCCAGGAGGTGCCTGGCGTACACTTCGTTCACTGGGCGCGTGTACTGGTCCTTGAGGAGCTTGATAGCGTCCGCGTACGAGGTCGCGTCTTGGATGACCGAGTACACTCGGTGGTTCACTTTGGAGGTCAGGACATCCAGTTTGTCCTCGTCCGATTTGATTGCTTCGGAGGCGGTCAGGAATTTTTCGAAACACTTAAGCCAGTGAGTAAACTTGGTGGATGAGTCCGCCTCCCGATGATCTAAGTCCAGGCATGCTGGTGTGAGGATCTTCTCCATTATAAAAATGTTGTTAATAAAATTGATGCGCTATCAATTACTCATAAAAGACTGAGAGTTAGAAGAGTAACTAAAGGCTTTTATTAACAACAGAATGGAGGTCTGCCTCGCGTGGTCGACCGGCCCAGGATACAAAGGGCTGGGGAGCAGTCACCTTTATACTAGGACCTGTGGGAGGAGTCAGCCGAGGCATGTCCAGGCATGTACACAGTGGAATACAAACAGGACAAACAGGAATACAAACAGTGGTTTACCACAGCCCCCTAGTTCTAGACTCTCCAGCCAGGGGAACCAACCTCTCAGTATCTACCCTGTCAATCCCCTTCAGAATCTTGTATGTTTCAATGAGATCATCTCTCATTCTTCTAAACTCCAGAGAGTATAGGCCCATTCTACACAATCGCTCATCCTAGGACAACCCTCTCATCCCAGGAATCAATCTAATGAACCTTTGTTGCACCGCCTCCAAGACAAGCATCCTTTCAGTGTCCCATTTCTGATCCTGACATTTGTAACCAAGAAATACACAGCACTGCTGCCATCAGGCAAGTTTATTGTTTTGCATGGAGACCCTTTATCAGAATGTTCCGACAAGGTGCTACAGCAGCAATAGCAGGGGTTCCTAAAGTGGGTTCTCCTGCTCCAGTGTCCAGTCAGCAGACAGTAACCCAACGCCCAGTCACAGAATCCCCCAGCAGTGGAGCAGTATACAGGGTCCCAGAGCTCTCAGGTACCAGTCTCCCCTGCGGAAACAGATTCTGTTAAGAAACCCAGCCAGAGCTACATGTGTCTTTGGAAAGGCTGCAAGAGGTCAGTCACCTATTCAACCTGCAAGAAAGGGACACTGCACTAACTCCTCAGTAATGTACATTGTATCCCCTTAAATAGCAGCTGTGTGTACTGCCTTGTTTGCTTAACATGCCTCTATATAAAGTTCAGAGTGGTTCTTGAATCTGAACTGGGCAGCTTGAATTTATTTCCCCAGATTGGTGCCGTTGCTCATTCCAGACAAGTTCAACAACAACAACTTGTATTTATATAGAGCCTTTAACGTAGTAAAATGACCCAAGCTGCTGCACGGGAGTATTTTAAGACAAAGAATTTGACACCGAGCCACATAAGGATAAATTAGGGCAGGTGACCAAAAGCTTGGCCAAAGAGGTAGGTTTTAAGGAGCATCTTAAAGGAGGAAAGAGAGGTAGCGAGGCGGTGAGGTTTAGGCAGGGAATTCCAGAGCTTAGGGTCTAGGCAACAGAAGGCACGGCCACCAATGGTTGAGCGATTATAATCAGGGCTGCTCAAGAGGGCAGAATTAGAGGAGCGCAGATATCTCGGGGGGTTGTGGGGCTGAAGGAGATTACAGATATAGGAAGGGGCGAGGCCATGGAGGGATTTGAAAACAAGGATGTAGGGCAGTGAGAACAGGGGCGATGGGTGAATGGGACTTAGTGTCAGTTAGGACACGGGCAGCTGAGTTTTGGATGACCTCAAGTTTACGTAGGTATGTATATTACAGCAGAACAGTTAAAGGTGTCTGTAGAACTTACTTTACTAAGAAAGTTTTAGGCAGGGTATGTTAGCAGTAGATTAACTGACTTGTAAGTTTGCCATAATGTGTAGAATTAAGCTACAAAACCACCCGACACCAGTGGTGGGCCATGAATTTATACCTGTGCGAGAGACTGTATATACACGTGCACACACACACAGTTCTTGATCATAGCTGTATCCCTGTGGGAAGCTGCAGAGATCAGATTCTACAGGACATGTGGAAAATGACAGGTGTAGCAATTGAGTCTACAGCTCTCCTTTGTGGCAACATCTCAGAAGCTTTGGCCGGAGTTTTCATTACCTGGGTGGGTCGGGTGCGGGCGGTCGGCGTGGCAGGTCGGGACCCCGTTCTTCTTTTCATCCTGCTCCTCAAAGCGATTTTCCCTTAATGGCGCCTATTAAGGCAGGCCTGCACGTTTCCCAGCCCTATTAAATGGTGTGGGTCTGATGACATCATCAGTGACTCATTTCCAGCTGGGATATTTAAAGGAGCCTTGACCACATTGCATTTGAAGGTTCATCTAGGAGTGTGCAGGCAGTACATATCAGCATTTGGGTCTTGCTCAGCCTTGCACACATAGCTGCACCCAGGTTTTCCGAAGACTCCCTACATCTTCTTGTGGAGGGAGTCAGAGCATGCAGGGAGGTCCTCTTCCCTGTTGATGGGCGGAAGAGACCTTCGCAGGAGACCAAAAGAGCCTGGCTCCAAACAGCAGAGATGGTGAACAGCAGGGATGTGGTGAGGCGGACCTGGGTGCAGTGCCGGAAGCGCTTCAGTGATCTCATGAGATCAGGAAAGGTGAGTGCAAAGCCACACTCAACTTCATCCTGCTGTGCCTCTCATTACATCCCACCACTCTGCCTTCCCAAGCCCGCTCCTGCACACCATTACTCACACTAACATACCTTGCACGTCCACCCATCCCTCTCTCTATCTACGTATTCACATCCCCATCTGACTAACCACTCCTCACACTCACCCTCATCCTAATGCAACCATACCAACTAACAGCATACAAGGTGGCCATTTGGCATTGGTACTTCGTCATTGGCACCACACTCCCTCATAGTCATCCTCTACAGATGTAACCCACACATTCCTTACACTCATGCCATCACTCTCACTCAAACTTCTCTTCTTTCCCTCCTTGCAGAAGAGAGCCCTCAACAACAGGGAGAGAGAGAGAACTGGAGGTGGCCCTCCATCCTTCGCCATGTTGACATCAGAAGAGGAGGTCACCCTGGAGGTGTCAGAAGTTGCTGGTGGTAGGAGACAGAGAGAGGGGGACATCTCAGCAACCTGGTGACAAAATTACATCTCATATAGCCACATGGCATACAGCAGTCACTCATATGGGGACTGATGTCAGCAGCCACTGAAAGTTCATCAGGTGCATAATGGCATTGTTACCCATTCTTAATATTGTATTCTAAATCATCTCTTTACTCTCCCACAGGTCCATCAAGTGCCCCCCCCGCCACCCCAACTGTCCAGGAGGAAGAGGAAGACGACTCCTCAGAGGAGCCTCCAGCCTCTGAGGGTGCACCATCACCAGACATAAGTGCACCCAACACCAGCGCAGATACGCACACCTCGGTGGGTCCTACGTGAGACAGAGTAGTGTTGTCACCTGGTGTCTCACAAGTCACAAGTGAGCAAGAGGAGATGGTGGAGACAGGGACAGCGGTGGAGACTCCTTGCCGGAGGGTGCAGGATACTCCCAGCTCTGCTCAGCAGATGCTCAGCCTCAGGGGGCCATTGAGAAAGAGGACAATCCTGGAGGTGCAGGAAGAAATGCAGGAGGCTCTGACAGGTTTTGCGGCCGCAACGTCTGCAAATGTTCAGAGAATGGAGGAGTCCATCTCCAACATGAGCACCACCATGTCGCCGGCGATGGCGACTATAACCTCTTCCATGGAAAGGATGGCCACCTACATGGAGCAGCTAATGCGCCACTCACATGGGCATATACTATCTATGGAGGACAGATGGCAGAGGCTCATAGACCTCTCTAGGAGGGATGTCAACATAGGCTTGGGTCTTCGTGGCCCCACTGCTGTGCAGCAAGGTGCTCTCCAGCTCCTTGCTAGCAGGGAAGTGCAGGGGCCTCCTCTCAAAGCGCTCACACTTCTCCCCCATTGCCTTCCCCTCAGTCAGAGCCCCAGATGCCTTCTGGGATCGCGATGGCTGAGTCTGCCCCTGCACAGTCGCAGGAGGAGCAGACTTTGGCGGGGCCATCAGTCTCCAAAACCCAGAGGACATCCGCCAAAAGTGTCTACACAGTCACAGCAGGGACGTAAGCAGGCTCCCTCTACCTCTGCTGAAGCCACAGGGGTTGCACCTTGTAGAAGCACACGTAAACAAAAAATGACACAAGTAGATGCACGAGGGTAAGCACGTGGGTGTTTAAAGAAGTGTTTTTGTTAAGCTTCTGTTACTGTTATATCACATTAAAAAAATTATCTTCACCACTTTCCGGTCATGCCCATTTTTGTCTGCTACTTTGGAAGTGGCTTACTGAGTTGGAGTGAATGGTGAGACATAATGTTACTTCCAGCAATGGGTGTCAGTGTGAAAGGAATGGCCTGGTCATTGTAGGGAAGCTTTACAGTGTTGTTGGCAGGGGGTGAGAGGGGGACGGGCGGGGGGTAACCTGGCACAGCATGTGGCAGCCACATGGGTGTAATGCAGGAAGTTAAGTAAATCTGGCCATGAGGAGGCCATCCCTGGCTCCCAGGCAGCAATGTGCTCGGGTGCTGCTGGCATCTGGACCTCAGAGTCCTCCTCGTCTTCCAGCTGATGCGCCTCCTCCTTTGAAGAGGCTGTGCGCTGAGTTTTGCTCCGCATGCAGCGCTAATCTTTGCTCCTGCGCTATGTTGTGCAGCGCGCAGCAGATGACGATGATTCTGGACACTCTGGCTGGTGCATACTGGAGGCTCCTCCTCCAGATCTGTCAAGGCATCTGAAGCGTATTTTCAGCATACCTACTGTTTGCTCTACGACGCATCTGGTGGACATGTAGCTTTCATTATCTCTCCTCGGTCTCAGTACCTGGCCTCCTCAGGGCTGTCATGAGCCACGTCTTCAGTCTTTAGTGGATAGCCCTTGTCTTCAAGCAGCCAGCCAGAAAGTCTGTTTGGAGGTGCGAAGAGCTGAGGGAGGGTGGACTGACCAGGATGAAAGAGTCATGACAGCTACTAGCGAATTTTGTGCACACATGCATGATGATCTTCCTATGGTTACAGACGAGCTGCACACTGGGGGAGTGGAAGCCCTTGCGGTTGACAAACACTCCTGGGTGATGATGGAGTGCTCGGATGGCCACATGTGTGCAGTCGATGACACCCTGCACCCGTGGGAAGCCAGCCAGAGCCATAAAGCCCAGCGCCCGATCAGTAACACTGGCTTCATCAGTGGCAAAGTTGATATAATTGGCTGACTTCTCAAACAGGACATCGGTGACCTGTGTGATGCATCTGTGGATGGCCGACTGCGAGATGCCGCAAATGTCTGCTGCAGATTCCTAGAAGGAGCCTGAGGCGCAGAAGTTGAGGGCGCTGGTGACTTTGTTAGCCGCTGGTAAGGCGTGTCCACCAGGTCCTCTAGGTTACAGCTCTTGCTCCAACAAGCTGCAAATGTCTGCGACGACCTGGCGCAATAGCCTGAGCCTCCTTTGGCACTGTTGCTCAGTCATGTTGAGGAAGCTCATCCTCTGCCTGTATACCCTGTGTTGGAGGTATTGCCTCTGGCGCGGTGCAGCCCTGCGCTGATGCCCTCTGTCCTGTGGAGCATCAGGTCGTTGAGGAGAAGGTTGGTGGCGTTGTTGTTGGGGCTCATCGTGGTCCGATTCTGAGGACCAAGGTAAGACAGTATAAACGGCACCCATGCTGATGTAATTGATAGCAGGTCAAGTAGAGATCAGGGAAGCAATCTGTCAATGGTGTGATAGGTAGTAGCAATGAGGTGAGAGTGGCTTCCGAATTTGTAGAAAAGACTTGCAAACTGTAGACACCTAAATCTGTGCTCCTTAGGTGGCAGTATTGATTGTGCTTTCCATACTCTGCATTAATGACCTCGATCAATGGCCACTGAGCTTCTGCCTCAGCTTGACAGACGTGGTTCCCGAGCTGCGTGATTCCCGTGGTCATGCAGCGAAATTCAAAAGGTCTGGTTAAAAACATGGTTAAGGGTCTGACAAGGTAATAATGATCTAAATTAGGTCACCCGCCTCTACTATTCGGGTAAGTGCCACGCTGACAAAGGCGCCCAATTTAAAGGCGCCAGGAGGCGGGATGACAGCGGGTTCCCGATGCGCTCCGATTTATTCAGACTTTTACTCCCGGCCCGCCTCCAATCCCGCAGCACGGCAACATGAAAATTCCAGCTTTTGTCTTTGTTGTAGGAGCCAATGTAGTGAGTAGCAGCATCATTGGACAATGCAGCAGATCCCCAGCTAAGGAGCAGCCACCTCCATGAATGCACAGACTGCAACCCTGGTGGCAATGAGAGAGAGAACAGAAAGCAGCCAGCATAGCGGCTTCCAGACCATAGGCAACATGAGGAAAACTTTTTTATGCAATGGTTAGGATTTGGAATGCACTGCCTAATAGGGTGGTGGATACAGATTCAATAGTAGCCTTCAAAAAGGAATTGTAAAAATACTTGGAGGAAAAAATTGCAGAGATATGGGGAAAGAGGCGGGGAGTGGGACTAACTGGATTGCTCTTCAAAAGAGCCGGCGCAGACTCGATGGGCCGAAAGGTCTCTTCCGTGCTGTATTATTCTACCCTATAATTCTACATCCAAAATGTTAATCTGTCCTTTCTCTAACAGACTGCTCATGATACTTTAGAGCAACATGTTTTTCACAATCATTTTAAGGTTTGTGGAGAGGAGTAAAACTCAGACAACAGTGGTTGAACAAGGAAGTCAAAAATAACTTAGTGAAGCAGAATTACTACAATAATATAGAAGTTGAAGATCATTAAAATGATAATTAGAAGAACTGAGAGCAGAAGTAAGGCAGATCACAGAAAGCAGCAAGAAATAATTTAGTTATTCCAATAATATAGAATTAAATACCAAACAGGGATTTTTTTTAAAAATGCAACTGAAATAAAAACAGAAACAGTACAGAGCAGTCAGTCAGCATCTGGAAGGAGCACTGACAGCTTTTGGGTGGAGACGCTTGTCAGAACATTCTGATGGAGGGAGCCCACACGTAACAATCAGCCTATCTTTCTGGATGCTGACAAAACTACTGTCTATTTGTAGCCGTTTCTGTTTTTAGTTCATTTAAGGGATGAACTGGGTAGTAATGTCAGATTATCAGGAAACGGCAGGTTCCGTAACTGAATTCTTCACATAAATAGTGACTTAAAAAGACTTAAGGATAAATTATAGATTCAGTCATATTGGAAAAAATTCTGAGGGACAGCGTAAATCTTCATTTAGAAAGACACAGATTAATCACTTGAAGTGCCATAGGCTACAAGGCTCCGGACCAAATGCTGGAAAGTGGGATTAGGGTGGATAGCTCTTTGTCAGCCGGCACGGACAAGATGGGCCGAATGGCCTCCTTCTGTGCTGTAAATTTCAATGATTTTATGATCTGTATAGCTTAGCTGCTTACCCAATAACCTCACTGAGCCAACAAGGGATCCTGTCCCTTATTGTCAAACTTTATGAATTGTGATGGGTTTTGAGCTCTGAAGAATTTATCAGATGAAATCCCAATTATAAGAGAAAGACCCATGTCTGAATTTCAGTTTGAGATTATAGTAGTTTAAACATTTCAGCTTCAAATGAATTCACATCAGACAAAGAATTTGAGCTGCACTACTGGGTGTTTTACAAGAAATGACGGTGTTTGTTTTTCAGCGATGTATTTGCTATCCAGTGAAGATCGTACACCCACAGATGTCCCAGTCTCTCCCACCGCCCCCCCCCCCCGCCCCCCGCCCAGTTGTTACTCCTTCACAGGCGCTGTCTGTAACCCTGAGAGGGCACTGATTAGCTTGCACCCTACCACTACTGTTGCGGCTCTGTGCTTGGCAGTCAAAAGGAATGCATAGTGACCTGGTAAGCACGCCCCATCCAGTCATGTTTGCACACCACTGCTCCAGTGAGAAGCTGAGTGAGGGATTGATAATACAGTCTCCCACTTATTCCATGATACTTTGTATCTACGTGCAGCACCACTTATTAGAGTTCCTCGATAGGTGATTTGATCATTTACTTCCAGCACCAAATTCTTTTGTCTAAGTTTGATATTTATTATAGCCTTTCACAGTCCCACACAAACACCAAAGAGGCTCAAGTACAATACCAAACCCAGGGCTGGGGATAATTTTTAAACGTATATAGCCAAGATGCTGCCAGAAATCGTACTTATAATGTTTTTTATTTGCAGTGTCAAAACTAGCAATAGCAATTTTTAAAGATTTTGCTGCTGCTAAACAAAACTGTAATTAAGCAATAATGTACCCATGGGGAACACAGTAGGTATAATTAAGCTTCATACTTAGACCAGGTGCACCTGACTACTCCCCAAGTTCAATATTATGACTCAGCTCCACTTTTCTCTGTTGAACATTGATAGCATACTTGCGGATTCTAGAATGTAGACATTAGCTCCTTCAGTTTGTCTTGCTGACCCTATTTAAGTTAGATTCCTGACCCATCTGTGGGTGTACGATCTTCACTGGATAGCAAATACATCGCTGAAAAACAAACACCGTCATTTCTTGTAAAACACCCAGTAGTGCAGCTCGAATTCTTTGTCTGATGTGAATTCATTTGAAGCTGAAATGTTTAAACTACTATAATCTCAAACTGAAATTCAGACATGGGTCTTTCTCTTATAATTGGGATTTCATCTGATAAATTCTTCAGAGCTCAAAACCCATCACAATTCACAAAGTTTGACAATAAGGGACAGGGGCCTAGAAATTCAGTTGTTAGCGCCAGCCGCTAGCGCCTTAGGAGAAGTGGGGCGCGAAGCGGCTAGCGCCCGGGCGTGGCACGATCTGCGCCTCTCGCGAACTTCAGTCAAGATTTAGCAGTGGCGCAAAACCGTAGTGCCCGCTCAGCTGCGCGCGCAGATCCTGACGTTATTTCATGGTGCAACACCCTTGACGCGCCCCGAACCGGAACTTCAGTGGCGCCCCCCTGCTGTGCGCCTGGCGCCCCCAGCGACTGGTTGAGTGGAACAGTTCCCAGTCGCTGCGGGGCGCGGGGGGCGCTATTTAAAGGGGACTCTTCCTCCAGTCTTTGTGGCAGCCATTTTGTTCCACTCCTTCTGTGTGAGAGACGGATATTTGGAGAGAGACAAAGGGAGAGAGCTTTCTGCTTTGACTCAGCACTCGCACAGGTACTTCTGGCTTCAGGCCAGAGCTTTGCAGTTGGATTTAACATTCAGTGCCATAGCCTTGAGTCGCCACTTTTAATGGGGGCTGCAATGGGTGGAAACGTTGGCTTTCTGCATTGCATTCAAAGGGCTCAGAGACGCCGAGAGAGAGTGCCAGTCATGGCCAGACGGAGAAGGGCCAACAGGCATCGGCACAGGCGGCCTTACCCACCCAGGGTATACCGCCAGCAGTTCTCATATCTGAACATGTCTGAGGAGCAGTGTGTTCGGAGGCTGCGATTCAGAAGGGAGGTGGTCACAGAGATCTGCCACCTGCTTCAGAGAGATCTGCAGCCACAGCTGAGGAGCAGGACGTCTCTGTCGGTGGCAGTGAAGGTGACGGTGGCTTTCAACTTCTATGCCACCGGCTCCTTCCAATCCGCTACTGGAGACATTGCCAATATCTCCCAGTTTGCGGTACATTGCTGCATCCGCCAGGTGACGAATGCCCTCTTCAGAAGGAGACGTCAGTACATCTCCTTCCCCATGACCCTGGACAAGCAGCAAGAGCGTGCAATGGGATTTGCAAGAATAGCGGGCTTCCCCATGGTCCAGCGCGCCATTGACTGCACGCATGTGGCTTTGCGGGCACCTCTACAGAATGTCGAGGATTACTGCAACCGGAAGGGCTACCATTCGCTCAACGTCCAGTTGGTGTGTGACCACAGGCAGCTCATACTAGCTGTCAATGCCCGCTTTCCAGGCAGCAGCCACGATGCCTACATCCTGCGCCAGACTTCTGTGCCAGACATTTTCGAAGCCCCGGCTCACCCAGGAGGCTGGCTTCTCGGGGACAAGGGCTATCCTTTGTGCACCTGGGTGATGACCCCGCTCCGTGCGCCCAGCACCCCTGCTGAAGAGCGATACAATGACAGCCATCAAGCTACCAGGAACATCATTGAACACACAATCGGCGTGCTCAAGCAACGGTTCCGCTGTCTGGACCGTTCCGGAGGAGCACTACAGTACTCGCCTGAGCGAGTCTCCCATTTCGTTGTAGTGTGCTGCATGTTGCACAACCTGGCTATCCTCAGGACTCAGCCACTGCCAGCAGACATTGGAGGACCACCAGAGCAAGAGAAGGAGGAGGAGGAGCACCAAGACGGGAGGGAGGCACAAAGTGCAAGGGCCGTCCGTCGGCGGATTATTGCAACTCGGTTCTAGGCCCCCTCTCAGGGAATGGCTTGTGCCAATGAAAGAACATGAATGGAGCCACTCCGCAAACCCTCAGCCGGTCAAGGCAACAAATAGTTCAAAGTGCAAACATGGACAATCTGAATAAAGAAATTTTTTTATTTTACAAACTCTGTGCCCTTCCCGCATGACAAATAAATTCAGAGAAACCCCCCAAAAAACAGCCAGACACATAACTGGCTCTCACAACCTTGAGAAAATGAAAAAAACAGTTAAACAAAAATGACCATGATTCTCGGCCTTCATATAAAAAACAAACACAACATTCTTGGCCTTCATATAAAGAGCAAACACAACATTCTCGGCCTTCATATAAGAAAAACATTTTGCCACACCTTCTACTTTTTCGCCTGCGAGGGTGATCCGCCTCGCTTCCGCGATTGGCCCCTTCCCACCCTGCAGCTCCTCCTCAATGGGACCCCAGTGGCTGCAGCAAGGCTGGGGAAGGCTGCTGAGGGTCAGATGGCGAGACGGCAGATGCCCTTGGGGGACGGCCTGGACCAGCTCTGGGCCTGGAGTGCCCGGCTTCTGACTGCTCCAACTCTGCTTGGGCGGCAGCAGTCTGTCCTACGGGTGGTGGCAGCTGCAGTGGAGGAGTGACAGTGTTGGCTGCAGGAATGCTGCCCACCTGACAAGAGCACAGGCACTCCCTGGTCGGCCGAGACACTGGCACTCGCACGGGCCAGCACTGAAGCAGGCGCAGCAATCTGCTGAAGCACAGACTGCTGGGCTGCGAGGGCCCCGTCGATGCCTGGCCAATCCAGCGAGGGTGGCAGCAGTTAGTGCCCGTGTGGCCCTGGTCTGTGTCTGCATCACACCAGCCAGTGAATGCACAGCACGACTGAGCGCTTGGCTGGAAGCCGCCTGTGCTGCCCCGAATTCCTGAACACTCCTTGCTAGTGACTCTATGGAGTCAGGCATCCTTGCCACTGCAGCCATGAGCTCAGTGTGCCTGCGCTCAGCCTGGGCGCCCATTTCACCAAGGAGCCGCACCTCCCCTACGCTCACCGTAGCAGGACTGGAGGCCGCACTCACCCTCCGGGGAGAAGGCCGCCGAGCTTCCCCACCCCTCCCGCGTTGCTGCAGCCCGCTGGGCCCCAGAGCTTCACCCTCATTAGACCCTTCCCCCCTGCTCCCCTCCAGGGAAGACGTGTCCCCATCATGGCCATGGGCTGTGTCGGCTGAGGGTGGCACTGATGGGCGGCTTCCTCTTCCTCCTCTTCGAATTCTGAATCAGACACAGTGCCAGCTTGAGGGCCCGCCTCCTCACCTGGCGAATCAGCATCTGAAAGCAGGGAGGTAAAAGAGTTGCTTTACAGTGAGGACAGGGCGGCAGCGAGGGTGGCATGAGCGCTGCTATGCAGTGCATTGGTTTGAGAGTGGCAAAAGGATGCTGGTGTGAGGCACAAGTGGAAAGAGAGAGGTCAAAAAGGTGATGACCTTACTATTGCTGTCCAGAACGGGGTCGGCATCTCCAGTGGCGACGGGGCCAATCAGCTGGCCTCCCATAATCTGCTCCACTCGCTGCTCCAGGTCGCTGAGCTCTTTAAAGTCAGGACGGCCTCCCCCGGTCCGTCGCTGCTGCCTGAGACTGTGGGCCAGCTTGCCCTGCAAGAGAAAGGACGGACTCTAAGTACAGTGTCAAGCCCTCATCTTGCCTGCACTGCCTCCCATGGTGGAATAGCCCTGACAGTGTCAAGCCCTGATCTTGCCTGCACTGCCTCCCATGGTGGAATAGCCCTGACAGTGTCAAGCCCTGATCTTGCCTGCACTGCCTCCCATGGTGGAATAGCCCTGACAGTGTCAAGCCCTCATCTTGCCTGCCCTGCCTCCCATGGTGGAATAGCCCTGACAGTGTCAAGCCCTCATCTTGCCTGCACTGCCTCCCATGGTGGAATAGCCCTGACAGTGTCAAGCCCTCATCTTGCCTGCACTGCCTCCCATGGTGGAATAGCCCTGACAGTGTCAAGCCCTCATCTTGCCTGCACTGCCTCCCATGGTGGAATAGCCCTGACAGTGTCAAGCCCTCATCTTGCCTGCACTGCCTCCCATGGTGGAATAGCCCTGACAGTGTCAAGCCCTCATCTTGCCTGCACTGCCTCCCATGGTGGAATAGCCCTGACAGTGTCAAGCCCTCATCTTGCCTGCACTGCCTCCCATGGTGGAATAGCCCTGACAGTGTCAAGCCCTCGTCTTGCCTGCACTGCCTCCCATGGTGGAATAGCCCTGACAGTGTCAAGCCCTCATCTTGCCTGCACTGCCTCCCATGGTGGAATAGCCCTGACAGTGTCAAGCCCTCATCTTGCCTGCACTGCCTCCCATGGTGGAATAGCCCTGACAGTGTGTAAAGTGCTGAATGTGCAAGTGATTTTCATGAGAGTCCCATAGCTGTTGGATGAGGGCTGGGCATTGGGGCTTTCAGGTCCCTTTGGCCATAAAGTGAGGTGCACATGCAGGGATGAAGAGGATACTGGAAAGGGTACTCACCCTGACAACCCGAGTGAGGTCGTTGAACTTTTTTCTGCATTGCACAGGAGTCCTGGCAACCATGCTGTTGGAGGTCACCCTGTTTGCCACCTCCCTCCAGGCTTTTCTATACTCGCTGGGCAGCGGCCTCCTACCACGATCAGGGAAGAGGACAGGTCGCCTGCGCTCCACTGCGCCAACCAGTAGCTTCAGGGCACCCTCGCTGAAGCGCAGTGCTCGCTCCCTAGCCTTCTCCATAGTCCTGGGCGTCGAACTGGTGAAGCAGCTATGTTCAGGCCTTGATTCAGGGCTGCAGTGTGCAGGGCATCGCAGCAAAACAAACTGACCCTCCTGCTTTAAGAGCTGACCGGCACCAGCGTGTCTGCCTTCAATCAGCAACTCGCCACACCTGCACTGCGCTTGCCCTCGGTGGTAGCGCCCCGGCTCGCCGGCCTAGCGCCTTATGATAGTCGTGCACCACCTGCTTTAGCGCAGCAGCAACCTCTTGGGGCGATGCAACTCAATTTCGGCGATCGCCCGGCTGCAGCACCCCAAATGTGGCGATACTGAATTTCTAGGCCAGGATCTCTTGTTGGCTCAGCGAGGTTATCATGTAAGCAGCTAAGCTATACAGGTCATAAAATCATAGAAATTTACAGCACAGGAGGCCATTCGGCCCATCTTGTCCGTGCCGGCTGACAAAGAGCTATCCACCCTAATCCCACTTTCCAGCATTTGGTCCGTAGCCCTGTAGGTTATGGCACTTCGGCCTAGAAATTCAGTTGCGTTCGCCAGCCGTTAGCGCCATAAGAGGAGTAGATTTCGAGCGCTAGGCACTTAGCGCCCGGGCGCAGACCGATCTGTGCCTACGCCCAACTTCAGTTGACATTTAGTGCCGGCGCAAAGTGTTTGCGCGCGCTCAGCTGCGCGCACAGCTTATGACGTCATTTCGTCGTGCAACACCGTTTGTGCGCCCCAAACCGGAACTTCAGTGGCGCCCGCCCAATGTGGGCGTGGCGCTGTTAAGAACTGTGAAGTGGAACGCAGCAGAGGCCCTGTGGGCCTCGGGGAGCGCTAATTAAAGGGCACTTAGACTGAAATATAAAGGCCAGCCATTTTGCTGCAATGACTTTAGTGCTACGGATTTCTGGACAGAGACCAAGGAAGAGACCTTACTGATCTGGGCCAACATAGGAGAGGTATTTTTGGCTTCTGGCCAGAGCTTGGAAATTTGACTCATTGTGATTTCACTGTTTGCAAGTATATTATGGGGGCTGCATGGGGTTCCAACCCTCAGTTCCAGCATTATGTGCGAAGGGCTCGCAGACGCTGTGTGAGAGGGGCAGCCATGCCTAGACGCAGAGGGGCCATCAGGCGTCGGCAACGTAGGCCTTACCCACTCAGGGAATACCGCCAGCAGGTGTCCTATCTCACCATGACTGCCGCGCATTGTGTTAAGAGGCTGCGCTTCAGAAGGGAGGTGGTTGCGGAGATCTGCCAGCTGCTTCACAGAGATCTGCGTCCACAGCTGATGTGCAGGACGTCTCTGTCGGTGGAAGTGAAGGTCACGGTGGCTCTGAACTTTTATGCAAGCGGCTCCTTCCAAGCCGCTGCTGGGGACATAGCGAACATCTCCCAGTTCGCCGTGCATCGCTGCATCCAGCAGGTCACCGATGCCCTTTTCGCAAGGAGACACCAATTCATCTCCTTCCCCATGACCCTAGAGAGGCAGGAGCAGCGTGCAGTCGGATTTGCGAGGATCGCCGACTTCCCCATGGTGCAGGGCGCCATTGACTGCACGCATGTGGCTATGCGGGCACCTATCGACAATGCCGAGGATTACCGCAACCGGAAGGGCTACCATTCCCTCAATGTACAGCTGGTGTGTGACCACAGGCAGCGCATCCTAGCTGTCAATGCCCACTTTCCCGGCAGCAGCCACGATGCATTTATCCTGCGCCAGACTACTGTGGCTGACATGTTCCAGGCACAGCCTCCCCCAAGAGGATGGCTTATCGGGGACAAAGGCTATCCTTTGTGTACATGGCTCATGACCCCGCTCCGCGTGCCTAGGACCCCTGCTGAGGAGGCATACAACGAAAGCCATCAAGCCACAAGGAACATCATAGAGCAAACGATTGGCGTCCTCAAGCAACGGTTCCGCTGCCTGGATCGTTCCGGCGGATCTCTACAGTATTCGCCGGATAGAGTCTCCCAGTTCGTCGTCGTTTGCTGCATGCTGCACAACCTGGCTATCCGCAGGACTCAGGCACTGCCACCTCACGTTGGACCACCACCTCAGGAGGACAAGCAGGAGGACCATGAGGAGGAGGAGGAGGAGTACCAGCCCAGGAGGGAGCCACAAGGTCCAAGGGCCGTCCGTCGGCGGCTTATTGAACGACACTTCTAGGCCCCCTGTCAGGGAATGGCTTGTGGCAATGAAGGCACATGAATGCAGCCGCTCCGCAAGCCCTCAGCCGGTTAACGCAACAACCACTTGAAACATCACACATGGACAAGCTGAATAAATAAAAAGCTTTATTGAACAAACTCAGGGCCCTTCCCACATGAAACCCAAAAACAGACAAGACCCCCAAAAAACAGTCAAAAACATATCTCACTCCCACAACCTGGGGAGGAATAACAAAACTTGTCCATCCAAATGGCCTTCATCCTCGGTCTTACCAAGACAAACCCCCCCATACAGAACACAAACACCCCCATATAAAAAAACATTTGGCAACACACTCTACTTTGTGTGCCGAGAGGGCGAGTCCTTGTCCAGGCTTTTCCGGCCCCTGGCCGACCTGCTGCTCCGCCTCAACCTGGGCCCTGTGGGTGTTGCAAGGCTGGGGGAAGGCTCCTGAGGGGTACAATGCATGACGGCAGATGCCCTTGGGGGTCGGCCTAGACGAGCTCCGGCCCTACTGACTGCTGCAGCTGGGCAGCATCAGTCTCTCCAGCAGCTCGTCGCAGCTTTGCTGGAGGAGTGGCAGTGGCGGCATCAGCCAGGCGCTCGCTGGTCGCCAGAGACACTGGCAGTCGGCCGGGCTGGCACTGCAGCAAGCGCAGCAATCTGGTGAAGGCCAGACCACTGTGCTGCAGCAGCGCGGCGGGTGCCCTGGCGATGCGTGCGTGACACAGCAAGTGTGGCAGCAGTGAGTGCCCGTGCTGCCCTGGTCTGTGCCCGCATCAGACCAGCCAGTGACTGCACGGCACCACTCGTCAACTCTCCACTCGCTGCCTGTGCTGCCCTGAATTCGGACCGACTCGCGTCCTGTGATGCCCTGAATTCTGCCCGACTCACGTCCTGTGATGCCCCGAATTGTTCGAGACCCCTGGCCTGTGCTGCCGCGAGTTGCTCGAAACCCCTGGCCTGTGAGGCCCCGAAATCGGCCACACTATGAGTCAGGGACTCAATGGCCTCAGGCAACCGTGCCACAACCCCCCATGAACTCGGTGTGGCGACGATCCGAGTCCGCGGACATTTGATCAAGGAGGCGCACCTCCTGGGCGAGGACCGTCTCCGGACTGGAGGCCAGACTCTCCCTCTGGGGAGAAGGCCGCCGAGCTGGCCGACCCTTCCCGCGTGGCTGGACGCCACTGGGCCCAGCAACTGCACTCCCCTGCAACACTTCCCCCCTCTGGGGAGAAGGCAGCCGTGCTGCCCGACCTTTCCCCCTGGCTCTCCTCCAGGCAAGACGTGTCCCCTCCATTGCCATCCCCTGGCGCGGATGAGGGTTCCCCCGATGTGCCGCCTTCCTCTTGCTCCTCCTCGTCCTCCTCTTCCGAGGGACTGACACTCGCAGCTTCAGGGACCTCCTCCTCACCAGCTGAAAGCAGGAAGGCACAAGAGTAGCTTTAGAGCGAGGACAGGGCGTCAGCGAGGGAGGCATGAGTGGTGGCATTCTGCGCATTGGTCGGACAGTGGCAAAGGATGTAGATCTGAAGCGCAAGGGGAACGAGAGAGGTCCAAACGGTCATGTCCTTACCATTGGGGCCCAGCACAGGGTCGGCATCTCCAATTGCAACGGGGCCAATCACCCGGGCACCCATGAGTCGACCCACGCGCTCCTCCAGGTCACTGAGCTCCTGGAACTGGGCACGGCCTCCCCCGGTGACAGTCCGGCTCTTCAGATTCTCGGCCAGCTTGGCCTGCAAGAGAAAGGACGGCTTCTAAGTACAGTGTGGTGCCCTGTTGTTGTGTGCACTGCCTCCCATGGTAGAATAGCTTGGCCAGTGTGGTGCCCTGTTGTTGTGTGCACTGCCTCCCATGGTTGAATAGCTTGGCCAGTGTGTAAAGTGCAGAAAGTGCTATTGATGTTCATGCCAGTGCCATAGCTGCTGGAGGAGGGCTGGCCATTAGGCCTTTGAGGTCCCTTTGCCCATAATGTGAGGTGCACATGCAAGGATGAGGAGGACACTGGAAAAGGTACTCACCCTGACCAACCGAGTGAGGTCGTTAAACTTTTTCCGGCATTGGTTACCAGTCCTGGGGACATCGCTGTTGGCTGTGACCCTCTGGCCGATTTCCCTCCAGGCTCTCCTGTACAGCCTCTTGGGAGCCTTCTTGCCACTGTCCGGGAACAAGATATCTCTTCTCTTCTCCAAAGCCCTAACCAGCACCTTCAAATCATGGGCAGAGAAGCGCTGCGCTCGCTCACGGGCCCTCTGCATCCTTGCTGGCGCTATTTCTCTCCAGCAGCAGTGTTTAGGCCTAGCTGGAGGGCTGCCGTATCCAGGGCGTGGCAGCAGACCAAGTCGACCCTTCCCCCTTTAAGAGCTGGCCGGCGCCAGGGTGTCTGCTGTCAATCAAAACATGACCGCACCTGCGCTGCGCCCGGCCTCGGCGGTATCAGTCTGCACCGCCGGCTTAGCGCCTAAAGATAGGGGTGCAACGCCAGTTTTAGCGCTCGAGCAAACTCCTTGGCCAAAGCTACTGAATATCGGCGAAGTGGCCTCCACTTTCCGGCGGGCGCAAGCTTTAGCGCCCGCCCGACTTTACCGCCCCAGAAGTGGCTATACTGAATTTCTAGGCCTTCAAGTGATTAATCTGTGTCTTTCTAATTGAACATTTATCCTGTCCCTCAGAATTTTTTCCAATAATTTTCCCACCTCTGAGGTTAGGCTGACTAGCCTGTAATTACTCAGTCTATCCCTTTCTCCCTTTTTAAACAACGGTACCACGTCAGCAGTCCTCCAGTCCTCTGGCGCCACACCTGTAGCCAGAGAGGATTGGAAAATAATGGTCAAAGCCGCTCTTATTTCTTCTTACTTCTCTTAACAGTCTGGGATACATTTCATCCGGGCCTGGGGATTTATCCACTTTCAAAGATGCTAAACCCCTTAATACTTCCTCTTTCACTATGTTCATTTCATCTAATATTTCACACCCCTCCTCCCTGATTACAATATCTGCATCGTCCCTCTCTTTTGTGAAAACAGACACAAAGGGGTCAATTTTCTGGCCGCCATCGGGCGGCTTTTCATGCGGCCGGGGGCCGAAAATCGGCAAAAAAGCGGGTCGGGACCCTCCCGCCTGATTCCCCGCCCCGTCCGACTTTCGGACCGCCGTTTCCCCGTGACCCGCTTCAGTCCCGGCCACCGCTGGCGGGACTGGTCGTCAGAGCACTAATAAGCAATTATCAGCTTGTTGAGGTAGATTTTCCGGGGCCGTTGCAACTTTGGGGCTTTCCCCACATCAAACCCGCCTGCGGGGAACCCCGCTGCTGAAACCTGGCGTGAAGCTTGCCGGCTTGCTTGCTGTCAGCTGCAGGTCAATCGGAGAAGCTGCGATTTAAAGGGACAGCACTTGTATGTTGAAGGACCTTGTTGTTGCAGGTTTGGGGCTACTTCTTCAAGGCTTAGGCACAGCTGTGGAAGGTTGGAGCCTTACACACTTCTCCAATGCGATCTCCTGGGAAGCCCCTCTCGCCACCCTCACTCAGCGCTTCCTCAGCGGAGGCATCTACGAGAAGCATGGGACACCTTTTTTTCCTTCCCTTCTTGCCATTAGAGGATCTCCAGCAGCAGAGGCGGCAGCAGCAGAACCAGGAACAGCAGGATGAGCACCAGGCTGCTGCTCACTCACCTGAAGCTGCACAGGCCAGAAGGGGCCAGCGCTTGGAAGTGGCTTGAGAGCACCTTGCTGCGCTTTAGGGGGCCATGGGGACCCGTTTCTGCACTGGCAGTCATACTCAGAAGGACTTCCATGAAGATCTGGTTTCTCTGTTCAACAGATGGCCAATGCTCCGCAAGAGATGTCATTCTCTTATGAGCACTCACCATGTTTTCCGTACCCTGGTGAGTTATCTCCTCCATGGAGGTTGCCAACCTTTCCATGGTGATGCGTTCATGCGCCAATGACTCCACAAAGGCTCTGCTCATGGTCGCTATGGACTCCTCCATTCGCTCCACACTCGCAGCGACCCTGGAGACAAAACCTGCCAGAGATTCCTGCATCTGTGCATGGAGATCCATCACCTCTTCTCTTGCGGATGGACCCAGAGGCAGAGGGTCGACATGTAGCGCAGCTGAGCTGAGCTGGCAGAGTCCTGCACCCTCCGACGAGGACTCTCCACTGCTGTCCCTGTCTCCAGAATCTGCTGAGGCTCACTTGTGAGCTGTGAAACACCAGGTGACAACACTACTCTATGTCCTGAAGGTCCCCCCGAGGTGTGAGTGTCTGCGCTGGTGCTGGGTGCGCTTACTTCTGCTGACGCTGCGCCCTCAGAGGTTGGAGCTTCCTCTGAGGAGTCTGGCTGCACAGCCTCTTCCTCCTCCACAGTGAGGACGGGGGCTCTGGATGGTACTGTGGGGGAGTTAAGGAAGGAGTTAGAGATGTAATGCCAAGGTTCTTCTGGTGACTCCCAGCGAGTTGGCATCTGCTGACACCTGCATCCATGCAGCATTGGTCTCAGTGGGAGGCCTCTTCCTCCCTGATCTAGGGAAGAGGACCTCCCTGTGGGCTCTAACCCCATCCAATAATGCCTGCAGTGAAGCCTCGTCGAATTTGAAGGCAGCTCGGCCTCTGCCGCTGGCAGCAGCTGGTGCAGGCTCCTCTGCAAGAATGGTTGAGAAGCCTGCAGAGGTGGAGAAGCTTGCTGGACACTTTGAAAGCACCACGAATTATGACATCATACTGTGGGGATTTCTGACTCGAATTGGACAATTAGCAAGGCTTCCCACATGCTGGGAATTAATTGGCCACTTGAGGGAAAATTGCATGGAGCTGGCTGACACTTTTTTATGTATGTCAGAAACCCCACATTCGGGGAAACCTGACCATTTCCCACACAAGCCGAAAATCGGGGCCAAAGTATTCATTAAGAACCATACCCATGACTTCCGCTTTCACACACAGGTTACCTTTATGGTCCCTAATAGGTCCTACTCTTACTTTAGTTATCCTCTTGCTCTTAATGTATTTATAAAACATCTTTGGGTTTTCCTTGATTTTACTTGCCAATATTTTTTCATGCCCTCTCTTTGCTTTCCTAATTTCCTTTTTAGTTTCACCCCTGTACTTTCTATACTCCTCTTGGTTTTCTGCAATATTGAGTCCTCAGTATCTGTCATAAGCTTCCCTTTTTTTCTTTATCTTACCCTGTATGCCCCTTGACATCCAGGGAGCTCTAGATTTGTTAGTCCCACCAGGGACTTAGGATCAATCCCCGCTCTGTAATTAGGTAGCTGATATTAGCTGGAGCATCGGAAGGGGCACTACAATTGGCATCAGCGCCCCTAGTTTGAGGGGATGGAGGGGGAGAGCGGGGGGGAAGAGGGGAGAGAAGAAAGAGAAAATAAAACCAGGTAAGGATGCTGCTCCTGTTATCTATTCCGTGACCAATGCTGGAATTGCACGTGTGAACATTGGGGGAATATCGGAGCCGGCTCCATCATGATGGCCCTCGGCTGTGCAGCCTGTTGATACTCACTGGCAACTCACATGTGAATAAAGGCCACTCGGGGAAGGTATCAGATGGTGCTTCGTGCCATGGAACCAAAGCACAGTAAGGAGTCAACATCTTCAGGAGGGGAGGGGGAAGGAATCAGGGATAAAGCCACTGAATATACAACATGCCTTGTATGCACCCTCTAGTTAAAAGTGACAGGCCTACCAGAATTCTATAAATTCACAATCCCTCCCAATGAGTTGAGTATGAAGTAATGTTAATAGCTGCAATCTCGCATCTGAACAATACCCACCGACATTTAGCAGCAGTTAGCTGAGAAGAGAGTCACCACATATGGTACAAATAACATCCCCATTACATAGTTTGAGTGTAAAAGCAATAATTTTTTTTATTTCAAGAAAAAGTAGCAAGAGGCCTGAATGTGATGCTCGAAATGGAATGCCCTCACCAGGCATGCTGTGCTGGAAGACATGATACACATTTAAAGTCATCATTTTTGAAAAAGGTGCTATTAGTAGCACTAACTTACCATCTATTTATAAATAGTTAAATGTGGAAAATGCTTATGTGAGTGAAGCTATCATTACTGTGCACCATGTGCTGCCTGCTGAACGTCATTAATCCTGTAAGGCTGTATGTCTCCCAACAGCATTCCAAATATGCACATTTCAATCATTTGGAGCAGGCAATGCCCATACACAATGCAATATTACACAAGATTAGTGCACAAATACTCTTGAAATAAAGTCCTTTCTTGTCGGCCTTCAATCTGGCACGGACATGCTGCATGATCCGAGAGTCATGTTTAAAGGATTACGTAGTTGCGGTCGAAGATCAGCCATCATCTTATTGAATGACTGAGCAGGCTCGAGGGGCCCTATAGCCTACTCCTACTCCTTTTTCTTATGTTATGTTCTTATAAATCAGAAAAAAAGATTGAGAAACAAAATGATCCCACTCAATGAAGTGTGTGTATAGTTAACAATGGGCGACTGTACCGGAACAGAACTGAGCAGCAGTACTCGCACACAACCCGTAGTCTAATACAACATACAGTATTGGGAAAACCCGTTGACTGCAGCGCCCTCAAGTGCCAGGATCCCTTGTACAATTGTGAAAGCTCATTTTACCCCAATCCCAGTTTACTCAGATTTACTATGATTATGAAGCTCTTTATTGTCAGGTTCTTACAGAACTCTATGTGTCACAACTATAAGCCATAGAACCATAGAGGTTTACAGCACAGGCCTTTGACCCATCGGGCTCAATTTTGCCAGGCCCGAGGAGGCGGGATTGGAGGCGTGCGAGTTGTTAAAATCACCAAAACTGGCGGGCGGGCCAATGCCGCCTCCAAGTAATTTTCCCAAATGCGTGTTTTCTGACCCGCTTTCCATCCCGCCTCATAGGCCCTTAACAACATAGAAGATAGGAGCAGGAGTAGGCCATTCGACCCCTCGAGCTGGCTCCGCCATTTAATGAAATCATGGCTGATCATCCAAATTCAGTACCCTGTCCCTGCTTTCTCCCTATATCTTGATCCCTTTAGCCTTCAGAAATATATCCAACTCCTTCTTCAATATACTTAATTAATTGGCCTCAACTGCCTTCTGTGGTAGAGAATTCCACAGGTTCACTGTGATAATTCCATGTAGTGAGACAAGGACTCAAAGAGGCGATATCATAGAATTAGCACGAGTACTTTATTAACAAACAGAGTAACAAACATCATGCCTGCATCCTGGCATTTCACCTTTGCTGACCTTGACAGGAAGCAAACCTCTGACCTTAACAGGAAGCAAACCTCTGACCTTAGCAGCAGCATTGGCTACAGCACCACCTGGTGGATAACCTTAATTATAACATCCCAGATTACTATATCCCTCCCCCCTTAAGATTTCAGTATGAATTTCTTAACAAACAACCATTCCTGAGGGTCACATAAGGAGTCTCCACTCATCATGTTCCATACTTGACGAATCTAACAGTTCAGTATCAATCTCTCTGGTGGCTTGCGAGTCCTTTGTGAACGTCTAACAGTAAAGTCCCTGCTTGTTTGTGGTGAAGCCACCAGCTGCTCCTGAGCAGTGCTCAGAGTATCTGACTCTGCAACGATGGTTTCCTCTTGACAAATAGGTTCCTGTGGTATTGGCCCTGTCCCTGGTGGTGGCACCACAGATGCACTTGGATAACTGGGGGCAACCCTGTCTTCAGTCATTGCATCTGGAACCTTCATTTCAATTTCCCCTTGTCTGGGAAGTATCTGCTCTATATATCTGCATACTACCCTACCATCTCCCAACATGACCTTGTATGATACTGGACCTGTCATTGAGTCTATGAAGCCAGGAATCCACTTTGGTCCATAACTGAAATTCCTGGTAAGGACCGCATCTCCTTCCCCAAAACTTCAGCTCTTTGTTCTTTTGTCATGGTTCTCTTTTTGTTTGTTTTGTCTGTTTTCCATTTTCCTTTTTAGGTCTGGGTGGACAAGGTCAAGAGTGGAGCGTAGTCTACGACCTAATAACATCTCAGCAGGAGAGAGTCCTGTGGTGGATTGAGGTGTTATTCTGTAGCTGAACAGAACCCGTGACACTTTGGCTGCTAAACTCCCTTCTGCACTTTTTTTCATCATCTCCTTAAATGTTTGTACGGCTCTCTCCGCAAGTCCATTCGAGGACGGGTGATATGGAGCCGAGGTCACCTGCACTATGCCATTTTTTCTCAAGAACTCTTTTGTCTCTGTACTCACAAAACAGGTGGCATTGTCACTCACCACGATCTCCGGTAGCCCTTGATTACTGAAGCTCCGACGCAGGCAGTCTATAGTAGTAGTGGCAGAAGCAGAATTTACAGGATAAACATCCATCCATTTGGAATGTGCATCAATGATTATGAGGAACATCTTCCCCATGAATGGACCCGCATAATCTAAGTGCAATCTTCTCCATGGTTTATCCGGCCACTCCCAGGAGTAGAGAGGAGCCGCTGCTGGTGCCTTCCGGTGTTCCTGACAAGTGCTGCATGTCTTGACTAGATTTTCTATCTCCTCATCTAGCTTTGGCCACAAGTAACTCCTAGCCAAGGCGTTCATACGCAAGACCCCAGGATGACACTGATGTACTTGCTCTAGGATAGACTGTCGTGCTGGCTGTGGAATAATCATTCATGCTCCCCACAACACGCAACCATCCTGCACACTCAGCTCTGTTTTCCTGACACTGTAGGGTGTGAAGTCAGCCCCTTCCGGATGCTGTGGCCATCCCCTCACCACATATTCTCGAACTCTAGACAGTACTGGATCTTTACCTGTCCATGCTCTTACTTGCTCTGCAGTCACAAGTGCCGTGTCAGTGTCCTCCAACATCAAAACTCTGTCCTCTGGAGCTGCACGGATAGGTGTGCCTGGCAGTGGAAGACGGCTCAAGGCATCTGCGTTCCCATGGTACTTGTCCGCCTTGTAGACGATGACATACTCATATGCCCTCAACGTCACTGCCCACCTCTGGATCCGGGGTGACACCATCTGTGGAACTGCTTTCATTTCATTGAAAAGAGAGAGAAGAGGTTTATGATCGGTGCATATGGTGAACTTCCTGCCATATATGTACTTGTGGAACCTCTGTAACCCAAACATTACTGCTAACCCCTCTTTGTCTAACTGGGAATAGTTTTTTTCCGCTGTTGTTAAGAGTTTGGGACATAAACCCTATTGGTCTTTCAGTTCCATCTTCCATGCATTGTGAAAGAACTGCCCCCACCCCATAAGGTGAAGCGTCACAAGAGAGAATGATGTCTTTCTCGGCATTGTAGTGAACCAGCACATCCGACGACAGCATCAGTTTCTTGGACTGTTCAAATGAAACCCCCTGCTCCTCTCCCCACTGCCACTGTGTCTCCTTGCGCAGTAGTTTGTGAAGAGGTGCTAACACAGTTGACAAGTTTGGTAAAAACCTGTTATAATAGTTCAGCAGTCCCAGGTAAGCTTTTAACTCAGCCACATTTGTAGGAGCAGGGGCGTCCTGCAGTGCTTGTACCTTCTCCTTGAGTGGATGGAGCCCGGTGGCGTCCACTCTGTGTCCCAGGAACACTGCCTCATTCCCCAGAAAAGTGCACTTACTCCTCTTGAGCCGGAACCCTGCCCTCTCCAATCTCTGTAGTACCTCTCTCAGAGTGCTCAGATGCTCCTGGTCGGTTCTTCCCATCACCAGAATGTCATCCAGATAGATGGAAACATGTGGAATCCCTTGCAGTACACCTTTGATTGTCCTCTGGAAGATAGCTGGACTAGATGAGACACCAAACGGTAAGCGGTTATATGTAAACAAGCCCTTGTTATGGTGACATACTTCTTTGATTCGTCATCCAGTGCAATCTGCAAGTAGGCATGACTCATATCCAACTTTGTGAATTTCTTTCCTCCAGCCAGGTTTGCAAGGAGATCCTCTGTTTTGGGAATCGGATACTGCTCTAGTTTGGACACCCGATTGACTGTCAATTTATAGTCTCCACAGAGTCTTACCGAATTGTCTGGTTTTAAAACAGGTACTATGGGAGCTGCCCATTCCGAACATTTCACTGGCTCCAGTATGTTCACTCTCAATAGATGGTCAAGCTCAGCCTCTACCTTTGGCTTCATGGCATAAGGCACAGGTCGTTGTTTAAAAAACCTTGGTGGTGCCTCCTTGTCTACATAAATCTTAGCTGGGGGGCCATTAAATGTGCCAAGTTCCTCCTTGAACACATTCTCATGTTCACTCAACACTTCTTGCAAAGTCAACTGGTTGCCCGCATCTATTTGATGTACTGCTCCCCAGTCTAATTTAAGTTCTTTTATCCAGCCCCGACCTAACAGGTTTGGTCCGGTACCCGATACTATAACTACAGGTAGCTGTTCCACTGTGTCCCTGTGTTGCACAGTTACCTTAGCTGTACCTAATGTTGCTACTCGTTCACCTGTATATAAGATGCAGGGAGCAAGGCTTTAACTGTGGAACTTTTGCACGGTTCCACAATTTTGAGTACTCTGCCTTGTTCATTATGGTCACACCGCACCCTGTATCTACTTCAAAGTTCTCCTTAGAGTCATTTACTGTCAGTTGCAATGTGATAGGAGCCACTTTTGGAATGTTCTCTAACATGCTATACATTATGAACATGTCCTCTTCTTCCTCAGCTTCCCCGCTGATGTGGTGTGCTCCATGTTTTTTCACTCCTCTCCCTTGGTTTTGCTGTCCTCCCCCTTTTGGTTTGGATTCCTCCACAGGTGATTTCGCCCTGCAAGCTCGTTTTATGTGTCCTTGTTTCCCACACTTGTAGCACTTTTCCTCCAGAAACCGGCATTCACTCTCCAGGTACTCGCCCTTGCATCTATAACATGCCTTCACATGCTCACGTTGTGGTTTCTGACACATGTTCAACTTGTGCACAACAACCTGACCTGCAACTTGCGTAGCATTAGCCCTGTCTGAACCCTGTATTTCTTTTACATCTCGGTTTGCTGTCTCTATGGCTTGAGCAAGTTCCAATGCTTTTTCATAAGTAAGCCCAGTCTCGGATAATAATCTACGCTGCATTCGGTCGTCCATAATTCCGCAAACTAGCCTATCTCACAGCATTTCCTTCAGGATGTTCCCATAATTGCAATCTTGTGCTAATTTACGCAACACCGCTACATAGTCCATTACGCTCTCTTCCTCTTTCCTGTTCCTTGAATTAAACTTGAACCGCTATACAATCTCACTAGGCTTAGGGTTGAAACATTCTTTTAGCAAAGCCACTAATTCAACAAATGATTTGTCTCCAGGCTTTTCAGGACTGAGCAGATTCTTCATCAAACTGTAGGTTTGGCTTCCCACTGAACTAAGCAGAATGGCTTTCCTTTTTCCGGCATCATTTATTTCATTTGCTTCGAAAAAATAACCCAACACTTCACAGTATTCCTCCCAGGTTTGTGCTTGACAATCAAAAGTGGAAACCGTTCCTACCGTGGCAGCCATGCTCTCTTCCAACTGGTAGCTAACTGCAGCTTGTGATTTTGTTGTTTAAACGTCCTGGCAGACTTCTCTTCTTGTATGTAACTGGTAAAATAGATAAGGGAGAACCAGTGGATGTGGTGTATTTGGACTTTCAGAAGGCTTTCGATAAGGTCCTACATAAGAGATTATCGTGCAAAATTAAGGCACATGGGATTGGGGGCAAGGTATTGACTTGGATAGAGAATTAGTTGGTGGACAGAAAGCAAAGAGTTGGAATAAACGGGTCATTATCCAAGTGGCAGGCAGTGACTAGTGGGGTACCGCAAGGATCGGTCCTAGGACACCAGCTGTTCACAATATATATTAATGACCTGGACGAGGGAATTGGATGTAATATCTCCAAATTTGCAGACAACACAAAGCTGGGTGGGAGGGTAAGCTGTGAGGAGGATGTCGTGAAACTCCAGTACGATTTGGACAGGTTGGGTGATTGGGCAGAAACATGGCAAATGCACTATAATGTGGATAAATGTGAGGTTATCCACTTTTGTGGCAAAAACAGGAAGGCAGATTATTATTTGAATGGCAATAGATTGGGAGAAGGGGACGTGCAAAGAGACCTGGGTGTTCTTGTGCACCAGACGCTGAAGGTAAGCATGCAGGTGCAGCAGGCGGTTAAGAAGGCAAATGGTATGTTGGTCTTCGTAGCAAGAGGGTTCGAGTACAGGAACAAGGATGTCTTGCTACAGTTGTACAGGGCCTTGGTGAGACCGCACCTTGAGTATTGTGTGCAGTTTTGGTCGCCTTACCTGAGGAAGGACGTTCTTGCCATGCAAGGAGTGCAGCGAAGATTCACCAGGCTGATACCTGGGATGGCAGGAATGACGTCTGAGGAGAGATTGTGTCGATTGGGCTTATACTCACTGGAGTTTAGAAGATTGAGAGGGGCTCTCATCGAAACCTATAAAATTCTGTCAGGCCTGGACAGACTAGATGCAGGAAGGATGTTTCTGATGGCCGGGGAGTCCAGAACCAGGGGTCATAGTCTAAGGATAAGGGGTAAGCCATTTAGGACTGAAATGAGGAGGAATTTCTTCACCCAGAGAGTGGTGAACCTGTGGAATTCTCCGCCACAGAGGGCGGTGGAGGCCAGTTCATTAAATATATTCAAGAAAGAGTTGGATATTGTTGTGTCTGTGTGTTGATAGAGACACTGAAGACAGGAGTTGGTTTCATAGGTGTTTACTAAACAAAGTCTGGAGGGGAACTAACTGATGCAACACAATATACAGGCTTATATAGCCCGAGTGGCCATTACCGGCATTACATAGATACATAGATACATAGAGATAGGAACAGGAGTAGGCCACTCGGCCCTTCGAGCCTGCTCCGCCATTCAATGAGATCATGGCTGATCTTACCAGTTCAGTACCCCGTCCCCGCCTTTTCTCCGTAACCCTTAATCCCCTTAGCCTTCAGAAATATATCCAATTCTCTCTTGAAAATATTTATTGAATTAGCCTTCACAGCCCTCTGTGGCAGGGAATTCCACAGGCTCACCACTCTTTGAGTGAAGAAATTCTTCCTCATCTCTGTTTTAAATGATTTGCCCGCTATTTTTAGACTGTGGCCCCTGGTTCTGTGCTCCCCGGCCATTGGAAACATTCTCTCTGAATTCAGCCTGTCCAGGCCTGCCATAATTTTATATGTTTCGATGAGATCCCCTCTCAATCTTCTAAACTCCAGTGAGTACAAGCCCAAACTATTTAATCTCTCTTCGTAGGTCATTCCCGCCATTCCAGGTATCAGCCTGGTGAATCGCCGTTGCACTCTTTCCATGGCAAGAACATCCTTCCGCAGATGGGGCGACCAAAACTGTACACAATACTCCAGATGCGGTCTCACCAGCACCTTGTACAGCTGTAGTAAGGTATCCCTATTCCTATACTCGAACCCCCTTGATATGAAGGCCAACATACCATTTGCCTTCTTAATCGCCTGTTGCACCTGCATGCTCTCCTTCAGTGACTGGTGCACAAGAACACCCAGGTCCCTCTGCACTTCCCCATCTCCCAATCTATTGCCATTTAGATAATAATCCACCCTCCTGTTTTTACCCCCAAAGTGGATAACCTCGCATTTATCCACATTATAGTGCATCTGCCACGTATCCGCCCATTCCCACAACCTGTCCAAATCGCACTGTAGCCTCCTGACATCCTCATCAGAGCCCACCCCTCCTCCTAGTTTAGTGTCGTCAGCGAATTTGGAAATATTGCATCCAATTCCCTGATCCAAATCATTTATATATATTGTGAACAGCTGGGGTCCCAGGACAGATCCTTGCGGCACCCCGCTGGTCACTGCCTGCCACTCCGAAAACGAGCCGTTTATTCCAACTCTCTGTTTTCTATCCGCCAGCCAGTTCTCTATCCACGTTAATACTTTGCCCCCAATTCCATGAGCCTTAATTTTGCATGATAATCTTTTGTGTGGAACCTTATCGAAGGCTTTCTGGAAGTCAAGGTACACCACATCCACTGGCTCTCCCCCATCTATTTTACCAGTTACTTCCTCAAAAAATTCCAGCAGATTAGTCAAACACGATTTACCCTTTGTAAATCCATGTTGACTCTGTCCGATCCTTTCCCCATTTGTCAAGTGCTCCGCTATTTTATCCTTAATAATGGACTCTAGCATTTTGCCCACAACCGATGTAAGGCTTACTGGTCTATAATTCCCTGCTTTCTCTCTACCCCCCTTTTTAAATATTGGGGTAACATTAGCTACCCTCCAATCCACGGGTACTGTTCCCGAGTCAATGGAGTTCCGGAAGATGATCCTTAGAGCATCTGCTATCTCCAGGGCCACCTCCTTAAGTACCCTAGGATGTAGTTTATCAGGCCCCGGGGATTTGTCGGCCTTCAGTCCCCTCAACTTACCCAACACCATATCCCTAGAGATACTAATTTCTGTCAGCTCCTCCCTCTCATTAGTCCCTATGTTTGCCGATATTCCTGGGAGGTTATTTGTGTCCTCCTTTGTGAATACAGAACCAAAGTATGAGTTTAATTGGTCTGCCATTTCCTTATTCCCCATTATATATTCTCCCGAATCGGACTGCAAGGGACCGACTTGGGATTTTACCAGTCTTTTCCTCCTGATATACCGATAAAAGCTTTTGCAGTCTGTCTTTATGTTTGCTGCAAGTTTACTTTCGTATTCTATTTTCCCCTTCCTGATTAATCCCTTTGTCCTCTTTTGCTGTATCCTGTACTGCCCCCAATCTTCCGGTCTGGTGCTTTTTTTTGCCAGTTGATATGCCCTTTTTTTTGATTTTATGCTGTCCCTAATTTCCCTCGTTATCCACGGTTGAGTCACCAGTACACATGGGGCTCTTAAAGGCACATACACTACAATTGCTCCCCTTTTAGCCAACCAGTACATAATATTTTAAGTAATTATTAATTACATGTTACAAGAAAAATAATCTACACATTGCTGCAGTTAATTAATTATAAGTCAGTCTCTCTGGAGGCTTCCTGACTCGGTCCGGATAACGCCTCGGTGGTGTAGTAGTTTCTGGTGGTGTAGTAGGTTCTTTTGGCAAGGCTGATTCGGCTTGAATGCCAGTGTCGGGTTCATCGGGTTCCAGTATCACCGGATCGGAGGTAGATATGGGTATCTCTACTTCATCGTTAGGCGTATAGAGTTGTGGTGTAGGTTGTCCCTTTTCGGATGACTCTATGATTTGGTCAGCATGGCGCCTTATTATGCTTTCTCCGATGTCCACGGTATACATCAGCGGTCCTAGTCGTGTGCAGATAGTTCCAGGCTGCCATTTCTCGGTACGGTAGTCCCGGGCCAAAACCTGTTGACCTATCTGGAAGGTTCTAGTTGGCCTTTCATTCATGCCTTGAAATTGCCGGTTCTCCACATCCCTTCTGATGTTGGGCTTGATCAAATCCAGCCGACATCTTAGGCTTCTATTGAAGAACATCATGGCGGGAGTTTGGTTTGTAACCATATGTGTTGCATTCCTGTATGCGAACAAGAAGTTATCCACCTTGTGCTGAAGTTTTATGTCTTCATTACCCATGGCCTTTATGGCCTTCTTGAAGGTCAGGACAAACCTTTCAGCCAATCCATTGGTGGCGGGATGGTATGGGGCGGACGTGTAGTGCTTAACCCCATTGTTTTTTAAGAACTTCCTGAATTCTTCGGACACAAATTGCGGTCCATTATCAGAACAGATCTGTTCCGGCAGCCCATTCCTGGCAAATATGGTCCTTAATACTGTGATGGTTTTTTCCGTGGTGGTGGAGGACATCTTTATTACCTCCAGCCACTTGGAGTGTGCATCAACCACGATTAAGAACACTGAGTCCATAAATGGACCAGCAAAGTCGATGTGTACCCTTTGCCAGGGAGATGAGGGCCACTCCCATGGATGTAGAGGGGCTTGGGGTGGAGCGTTTTGGACCTTCTGGCATCCTAGGCAGCTCTTGGTCATTTCTTCGATGTCTCCATCGATACCTGGCCACCATACAAACGCCCTGGCTAGGTTCTTCATTTTCACTCCACCCAGATGCCCCTCGTGAAGCTCCTTTAGAACTTTATCCTGGAGTTTGGGTGGAATCACCACTCTGGATCCACACATCAAGGTTCCTCGGCACACTGACAGCTGTTCTCTTCTTTGCGAGAATGCTGGCAACAGTGGTTCGCCATGTGCTGGCCATCCCTTCACTGTTAAATCGTAGGCTCGTGAGAGAGTCGGGTCATTTCTAGTTTCCCTTTCAATGGCAGAATTTGTTACTGGTAGACATTCGACTATGGCAGAGTGGAAAATCTCCACTGGGTCTACGGTAGGTGCTTCTTCTACCATTGGCAATGGTAGGCTCGATAACCCATCAGCATTCCCATGCTGTTTTGATCCTTTGTATTCTATGTTGTATTGGTGTGCCCCTAGAAAAAGGGACCACCTCTGTAGCCTTTGCGCTGTCATAATGGGAACACCCTTTTTAGGGTTGAATATGGAGATGAGGGGTTGATGGTCAGTCAACAAGGTAAATTTTTGTCTGTGTAGGTAATGGTTGAATTTCTTCACTCCCCATACCAGGCTGAGTGCTTCCCTGTCGATCTGGGCATAGTTACGCTCAGCTGAGTTCAATGAGCGTGACGCAAAAGCCATCGGCCGTTCCGAGCCAGCAGAGAATTTATGCGATAATACTGCTCCTACGCCGTAAGGGGATGCATCGCACGCCAGTCTGATTGGCAGTGATGTGTTGTAATGAGCCAAAACTTCTTTGGATGTGATTAACTCTTTGCATTTATGGAAGGCACGTTTACAGTCTTCGCTCCATTTCCAAATTACTCCTGTTTGTAGCAGTTCATTAAGAGGGTGTTGAAGAGTTGATAAGTTCGGTAAAAATTTATGATAGTAATTTATTAATTGTGAAACATTTTCAGGTGCTGGGGCTTTTATGACCGCTTCAATCTTTTCAGGTGACTTATGCAACCCTTCCTTATTAATTATGTGGCCACAATATGATATTTGATTTTGGAAAAATTCGCACTGGGGCGATTTGCTCATAGGCCCCGTTCTCTCAGCCTAGTGAGCACCTGCTCCAAATTGGCACGGTGCTCGTTGTCGTTTTCTCCTGTTACAAGAATGTCGTCTAGGTAGCATTGAGTCCCCGGAATCCCTTGGAGGACTTGCTCCATAGCTCTTTGCCAGATAGCTGGAGCGGATGCTACTCCGAAAACCAGTCGATTGTACTGGTACAGACCTTTGTGTGTATTTATCGTGAGATATTTTTTAGAGGCCTCTTCATCCTCCATCTGTAGATATGCCTGTGCCAAGTCAATTTTGGTGAAACGTTTCCCTCCGGATAGTGAGGCGAAAATATCTTCTATCCTCGGAAGAGGATACTGTACCGTGTGAAGGACCGGGTTTACAGTCGCCTTGAAGTCTCCACAGATGCGAATTTTTCTCTGTTCTTCAGATTGATCATTATTCAATGCTTTCTTCATGACTGGAACGATGGGTGTTGCCCACTCGCTCCAACCTATTTTGGATAATACGCCTGCCTTTTCCAAATTCTCCAGCTCTGCCTCGACTGCTGGACGAATTGCTTATGGCACCAGTCTTGCCTTAAAAAACTTGGGAATTGCTGCATCTTCCACTTTTATTGAGGCGGTGATGCCTTTCAAGGTTCCTAGTTTCTCTTGAATCACTTCTTTGGCGTTGGCCAAGATGTCTTTTAATCGTTCAGGTATGGCGTCATCATCGTTTTTTTTCTTACTGGTCACCGTCAGTGCCTGAATGGAGTGCCAGTCTAAACGTATTTTCCTGATCCATTCACGTCCCAACAGCGGTGGACCACCATCTTGTAGAACGTATAAATACAACTTTTGTATTTCCTTGCCGTTGTATACAACAGGCACCCTTATTTTTCCTTTGGGGTATACTTTCTGCCCCGTATATGTTTTCAAGATAATGGATGTGTCTTTTAAAGGTATATGCGGAAATAGCCGCTCGTAATCCCGTCGATTTATGACGGTCAGAGCTGATCCTGTATCTAGCTCCATTTTAACTGGGGACCCTGCTATCGTGAGGGTAACCCAAATGGTCTGGTAATCATCTTTGGCAATTACATTATGTAATTTGAGACAGCTTCGTCTCTTGTTTTCGGAGTCGCTATCGCTCTTCTGGTCTTCGGAGCTACTGTCCGTCATCATTTGTACCTTTCTGTACTTTATTGATTTTTTTTTTCCTGTCTGTGGATTTTTTTTGTCCAGATCGGCATACCCATGCAATGTGTCCAATCTTTCCGCATTGCCTGCATGCTTTGTCCTTGAACCAGCAGTCCCTCTGGTCATGGGTGGATCTGCCGCAGCGATAACATCTCTCGAAACCCTGTGTCATTTCATGGGTGCCGAAGTCCTGTGTCTTTTGTTGTATCTCTGCAGCTCCTCTTGCGGCTGCTTCGTATGATACAGCCATACTGAAAGCCTTGTCCAGTGTTAAATCTTTTTCAGAAAGCAGCCTTTTCTGTGTTCCTTCACTTAAGAGACCGCAGACGAATTTGTCTCGAAGAGAATCTGCTAGTCCTGCCCCGAATTGGCAGTGTTTTGATAGCTTTCTTAATTCGGTGAGGTAATCAGCGTTACTTTCATTCTTGTGTTGATTTCTCTTGAAGAATTTGAATCGTTCCGCTATCAGCAGCGGTGTTGGGTTTAAGTGCTCCTGTAGGGTATCAACAATTTCTTTAAAATTCTTGTCCTTTGGTTTGGCTGGAGTGATTAAATTTCGTAACAGCCCGTATGTCTTTGCGCCCATTAGATTTAGTAGTACTGAAGCTTTTTTTTCATCTTCTATTCCATTTGCGGTGCAATATACCTCCACTCTTTCCACATATGTGGTCCAATCCTCTATCTCGTTATCAAAAGCATCAATATTGCCAGACTTAGGCATCCTAGAAAAAAAAATGGCGCTTCCCGCGCTTTTCTTTCTTTTCTGCAGTAAAGATATGGCGCTTCCCCGCCGCTGCTGCCGATGACAACGCTGTTTCCCGCGGTTTCCGTTCTTTTTATTTATTTATTTACAGTTGGAAACTCGTTCCCGCCGGACTCTCTCTCTAGGTCTGAACGCCGACCTGCTCGCAGCGCCGGCCGTCTCCCGAGTGCTCCCTCCCCGTCTGTTACTGCTTGCCTCCGCTTTCGCTGCTTGGCCCAGCTGTAGAGTCAGCCGCTGGAGCCCCAGCCCGACGCCCAGGAAGGATTATTGCAGTACCTGCCACCAGCTTGGCTAGCTGGTGAAACTACAGCTTTTTCTTTTTCTTGATTTTTCTTCAACTTTGGACGCCAGAGGAATCGATGTCCTTGAGGTGCTGCCGAATTGCAGGTGAGTCCATTTCCAATTCGTCACCACTGTTGTGTCTGTGTGTTGATAGAAACACTGAAGACAGGAGTTGGTTTCATAGGTGTTTACTAAACAAAGTCTGGAGGGGAACTAACTGATACAACACAATATACAGGCTTATATAGCCCGAGTGGCCATTACTGGCATTACAGTACACATGGGGCTCTTAAAGGCACATACACTACAGATATATTTCTTAAGGCTAAAGGGATCAAGGGATATGGGGAGAAGGCAGGGACAGGGTACTGAATTTGGATGATCAGCCATGGTCTCATTGAATGGCGGAGTAGGCTCGAAGTGCCGAATGGCCTACTCCTGCTCCTATCTTCTATGTTTCTATCCAGGGTCCTGTTTTACCTCGTCGCCAAATGTGATAAATCCATGTAGTGAGACAAGGACTCGAGGAGGCGATATCGTAGAATTAGCACGAGTACTTTATTAACAAACAGAGTAACAAACATCATGCCTGCATCCTGGCATTTCACCTTTGCTGACCTTGACAGGAAGCAAACCTCTGACCTTAACAGGAAGCAAACCTCTGACCTTAGCAGCAGCATTGGCTACAGCACCACCTGATGGATAACCTTAATCATAACATCCCAGATTACTATATTCACCGCTCTCTGGGTGAAGAAATTCCTCCTCATCTCTGTCCTAAATGGCTTACCCCTTATCCTTAGACTGTGACCCCTGGTTCTGGACTCCCCCGCCATCGGGAACATCCTTCCTGCATCTAGTCTGTCTAGTCCTGTTAGGATTTTATAAGTTTCAACGAGATCCCCTCTCATTCTTCTAAACTCCAGCGAGTGCAAGCCCAATCGACCCAATCTCTCCTCATACATCATTCCTGCCATCCCAGGTATCAGCCTGGTGAATCTTCGCTGCACTCCCTCCATGGCAAAAACATCCTTCCTCAGATAAGGCGACCAAAACTGCACACAATACTCAAGGTGTGGTCTCACCAAGGTCCTGTACAACTGTAGCAAGACATCCTTGTTCCTGTACTCAAATCCTCTCGCTACGAAGGCCAACATACCATTTGCCTTCTTAACCAAGCCTGCTGCACCTGCATGCTTACCTTCAGCGACTGGTGCACAAGGACACCCAGGTCTCGTTGCACTTCCCCTTCTCCCAATCTATTGCCGTTCAGATAATAATCTGTCTTCCTGTTTTTGCCACCAAAGTGGATAACCTCGCATTTATCCACATTATACTGCATCTGCTATGCATCTGCCCAATCACCCAACCTGTCCAAATCATACTGGAGTTTCTCTGCATCCTCCTCACAGCACACATGCCCACCCAGCTTTGTGTCGTCTGCAAACGGAGATATTACATCTAGTTCCCTCGTCTAGATCATTTATATATATTGTGAATAGCTGGGGTCCTAGCACCGATCCCTGCGGTACCCCACTAGTCACTGCCTGCCACTCGGAAGAAGACCCATTTATTCCAACCCTTTGCTTCTTGTCTGCCAACCAGTTCTCTATCCAAGTCAGTACCTTACCCCCAATCCCATGTGTCTTAACTTTACACGCTAATCTCTTATGTGGGACCATATCGAAAGCCTTCTGAAAGTCCAAATACACCACATCGACTGGTTCTCCCTTATCTATTCTACCAGTTACATCCTCAAAAAATTCCAGTAGATTAGTCAAGCACGATTTACCTTTTGTAAATCCATGTTGACTTTGTCCGATCCTGTCACTGTTTTCCAAGTGCTCTGCTATTACATCTTTTATAATTGCCTCTAGCATTTTCCCCACTACCGATGTCAGGCTTAAAATTCCCTGTTTTCTCTCTACCACCTTTTTTGAATAGTGGGGTAACATTAGCTACCCTCCAATCCATGGGAACTGTTCCAGAGTCTATAGAATTTTGGAAGATGACCAGCAATGCATCTACTATTTCTAGGGCCACTTCCTTAAGTACCCTAGGATGTAGATTATCAGGCCCTGGGTATTTATCGGCCTTCAATCCCGTCAATTTCCCTAACAGCATTTCCCTACAAATACTGATTTCATTCAGTTCCTCCCTCTCATTAGACCCTATGTTCCCCGACATCTCTGGGAGGTTATTTGTGTCCTCCTTTGTGAAGACAGAACCAAAGTATGTATTTAATTGGTCTGCCATTTCTTTGTTTCCCATTATAAATTCCCCTGATTCTGACTGCAAGGGACCTACGCTTGACTTCACCAATCTTTTTCTCTTCACATATCTATAGAAGCTTTTACAATCAGTTTTTATGTTCCCTGTAAGCTTACTCTCATACTCTATTTCCCCCCTCTTAATTAATCCCTTTGTCCTCCTTTGCTAAATCCTAAACTGCTCCCAATCCTCAGGTTTGCTGCTTTTTCTGGCCAAATTATATGTCCTCTCCCTGGATCTTATGCAATCCCTAATTTCCCTTGTTAGCCACGGTTGTGTCACCTTTTTTGTTTTATTTTTATGCCAGGGATGAACAAATTCTGTAGTTCATCCATGCGAACTTTAAATGTTTGCCATTGCCTATCCACCGTCAACCCTTTAAGTAACGTCCCCCAATCCATCCTACCCAACTCGCGCCTCATACCATCGTAGTTTCCTTTATTTAAATTCAGGACCCTAGTCTCTGAGTCAAATACTTCACTCTCCATCTTAATGAAGAATTCTATCATATTATGATCGCTCCGCCCCAAGGGTCAAACACAACAAGATTGCTAATTAATCCTTTCTCATTACATAATACCCAGTCTAAGATGGCCTGATCTCTAGTTGGTTCCTCGACATATTGGTCCAGGAAACCATCCCGTATACACTCCAGGAATTCTTCCTCCACAGTATTGTTACTAATTTGGTTAGCCCAATCTATATGTAGATTAAAGTCACCCATGATAACTGCTGTGCCCTTATTGCATGCGTCTCTAATTTCCCGTTTAATGCCATCCCCAACCTCAGCATTACTGTTTGGGGGTCTGTATACAACTCCCACTAACGTTTTCTGCCCCTTGGTATTTCTCAGCTCTACCCATACAGATTCCACATCATCAGAGCTAATATCCTTCCTTACTATTGTGTTAATCTCCTCTTTAACAATGCTACCCCACCTCCTTTTCCTTTTTGCCTGTCTTTCCTGAATATTGAATAACCCTGGATGTTGAGTTCCCAGCCTTGGTCACCCTGGAGCCATGTTTCCGTAATCCCAATCATATCATATCCATTTACATCTATTTGCGCAGCTAATTCATCCACCTTATTACGAATGCTCCTCGCATTAAGACACAAAGCCTTCAGGTTTTTTTTTTTTAACACTCTTAGACCTTTTAGAATTATTATTTACTGTGGCCATGTTTGATTTAAACCCTTGATTTCTCTGACTGCCACTTTTGCTTTTCTCCTTCCTGTCTTTTGCTTCTATCCTAGTTTCCCTTTCCTCTGTCTCCCTGCACAGGTTCCCAACCCCCTGCCATTTTAGTTTAAACCCTCCCCAACAGCACTAGCAAACACTCCCCTTAGGACATCGGTCCCATTCCTGCCCAGGTGGTAACCGTCCAGTTTGTACTGGTCCCACCTCCCCCAGAACCCGTTCCAATGTCCCAGGAATTTGAAACCCTCCCCCTTGCACCATTCGTCTAGCCACGTATTCATCTGAAATTCAACCAGTTAATTGCCTCTATAATCCCATTTTGAGGCCTTTCCAATTTTAACACATTTCCCCCATCCTACACGCCTCCTCTGGAATACGCCAGGTAATGCTGGCGGCCTCACAAGTGGATTGCTTACGAACAGCTGCAGCTCCACCATTACAAAGGAGTTTTCACCAATGATCATTTGCAGGTGGCAGATCTTTGTTGTTTCAGGTCTGGGGGAACTTTTAGCAGGCATACTCAGTGTTGTGGAAGTTTGGAGCCTGACACCCATCTCCAGTGTGACCTCCTGGGAAACCCCTCTCCCCACCTTGACAAAGCGCTTCCTCAACTGAGGCATATACAGGAAACTTTGTGCTATCCGGCACCGACGGGACCGAGCTGTTGCCGTTCCCTCAAAACTGCCGCACACTCCAGCTCTAATGTTGAAAGATATGGAAGCTTTTGAGCTCCGTATCTGTCAACAAACCCTGTTACTTAGCAACAGCTTCTAAACAGTCCAAGCATCTCTGTAGCTTAGCAACAGCTTCAGCAGACCTTGCAGAGCTTGACTGTTGAGGAAAAAAGCAACGAGAAGCAAAAAAACCTAACGAAAACGGCTCCTGATTTTTGCCGGTGGCTCGAGCATTCCGGACAGTTAGCCTCCGGATAACACAAAGTTTCCTGTACCAGAAGCATGGCGGCCATTTAATTCCTTTGCTCCTGGACATCAGATTCGGATGAAGACCAGTCGCGGCAGCAGCAGAACCATGAGCAACAGCAGCACCAACAGCAGGAGCATCAACAGGAGCGCCAAGCTGCTGCTCACCCACCTGAAGCTGCACAGGCCAGAAGGCGCCAGAGCGCGACCATATTGCTGCCCGGGATGCAAGGGACGCACTCATGTTGGTCACATTTGCTTAGCCTATACAATCAAACACTTTTGCCTCGCACCTTCTTACCAGAGCATCAACGATGGACAAGAACCTGCGGATTCCTATCACTCTGACCACCACAATGACAATTGCAAGTTGCCCTAAGCCCTCAATGTGGAAGTCCCATTTGCGAAATGACACAGGCCACAACTTCAATAGTTTAGCATCAGAATTTTTTATCACAACAAGCAACTGGTGGCATTTCAAAAATAAACACAACATAACACCCAAGTGACTACGCTTGTGACTACTTGTGCATTATCTTCCTCTTACGCGTGCTCCTACGTGGTGCTTCCCCTGTGGCTTCAGCAGATGTGGAGGCCCCTTGCTCACTTTCTTGCTGCTCCTGTCTCGACACCTTTGGTGGCCGTCCTCTGGGGTTGCGGACCTGTGAGGACTTGGCAACAGGCTGCTGCTCCTGCGGCTGTGCAGGGGATGAGACGCCCATCTCAGTTGGGTGAGGACTCTGACCGAAGGCTCTGCAGTGGCATGGTCGTGTGAGCGCTTGGAGAGGAGCCCCCACTTCATCGTTGTCTGCCACCAACATCCCTCTCATGGGTCAGCCCCACTTCAGGGCTAGTAAGTGGCTTGACAGCACCTTGCTGCACTTCAAGGGGGCCATGAGGACCCGTTTCTGCACTGGAAGTCCTACTCCAGAGGACTTCCATGAAGGTCTAGTTTCTATGCTCAATAGCTGACCATCTCTCCTCAAGAGATGTCAGTCTATTCTGAACAATGACCATGTTTTCTACACTCTGGCGACTTAGCTCCTCCATGGCCGTAGCCATCCTCTCCTCTACTGCAGCCATCCTTTCCACGGAGGTTGCCATCCTTTCCGTGGTGATGCGTTCATGCGCAAATGCCTCCACAAAAGCTCTGCTCATGTTCGCGATGGACTCCTCCATTCGCTCGACACTCGCAGCGACCCTGGAGACAAAATCTGACAGAGACTCCTGCATCTGTTCCTGGAGTTCCAGCCCCGCTCTCCTTCTGGATGGACCCGGAGACATGCAGCTGAGCCAAGCTGGCAGAGTCCTGCGCCCTCCGACGAGGACTCTCTACTGCTGTCCCTGTCTCTACAATCTGCTGATGCTCACTTGTGAGCTGTGATACACCAGGTGCCAATACTACTCTATCTCGCGAAGGTCCCACCGAGGTGTGAGTGTCTGAGCTGGTGCTGGGTGCTCTGAATTCTGCTGATGCTGCGCCCTCAGAGGTTGCAGCTTCCTCTGAGGAGTCTGGAAGCTCAGGCTCTTCCTCCTGGACAGTGGGAACGGGAGCTTTCGATGGTCCTGTGGGAGAGTAAAGGAAAGAGTTAGAGATTTGAGGTCAAGGTTACATGAACATTGAATAGTGCAGATGATCATAAGTCAATCTGTTAGAGCATCAGTTTCATTATCAGTGACTCATGCAATGTCAATGAGAGATGCCAAACTATTCTGTCACCAGCTTGCTGCGATGCACCCATCTGTCCGTCCCCCACTTGGGAATCCTCCTCGATCCCGGCGATTTCTAGGGCTGCCTCCTCCCAGGCGGTGAGCTGGGCTACTGAGGGTGGCCCTCCTCCTATCATGGCTCTTTCCCTCTTATTGTGGGCTCTCTTTTCCTGCAATGAGGGACACAAGTGGAGTTTGAGTGAGAATGAAGGAGTGAGTGTAGAGAATCCATAGCATAGATGCTTAGAAGGATACAAAGGACCCTCCCTGTGTGTTGTAAGTTGTTGTTGTTGCCTCACAGTGATAGGGAGTGTGAGGGCTGCATGGTTGAATAGTTAAGTGAATGTGACCTTAGAGAGAGAGGGAATGGGTAAGGGTGCAGGGATGTAAGTGTCAAGTGGGATGTTGAGGAAGAGGTTGGCAAAGCAGAGTGCTGGTGAGGAGAGGCGATGGGGCTCAGATTGAGGGTGATGGGAAAGTCATACTCACTTTTCCTGTGCGGAGAGGGTCATGAAACCTCTTCCTGCATTGCAGCCAGGTTCTGCGGCTCAACGAAATGGAGTTGACCTCCTGGGCCACTTGTAGCCACACAGCTTTAGTCTGCTGGGGTGGCTTTTTTCTCCCTGAGGAAGGGAACAGCACCTCCTTATTGCAGCTGGCTCCGTGCACCAGAGCTTGAAGGGAGGGCTCATCAAATCGAGGAGCACTTTTGCTTGATTGTTGACATTTTCCACAATTCAACTCCTCCTTCATACAATTTGCAGAGCCTTTGCAGTCTCCAGAAGAAGCAAGGCTGCTTGCAGGTCTTAAATCGAGCAGCATTGATGACATCATCGGAGGCGACTTTCTGTATGAAAAGACTCATTGGGCCAGGGGTTCCCACACGCAGGAAATCAATTGCCCAATTAGGGGAAAATCTCATTTTTTCAACATATCACTTAGGAGTCGGGGTCCTGACACGATTTCCACCTGACACGCCCCAGCCCGCCCACACGAACAAAATCCAGCCCATCGTGTCTGTACCGACTCTTTGCTAGAACAATCCAAACCTTACCCCAATGCCCCAGGCTGTCCCGACTCTTCCTCAGCATCAAATATTTATCAAATTTTCCTTTAAAAGCTGCATTGATCGCTGCCTCAACTACTCCCTGTGGCAAAGTATTCCATGCTCCAACAACCCTCAGAGTAAAGAAATCTCTCCTACTCTCTCGGTGATTACAGGAAACTCTTTGGTATCGGGACCGGCGTGTTGCCAGTTGATTAAAAATTCCAGATGACGGAGAGGCTTATCTACCGAGGCTGTTTTTAACAAACAAAAATTTAAAAAATCAAGAAATGTGCAGTATAATTGGGTACTCACCTACAGAATGTTGTGTTAAATGGATAGCGGAAGATGCTTGATTAAGTACAGTACTGCCAGTTGAGGGTAATCCATAGCTCTGATTAAAAATGGCGGATCGGAAGAGACTACCGGCAGCGCGGGAGAGTCTGACTCCTGTTATTGAGGTGTTCGGACTTCCGACAGCGCGGGAGAGTCCGACTCCTGTTATTGAGGTGTTCGGACTTCCGACAGCGCGGGAGAGTCCGACTCCTGTTATTGAGGTGTTCGGACTTCCGACAGCGCGGGAGAGTCCGACTCCTGTTATTGAGGTGTTCGGACTTCCGACAGCGCCAAGAAGCCGAGTAGTGGCAGTTTGGAGAACTACCCCCACTGACTAACTCGGCCACCACGGGAGACTCGGACACATTTCCGGTTATTGAGGTGTTGTTTTCGGAGTATGAATTTTGCCGGTTAATAAAGAATTCCAGATATTTAGGTGCCGTTTAAACGAGAGTTTCCTGTACTGTGAATTGATGAGCCTCTCTCATCACTGACCGCCCCCCCCATTAGAGGAAATAGTCTTTCCCAACTTACCTGATCAAAACCCTTCTTAATTTTAAAAACCTTTATTCAGTCTCCTCTTATCCTTTTCTGCTGAAGTGGATATAGTCCCAGTCTCCCCTCATGACTATAGTTTCCCATTCCTGATATCATCATATCATCCTGGTCGATCTACACTGAATGCTCTCTATGGCTTTAATGTCCTTTTTATAATGGGGTGCTCAAAACTGTACAAAACACTCTAGATGGCCTAACCAATGTTTGGTATAAATTCATCATTATTTCTCAACTCCTGTTCTCTATGCGGGGAATTTTAACCCCCCAGAACGGGCAGGAGGGTTAAATTCAACCCGTCCCAAGCCCGCCGTGAACATGCCTACTTCCAGTTTAACTGGGGATGGGCAGCAAGGAACCTGCTCCCGAGAGACAGATCAGGAATTGAATTATGCTAATGAGCCTGCATCCCTCAGATTTTAGAAACCATTTAAATTGAACGCCTGTGGGCCAGGTTTCCCAGGGCTCAGGAAACCCAGCCGCTGAAGGGAGGTGAGAATGTTGGATCCAGCAGCTAAGTGCTTTTTAGAGAACAGCTTGTGGGCCAGGAGGAGCAGAAATACTTCTCCCCAGCCCCCAAGCTAACCTGCTGTGATCAGCCTCCCTCCCCGCAATCTGCCAACCACCCCCCCCCCCCCGGTGATCTCTTCCCCCCCGCCCCCACCAGTCCCCAGCTGCCTAATGCAGGCCTTCCTGCCCAACAGCCTTCAATCTGGCTGGTTGCCAGGAAACGGAGGGGAAAAAAATCAAATGAGGTCCTGCTGTTAAATTCGCTACAAGTGTTCCCCCCCCCCCACCCCGTGCCTACCCATAAATATCAGGGCCTATGTCTCTGCTTTTAAAACTTAAATTGTTGTTGTTGGTTTTTCCTATGGCTTTATGTACCTGCATGCACACTTTCAGGGTATTATGTAGGTTTAAAAGGAAGGTTTCTAAAAATAAAAACTACCTCAGTAGCATTACTACCAAGATACCATCGCTATACATGTATTACTTCTTATTGTATTTCCTAATAACTAGCTGTGCAAGATGATGGGGATCAAAGAAACAAAGATAAGAGACTACACTAGGCCATTCAAATGACATGCAAAACCAAATGCTTATACATTTTCTCTTCGTGGCTGCATGAACACCTTTTGAGAATTTCTGTTAAATATCTTCTTCTTCCCCTTCCCATTCTTGAGTTCAACATATCCACTATAAACACACACTACATAGTGCATCATATACAAAATGAATGCTTAGTGTGCTCTACACATTACTGCTCAGATGGTCGTACCCAACATTAATGTCATCCATTTCCTCTTCATGATCAGTGACGGCACTGGATGCTGGCCGTTTCCTCCCAAGCTGCGTCGTGGCCTCCTCTACAAATATAAATATTCCTGTGAACAGACAGCTGGCACAGAGATGCTAAACTTTTCACTCTAAAGCTGGTTACATGCAATCGCAAGATCACATTCTTAAATAGCCAAACTTTTGTTTCTTATTAGTATATCAGGTTGAAAATTTCACTCAAAACAAATAAAGATTAAATCTATAGTTTGAATATTAAACCTTAGCATATTTATTTCTTAGCTGTACATATTTATCATATAAAAACACACACCTTCTCTAGTGGCCCGGATTACAAACAAAGGTGTGGCCTTTACTCTTAGGTGCTGTAGTACTATATTTATTTCCTTATCAACTGCTCAGTGGAATCTCATCAAGCACAGATTTTTAAATAAAACAGAAGGCAATATGGATTTGCCATTTTAGTTATGCAGACTGCAGTTTAAAAGGCATCACTGGTACCAATAACGTCCATGCAATAGCTGCTGCAACACTCAAAGTGCCAGCTGGATGTCTGAATAAATCATAGACCAATGGAAGTTTTACAGTACAGGAAGAATTCATTCGGCCCATTGTGCTGTGCCAACTCCCTGCTAATTGTGCAGACTGCTGGGTCATTTGTATCATAAGGCCCTCGGTATTTTTGAGAGACTATTGGTGCCAGCATCTCTGGAAATTGTGGATCGGCTGAATCCGCATCTGACGTGCTGCCAATCAGCCCTTGTGTTCCAGATCATCAGCATTTGCCTCGCTGAAGTTGCTACTGGTGCGGAGCAATGAACATTTAGACCCGACAGCTGTGTAAGTACTATTCCAGCAGATAGTGTGTTCATTGGATGTCTAATTGTGTTAATGCTCAAGTAAGTCTCATATATCTTTGCTCTTGTCTCCCTGTACTTGACAAAAAATATATTTCAGGTTTAAAAAACATTTCTCCCCTCCTCTCAAAGGTGCTGGGTTACAGTTCCATGTGGCTCCTCCAAATTGCTATTATTTAAGGGAGAGCCCAGACAGCAGTGGCTGAAATCAGCCTGTGTGACAGTAGTTATGAACATGTTAACATGAAATTCGTCTTTCTGCTATCTCAATGAAGCCATTACAAACTTCACACAGCTCAATGTCAGCCCCTATGCCCAGGGAGGATATTCAGTCATATAGGGCATCACAGTGGAGCCCAACCATGTTCTGACTCCACACTTTCCAGCAGGAGTCACGAAGAAGTGATCAGGAATGGGAACCATGGTTGATTTTATCTTGTCCTGGAATTTAGGTTTGTTGTAAGGCCGTACCTTCATCCAGCTAACTCAGCACCTACCAGGGATCAAATCAAGACCCTGAATTTATCCACTGAGCAATTATGATTGAAAACCCAACTGGTGGAGCAGCTCCATGTGGATTCTTATTCATACTACAGATAATGCAGGCTTCTGACGAAAGGTCATCGACCTGAAACATTAACTCTGTTTCTCTCTCCACAGATGCTGCCTGATCTGCTGAGTATTTCCAGCAATTTGTTTTTATTTCAGGTTTCCAGCATCCACAGTATCTTATATTTTAATCATTCCTGGGATGTGGGCTTCACTGCCAAGGCCAGCATTTATTGCCCATCCCTAGTCGCCCTTGAGAAGGTGGTGGTGAGCCACCTTCTTGAACCGCTGCAGTCCATGTGGTGAAAGTATTCCCACAGTGCTGCTAGGGAGGGAGTTCCAGGATTTTGACCCAGCGACGATGAAGGAACGGCGATATATTTCCAAGTCAGGGTGGTGTGTGACTTAGAGGGGAACTTGGAGGTGATGCTGTTCCCATGCGCCTGATGCCCTTGTCCTAGGTGGTTTGGGAGGTGCTGCCGAAGAAGCCTTGGTGAGTTGCTGCAGTGCATCTTGTAGATGGTACACACTGCAGCCACAGTATGCCGGTGGTGGAGGGAGTGAATGTTTAAGGTGGTGGATGGGGTGCCAATCAAGCGGGCTGCTTTGTCCTGGATGGTGTCGAGCTGCACTCTGGTTGTTACGAGCTGCACTCATCCAGGCAAGTGGAGAATATTCCATCACACTCCTGACTTGTGCCTTGTAGATGGTGGAAAGGCTTTAGGAAGTCAGGAGGTGAGTCACTCACCGCAGAATACCCAGCCTCTGACCTGCTCTTGTAGCCACACTATGTGTGTGGCTGGTCCAGGGCCCCACAGCTGCTACATTACTTTAAATGTATAGATAGGAGGTACAGCTGCCCATGTCATGCCTGCAAAGTTGTTAGGCAGAACACTAGCCATTTATAAGTACAGTGAATGTTATCCTTGATACAAAATATAACTTGTGTCATGGAATCATTTGTGCGTGGCACCACAACATTCCAATCAAGATGATACCACATAAAAGTATTCCTCTCCCACAGTAAAAGCTGCTGCTTCACTCACTCCTATATATCCTCATGTTCCCTGTGATGAAATATTCCATTCATCACTGCCTGTGACTGTGGTTGGTTTCAGTTTCATTTCCCTTACCTCTGTTCCGTTTCCTCACCATTGTATTGTACTATGTGTAGGGCTCCGCCCATACCTGGCCCATTGTATTGTACTATGTGTAGGGCTCCGCCCATACCTGGCCCCTATGTAAGCTGGCCCAGCCTGCAGCACATCCAGTACGGCAGAGCTCTGGATGGAAGATACCTCTCTCCTGTGTGTTACCTTCTAAGTCAATAAAAGCCTTGTTTTGTTTCACTAACATCGAGTCTCGGATTTATTGAGGCACATCAATTTTATTGACTTAATTTTCAACACAATGGATCAACTCTTGAAACCCGAACGTTTGGATTTGGACCAGCATGCTTCGGACGCATCGGCACGCTTCGGACACTGGTTTATGTGTATGGAATTCTTCCTGGACAATTCCGCAGCCGTCAAAGGCGCTACGGACGCTGCGAGTATGAAACTCGGAATTCTGCGGAATTGGGTAAGCCACCGGGTTTACCCCCTCATCCAAGACGCCGACACGTACCCGGCCGCCTGCGACATCTTAAAGGCGCATTACCAGCAGCCTACGAATGAGGTGTATGCTAGGCATCTGCTCGCTACTCGCGCACAGCGACCTGGGGAATCGGTGGAGGAGTTCCTAGGCACCCTGAGAACGCTTGGCAAAGACTGCAAGTGCCAAGATGTAAAAGCCGCAGTGTACACTGACGAGCTTGTTCGCGATGCCTTTATCACAGGCCTCAGCTCCACCTACATCCGGCAGAGACTGCTGGAAAAAACGGGATTGGACCTGAAACAGGCTGCGGACACAGCGCGATCCCTGGATGTGGCCCAGAGAAACTCGGACGCCTACTCTTCAGCCCGCGCCGTCCACGCCGCCACGTGCGCACCAAGGGCGCCGCCATCTTGGAAGGCATCTTCCCTGCCCGGCAGCCCGACACCGTCGGGGCCCCGCTCTCCCCCCAGAAGCCCTACGACAGCCGTGACGCGTCGGGGACCCAACTGCTACTTCTGCGGGCAGCCGAAGCACACCAGAAACCTGTGCCCGGCGAAAGGCACCACCTGCTTTAAGTGCAGTAAGAAGGGGCACTTCGGGAAGGTGTGCAGAGGGAACCCCGCCGGAAAACCCGCCACCGCCGCGTGTGCGCCGTGGGAGCAGCCATCTTGGACGCCATCTTGCCCGACCTCGTGGGGTCCGCCATCTTATGAGCAGACAGCGTGGACGCCATCTTGTCTCGATCAGGGCCCTACAGTGGCATCGGTCACAGTGGACCAGACCAGGCCGCACCCGCTATCCAAATCAATGGTGGACATCGAGGTAAACGGGTGCGGGGTTAAATGTTTAATTGACAGTGGAAGCACGGAGAGTTTTATCCACCCTGAACTGGCACAACAACTCTCCCTAAAGGTGGTCCCTACTCGGGGTACCATCTCTATGGCTGATAAAACCCAGACATCGACCATCATGGGTTACTGCACGGTACAATTGTCCGTTAACGGAACTGTATACGATAATTTTAAAGTATTAATCATGAAGAATCTATGTGCGAGCGTGATCTTGGGCCTAGATTTCCAGTGCAACCACCAAAGCATCACGCTCAAGTACGGTGGGTCCCAGCCGCCCCTCACAGTGTGCGGTCTGGCTAACCTGAAGGTAAAGCCGCCTTCGCTATTCGCGAACCTTACCCCTAACTGCCGGCCAATAGCGACCAAAAGCAGGAGGTACAGCTGGGAGGACAGGCGGTTTATCGCGACCGAGGTAGACAGGCTCCTGAAAGAGCGCATTATTGAACGCAGCAACAGCCCGTGGCGCGCCCAAGTGGTAGTGGTAAGGGGTAGCGAGAAGAAATGGATGGTGATCGACTATAGCCAAACGATCAACAGGTACACCCAACTAGACGCCTACCCGCTACCCCGCATATCAGAAATGGTGAACCAAATCGCCCAATACCGGGTGTTCTCCACCATTGACCTCAAGTCAGCGTACCACCAGTTCCCTATCAGACCAGAGGACCGCCCGTACACCGCCTTCGAGGCGAACGGACACCTCTACCAATTCCTCAGAGTCCCCTTTGGGGTGACGAATGGGGTCTCGGTCTTCCAGAGGGAGATGGACCGCATGGTCGATGACCACCACTTGCAGGCAACCTTCCCCTACCTCGACAACGTCACCATCTGCGGTCACAACCAGCAGGATCACGACTCGAACCTCGAGAGGTTCCTGAAAACCGCACAAAAACTCAACCTCACCTACAACGAGGACAAGTGCGTTTTCAACACCACGCGCCTCTGCATACTAGGCAGCGTGGTGGAGAATGGGGAAATTGGACCAGACCCCGACCGATTGCGCCCCCTACGGGAGCTGCCCCTGCCCAACACTCCCAAAGCCCTGAAAAGGTGCCTGGGGTTATTTTCTTATTATTCCCAATGGGTCCCCAACTACTCCGACAAAGCCCGCCCCCTCTTGAAAGCATCCTCTTTTCCGCTCTCTGCTGAGGCCCACACTGCCTTCAAAAGCATTAAGCAGGATATTGAGCGGGCCACGCTACAGGCAGTGGACGAGAACATTCCATTTCAAGTGGAAAGTGATGCGTCTGACTTTGCCTTGGCGGCCACCCTCAACCAGGCGGGGCGGCCCGTAGCTTTCTTCTTGAGGACCCTCCAAGGGCCCGAGATCAGACACTCCTCCGTGGAAAAGGAGGCCCAAGCCATCGTGGAGGCAGTGCGCCACTGGCGCCACTACCTAGCCGGCAAACACTTCACCCTACTTACCGACCAGCGGTCGGTAGCGTTTATGTTCAATAATAAGCAGAGGGGGAAGATCAAAAATGATAAGATTCTTAGGTGGCGGATCGAGCTCTCCACCTTTGAGTATGACATCATTTACCGGCCAGCGGCCCTTAACGAATCCCCTGACGCCCTCTCGCGAGGGATGTGTGCCAGCGCCACCGGGGATCGGCTACAGACCCTCCACAACGACCTCTGCCACCCAGGGGTCACGCGGCTGTTCCACTTCATAAAGTCCCGCAACTTACCCTACTCGATTGAGGAAGTTCGGTCTCTGACCAGGAACTGCTGCACTTGCGCTGAGTGCAAGCCTCGGTTCTACCGCCCAGATAGAGCCCACTTAATCAAAGCTACACGGCCCTTTGAGCGGCTCAGCTTAGATTTCAAGGGCCCCCTCCCGTCCGTCGACCGCAATGTTTACTTCCTGAACATTGTGGACGAATACTCCCGGTTCCCATTCGCCTTCCCCTGCCCAGACATGACCAGCGCCACGGTCATTAAATGCCTCAACAGCCTGTTCTGCCTGTTCGGTATGCCGAGCTACATCCATACGGATAGGGGGGCGTCCTTCATGAGTGAAGAGCTACGCCAGTACATGCTGTCCAGGGGGATCGCCACGAGCCGTACCACCAGCTACAACCCCCGGGGTAACGGTCAAGTGGAGCGAGAGAACGGGACAGTATGGAAAGCAGTCACTCTAGCTCTAAGGACCAAGGGCCTCCCTATCTCCCGCTGGCAGGAAGTCCTCCCAGATGTGCTCCATTCGATACGGTCGCTATTGTGTACTGCCACTAATGCCACGCCTCATGAACGAATGTTTGTCTTTCCCCGGAAATCCACCTCGGGCGTATCCATGCCGTCATGGCTCTCCACCCCAGGTCCGGTATTCGTGCGAAGGCATGTGAGGGGCCACAAGACGGACCCTCTCGTGGAGCCAGTGCACCTACTCCATGCCAACCCCCAATACGCATATGTCCGGCACGCCGACGGAAGGGAGGACACCGTGTCCATAAAAGACGTCGCCCCAGCCGGTAACGACAACAACCACGACAATAGCAGCAACAACGATCACAGCAACTCTTACCCACCCACTACTCTTTCATCACCCCCGGAAGAACATCGACCAACGGCACCCCCACCAACTACCCCTTCAACAACCCTGGCGGCACCCCCGGCAGAGACCCAGGAGGCCACCGGGGACACCCAGCCGACACCCGCGGCACCACAACAGCCACGTCGGTCGCAGAGGACTATCAAACCCCCGAACAGACTAAATCTATAGAAGGGGTGAATGTGATGAAATATTCCATTCATCACTGCCTGTGACTGTGGTTGGTTTCAGTTTCATTTCCCTTACCTCTGTTCCGTTTCCTCACCATTGTATTGTACTATGTGTAGGGCTCCGCCCATACCTGGCCCATTGTATTGTACTATGTGTAGGGCTCCGCCCATACCTGGCCCCTATGTAAGCTGGCTCAGCCTGCAGCACATCCAGTACGGCAGAGCTCTGGATGGAAGATACCTCTCTCCTGTGTGGTTACCTTCTAAGTCAATAAAAGCCTTGTTTTGTTTCGCTAACATCGAGTCTCGGATTTATTGAGGCACATCATTCCCCTAACAGCTTTTTCTGTACCACTTTGGGCGACAAACCAGAGTTTTTTTTTAAATTTAAAAGCTGTCTTACTTAGTTAGTTATTTCCCACCATCCTCAGTACCGATTCTGATTCAGTCAATTGTGTGGAACACCTCAAGCATTTGTCCTTGGACTAATCTACATGTTTGTCTGTGCAGATATACTTTTGGGTGAATCTTTGAGCACATAAAAGGCACGATCGTGCTAGGTGATGCAACACATACCCACTCTGGATAACCAATGTCAGCATCAAGCATTTCCAACTCTGATAAAGCAGAGCCAGATCCAGGGTAAAGCTCCTTTACTTCCATCTTAGTTTGAGTTTCAGAAGAGCACCCCCTACTGTATCTATGACATTTTTTTCAATTTCTAACATAAACCAACCTTGTTATCTCTTTTGTGTAATATTGCCAATATAGTCCACACCTACTAGGAACTGGGTCCGGGACACCAAAACCTCATTCACATAGGACCGTCACATTCACAAGAAAGGCAAGTTTGAGTCTATCAGTTGGTTACAATCAAATCCAGTCCCCAAAATGAGCTAACTCTGCACTATATACAGAGTGGTCTCGAGAGTCCAAAGGTACTGCACCTGTAGGTGATGTGTGGCGTAACATTATGTGACTAATTAGGTACAATGATGCAGCACCTAACTGAGCCCTTAATAACCCACTGGGGTTCCTTTATAAAGAAACTCACGATTACAGCCTCCCAGAAACCGAACAGAACTGTAAAACAATCTGAATTCAATAGCGGTAAGTTCTGAAAAGATATGTGCAAAAGTTGTTAGAATCTGTCCGCTAACTTTGTGACCGTGGCCCTGCAGCTGAACAGTGTTAACGAAAAGGAAAAATATGCACCAAAACCACAACAGTGGGTCTTTGTGAAAGAATATGTGCACCAAAAATGCAGCAGCTGCCAAATCACTCCCTTGCTCGTCCAAGAGACTCAAAATCACTAAAACAGATTGCCTGGTCATTATCACATTGCCGTTTGTGGGAGCTTGCTGTGCGCAAATTGGCTGCTGCATATCCTACATTACAACAGTGACTACACTTCAAAAAAGTACTTCTGTAAAGTGCTTTGGGACATATAGTAATCTGGGATGTTATGATTAAGATTATCCACCAGGTGGTGCTGTAGCCAATGCTGCGGCTAAGGTCAGGGGTTTGCTTCCTGTTAAGGTCAGGGGTTTGCTTCCTGTTAAGGTCAGGGGTTTGCTTGCTGTTAAGGTGAGCAAAGGTGGAATGCCAGGATGCAGGCCGGTATGTTTGCTACTCTGTTTGTTTAATAAAGTACTCGTACTAGTTCTAATATCTAGCCTCTTCGAGTTCCTTGTTTCACTACATGGATTTATCACATTTGGCGACGAGGTAAAAAGGACCTGAATCAAGCAGAGAAGTCTGCCAGGATGTTTAAACAACAAAATCACGAGCTACAGTTAGCTACCAGTTGGAAGAGAGCATGGCTGCCACGGTAGGAACGGTCTCCGCTTTTGATATTCAAGCACAAATCTGGGATCAATACTGTGAAGTGTCATCTCAGCACTCAGAGAGGTACTACAGAGATTGGAGAGGGCAGGGTTACGACTCAAGAGAAGTGCACTTTCCTGGGGAATGAGGCCGTGTTCCTGGGACACAGAGTGGATGCCACCAGGCTCCATCCACTTAAGAAGAAGGTACAAGCACTGCAGGATGCCCCTGCTCCTACCAATGTGGCTGAGTTAAAAGCTTACCTGGGACTGTTGAACTATTATAACAGGTTTTTACCAAACTTGTCAACAGTGTTAGCACCTCTTCACAAACTACTGCGCAAGGAGACACAGTGGCAGTGGGGAGAGGAGCAGGGGGTTTCATTTGAACAGTCCAAGAAACTGATGCTGTCGTCGGATGTGCTGGTTCACTACAATGCAGAGAAAGTCATCATTCTCTCTTGTGACGCTTCACCTTACGGGATGGGGGCAGTTCTTTCACACTGCATAGAAGATGGAACTGAAAGACCAATAGGGTTTATGTCCCGAAATCTAACACCAGTGGAAAAAAACGATTCCCAGTTAGACAAAGAGGGGTTAGCAGTCATGTTTGGGTTACAAAGGTTCCACAAGTACATATATGGCAGGAAGTTCACCATATGCACTGATCATAAACCTCTTCTCTCTCTTTTCAATGAAATGAAGACAGTTCCACAGATGGTGTCACCCCGGATCCAGAGGTGGGCCGTGATGTTGAGGGCATATGAGTATGTCATCGTCTACAAGGCGGACAAGTACCATGGGAACGCAGATGCCTTGAGCCATCTTCCACTGCCAGGCACACCTATCCGTGCAGCTCCAGAGGACAGAGTGTTGATGTTGGAGGACACTGACACGGCACTTGTGACTGCAGAGCAAGTAAGAACATGGACAGGTAAAGATCCAGTACTGTCTAGAGTTTGAGAATATGTGGTGAGGGGATGGCCACAGCATCCGGAAGGGGCTGACTTCACACCCTACAGTGTCAGGAAAACAGAGCTGAGTGTGCAGGATGGTTGCGTGTTGTGGGGAGCACGAGTGATTATTCCACAGCCAGCACGACAGTCTATCCTAGAGCAACTACATCAGTGTCATCCTGGGGTCTTGCGTATGAAAGCCTTGGCTAGGAGTTACTTGTGGTGGCCAAAGCTAGATGAGGAGATAGAAAATCTAGTCAAGACATGCAGCACTTGTCAGGAACACCGGAAGGCACCAGCAGCGGCTCCTCTCTACCCCTGGGAGTGGCCGGATAAACCATGGAGAAGATTGCACTTAGGTTATGCAGATCCATTCATGGGGAAGATGTTCCTCATAATCATTGATGCACATTCCAAACGGATGGATGTTTATCCTGTAAATTCTGCTTCCGCCACTACTACTATAGACTGCCTGCGTCGGAGCTTCAGTAATCAAGGGCTACCGGAGATCGTGGTAAGTGACAATGCCACTTGTTTTGTGAGTACAGAGACAAAAGAGTTCGAGAAAAAATGGCATAGTGCAGGTGACCTCGGCTCCATATCATCTGTCCTCAAATGGACTTGCGGAGAGAGCCGTACAAACATTTAAAGAGATGATGAAAAAAAGTGCAGAAGGGAGTTTAGCAGCCAAAGTGTCACGGCTTCTGTTCAGCTACAGAATAACACCTCAATCCACCACAGGACTCTCTCCTGCTGAGATGTTATTAGATCGTAGACTACGCTCCACTCTTGACCTTGTCCACCCAAACCTAAAAAGGAAAATGGAAAACAGACAAAACAAACAAAAAGAGAACCATGACAAAAGAACAAAGAGCTGAAGTTTTGGAGAAGGAGATGCGGTCCTTACCAGGAATTTCAATTATGGACCCAAGTGGATTCCTGGCTTCATAGACTCAATGACCGGTCCCGTATCATACAAGGTCATGTTGGGTGATGGTAGGGTAGTACGCAGACATGTAGATCAGATACTTACCAGACAAGGGGAAATTGAAATGAAGGTTCCAGATGCAATGGCTGAGGACAGGTTTGCCCCCAGTTATCCAAGAGCATCTGTGGTGCCACCACCAGGGACAGAGACAATTCCACAGGAACCCATTCGTCAAGAGCAAACCATCGTTGCAGAGTCAGATACTCTGAGCACTGCTCAGGAGCAGCTGGTGGCTTCACCACAAACAAGCAGGGACTTTACTGTCAGACGTTCACAAAGGGCTCACAAGCCACCAGAGAGATTGATACTGACCTGTTAGATTCATCAAGTATGGAACATGGTGAAGGGAGACTTCTTATGTGACCCTTAGGAATGGTTGTTTGTTAAGAAATTCATACTGAAATCTTAAGGGAGGAGGGATATAATAATCTGGGATGTTATGATTAAGGTTATCCACCAGGTGGTGCTGTAGCCAATGCTGCTGCTAAGGTCAGGGGTTTGCTTCCTGTTAAGATAAGCAAAGGTGGAATGCCAGGGTGCAGGCCGGTATGTTTGCTACTCTGTTTGTTTAATAAAGTACTCGTACTAGTTCTAATATCTAGCCTCTTCGAGTTCCTTGTTTCACTACATGGATTTATCACAGGACATATGGTGGTCGTGAAAGGCGCTATATAAATGCAAGTCTTTCTTTCACAGCATAGGAGGCCATTTGGCCCATCGTACCTGTGCCGGCTCTTTGTAAGAACTATCCAATTTAGTCCCACACCCCAGCTTTTTCCCCCATAACCCTCACGTACATGTCCAATTGCCTCTTGAAAATTCCTATGGAATCTGATGCCACCACCCTTTCAGGTCGATGTATTCCAGATCTCAACAACCCTCTGTGAAATATTTCCTCATTTCCCCTCTAGTTCTTTTGCCAATTATTTTAAATCTATGACCTCTGATTACCGACCCACTTGCCAGAGGAAAACAGTTTCTCCCTACTTACTCTATCAAAGCCCCTCATAATTTTGAATACCTCGATTAGGTCTCCCCTTAACTTTCTCTGCTCGAAGGAGAACAATTCCAGCTTCTCCAATCTCTCCACATAACTGAAGTCCCTCAACACTGGTATTATCCCAGTAAACCTCCTCTGTATGCTCTCCAAGTCTAGAATTGTACACAATAATCCAGCTGAGGCCTAACCAGAGATATGTAAAGGATTAGCATGACTTCCTTGTTTTTGTATTCAATGTCCCTACTTACAAAGCCAAGTATCCCATACTTCCTAAAGTGCGGTGCCCAGAATTGGACACAATACTCCAGTTGAGGCTGAACCAGTGTTTTACACAGGTTCATCATAATTTCCACACTTTTGTACTCTATACCTCTATTCATGAAGCCCAGGATCCCGTAAGCTTTTTTAACAACTTTCTTAACACCCCTGCCGGACTCAAATCTAAACAAGGGGTGAATGTGGTAAACCACTTTTATCGTTCACTATCGTTACACTATAGTTATCACTGTTATATCGTTACTCTATGGTTATCACTGTTCACACTGTTGTATCACTATACGAGGTCGCCTCTTGTCACGCTGTTATACCTGGGCTGACCACTGCTGACTCCGCCCATGGCTCCACCTATCTGCCCAGGTATAAAGGTGGTCGACTGGCTGGCATTCCTCCTTGTTGGATCCGATCACCCACGAGGGTGGGCTCTGTTATTTAGCCAATAAAAACCTATAGTTACTTTCTTAACTCGTCGCTTTTCATTGGATGAATTGATAGGTATATCACCCTGCCACCTTCAACTATTTGTACACATATACTCCTAGATCTCTCTGATCATGCATCCCCTTTAGTGTAAGAATTCGCAATAATTTACAGTTCTGAAGATCAGTTTTTTTGATTAAAGAATCCCTGGGCGTTGTGCTTTTAAATTTCCAGGGATAAAAATAGCTGTCACCACATGGCCGAAGACAAAGGACAATGCTTTTTTTACAAAGCAATTGAATGCTATTAGCATTTGTTTCTATATCGAGTGGATACATCTAAACTGCAGAAGAGACTTTTGTATCTTGAATGGGATCCGTTTAAGAATTGAACGGGTCTAAATCACCTAGCATTCTGGACAATAGAGCAGTTGTATTTCCCTTTTGTTTCAGCCCAGGGAGCTCCGGAAGACACATTAACCCAGTCTAACCACTCTGAGTTAGCCAATCACAGCTTTCTCTTGTGTATTGGACCCTTTGGGCGGGAAATTTTGCACACAGCCCTTGCAGGGCAGAACAGCAGGACCTCACCAGGTATAAAGATAGCTGCTGAGAAGCTATCTCTCTCTTTTACTTCGCTGGACCACAGGTGAGCCGGGTGTTCTGACTCCTCAACAAGGCAACCTAGCAGGAGTTTGGGGTGGTGATTTGAGGGTAATTGCTAAGATTGTTTAAGTAACATTGGAGCCATTTTATCCCTCGTTTTCGCCGTTGCAACCCCCTGTTATACACTTTTACTGCATTTACTGTGTTCCTGTGGTATAGTTTATCATTTGATTGTAGTTTATTTAGGTAATAAAACTTGATTTTTCTCTCATCCAAACCACTTGTCCGTTTTAATATCATTAATTATAAGTTCCTCCACTCAGAACTGAAGGAGGGGTAGCGATTCGAAACCGCTGTTTGTAAATTGGTTTAGAATGCAGCAGCAAAAGCCTGCTGACCAGGTGAATTACTGTAATATTTCCTCTCTTCATTCTTTCAACCAAATGTATCACATTGCATTTTTCAGCGTTATGTTTCATCTGCCACATGTCCGCATTAAATTGCATCTGCCATCTGTCTGCCCATTTCACCAGTCTGTCTATGTCCTCCTGAAGTCTGCTGCTATCCTGCTCACTATTTAAATGTTGCCAAGTTTTGTATCATCCGCAAATTTCAAAATTGTACTCCCTATATCCAAGTCCAGATCATTTATATATAAAAAGAAAAGCAATGGTCCTAATACCAACACCTAGGGGACCCCACTGCATCCTTCCCTCCAGTCAGAAAAATATCCGTTCACCACTACTCTCTGCCTCCTATCCCTTAGCCAATTACGTACCCAAGTTACCACGTGACCGTTTAATACTATTTGCTTCTATTTACCGAATATGTCTGTTATGTGGTACTTTATCAGATGCCTTTTGAAAGTTCATATATACATGTACTGCACTATCTTCATCAATCCTCTCAGTTACTTCAAAGAACTCAATCAGGCTCGTCGGGCATGATTTGTCTTGAACAAATCCGTGCTGGCTGTCCCTTACTTAACCCATGCTTCAAGTGAGAATTAATTTTGTCCTTGTCCTGAACGTTTAAAATGGAAACTGAGCCAGCAAGTTGCAGCACAGTCCAACGAAGCACCAGACCAGATCTTCCCTCCCCAGACCACAAATCCATCCTTCACCGAGCAGGAATCAGAGCCCCACTCCTCCCTTCATAGAGAAAATAACGTGCCAATGTCTCACTCAATGGTCAAAGTAAACAGAAACCTGTGAGCAGTAGCATCCTCCGCTGCATCGAGCGACTATGCCCAAACAAGAACTGAGCTAGTTCACCCTCTTGAACCCCACCCACAAAACATGGGACAAAACATCTACATTTTCTCAATCTCTCCACATCCCCCCACAACTCTGACCCTACTGAACAAAAATTCTGTCACTTAGATCCTCAAACACCTGCCCCACTTAGCAGATGTTCCAAGAATGAACCATAAAACCACAAACCCTCCGTCCCTCTCCTGATCATAGGATCCTTAACTGGACCACAAACCCCTCCCCCACTAGATTTGCCCCCATTATTGAGCAGAGAGACAGCAATTCTTTCACATCCCAGCACTGAATTCCCCCTCCCACCCAGAGCAGATACCAGGGGAGAAATTGGCTAACCCTCGAAAACGGGCATGGGGATCAGGGCGTCAGAACAGTTCTGGCGAAGGGTCATCGACCTGAAACGTTAACTCTGTTTCTCTCTCCACAGATGCTGCCTGACCTGCTGAGTATTTCCAGCAGTTTCCGTTTTTATTTCAGATTTCCAGTATCCGCAGTATTTCGCTTTTGTGTTCGGCAATTGTTAATCTTAGGTTCTCTATTCCACACACAGCACCATATAAGGGTATAGGCTGATTGTAGGCCACTCGGTATGCTTATGGAAACTGTTTTTTTGCTATAAACACAAACCAGAGGTGTTGGGAGAAAGCCCAAACTATCACCTGGTCATGCTCAGTAGCTGCAATGATGGATGTTGCTGGGCCGCTCACTTGAACAAAATGAAGCTTGAGTGTAATTCAAACTTCTATTTCTAAAAAACGTAACTGTGCTTTACCTAGCTGTTCAGTCTCATAGCTGCTCCCCAACTTTTTCTCATTTTCTTCATTGAACTCATACAGTGAATCATAGGTTGCTTTCTCCTTCTGGTTTTTAATAGGATTTCTTCGCCCTGTTGCTTTATGAGCCATATTTCAATCAAACCTAAGAACAAGTAAAAAGGTACAACATAATTTTTAAGATACTTCGACAATGGATGAAAAAGAAAATCCAAAAAGCAATGGCACTTTTCAAAAATAGTTCCAAGAGTCAACTCATAACGACAGAGAACCCCATGGTCATTAGCTTTACTCAATTTTTAAGTAAAAAGTTTTCTTCAGCTAATTCAGACACTAGATGAGGTATCAGAACTCAAGCCCTGGTATTACAGTAGATGGACTGCATTCTCAAACAAATTATATAAACGGCCATCTTATTTCTAGGAATATTGATGGGCTGACCCAAGGAAAATTACAGGGAAGCAGCATATATACTGACATTTTCAATATCCCGGCATTCATTAATTACAAAGGAATTTCTCACTGAAACTTTAGACAATACATTAAAACCAACATAAGGACAATGCTTTAACAGTACCCATCTCCTGTTTCAGTTTGGCTCATATCAAATTAATGAATTATGCCATTATATGGTATCCATATTCCTGCTGCCTTATTCCCTTATGTTAGCCTTTGTCAGCAAGGGAAATGGTAATCAATATCCTGCCTGCTGATACTATCTGCCTACCGGACTTTCCTTTCTCCACTGAAGACAATGAGCTGCTCCATCTGGCAAGTCCCGATGAGAGTGTAGTGGAATTTGAATGCGAGTCCAAGTGGAGAACGTAATCCTTTTGAGCATTTCTGCATGACTAATCAACTATTCTACTACCGAAGCTTTAATGCTGACAACCTAGTTACCATGACTGGGTCACCTTGGCTCAGCTGAGTCTTCCCGAGTCAAAAGATTCTAGGATTCTTTGGATGAGATGTTAAACGGAGGCCAGTCTACACGTTCCTGCAGATATTAAGATCCTCATGTCCTATTTGAAGGCAAACAAGGCTTTTTCCCACTGCCCTGGTCAATCTTCTTCCTTGAACCACCACCAAAAACAGATCAACTCGTCATTCGCCAGATTTGCGCAACCTTGCTGTGCAAAATGTGGCTGCCACATTTGCCGACACATCAGTCACTGCAATTCAAAGTTTTTTTTGCATATGACGTGCTTTGAGACATGAGGGCGCTATAAGAACATAAGAAATAATAGCAGGAATAGGCCATACGGCCCTCAAGCCTGCTCCGCCATTCAATAAGATCATGGCTGATCATTGACCTCAACTCCACTTTCCCGCCCGATCTCCATATCCCTTGATTCCCCCAGAGTCCAAAAATCTATCTATTTCAGCCTTGAATATACTCAAAGACTCAGCAGTCACAGAGAATTCCAAAGATTCACAATCCTGAGTGAAGACATTCCTCCTCATCTCGGTCTTAAATGACCTACCCCTTATCCTGAGACTATGCCCCCTAGTTCTAGATCTCCAGCCAGGGGAAACAACCTCTCAGCATCTACCCTGTCAATCCCCCTCAGAATCTTATGTTTCAATGAGATCACCTCTCATTCTTCTAAACTCCAGAGAGTATAGGCCCATTCTACACAATCTCTCATCATAGGACAGCCCTCTCATCCCAGGAATCAATCTAGTGAGCCTTCGTTGCACCGCCTCCAAGGCAAGTATATCCTTCCTTAGATAAGGAAACCAAAACTGTGCACAGTACTCCAGGTGTGGTCTCACCAAGGCCCTGTACAATTGTAGCAAGACTCCCTTAGTCTTATACTCCAACCCCCTTGCAATAAAGGCAAACATGCCATTTGCCTTCCTTATTGCTTGCTGTACCTGCATGCTAGCTTTCTGTATAAATACAAGTCTTATTATTACAAAAAGAAAATACTGCAGATGCTGGAAATCTGAAATAAAAACAGAAAATGCTGGAGAAACTCAGCAGGTCAGGCAGCATGTGTGAAAAGAGAAACAGAGTTAACGTTTCAGGTCGATGTAGTGCATTTTGGTAGGAAGAATAAGGAGGCCAGATACTGCTTGGAGATTAAGGGCTGGATTTTGCCGGCGCTTAGAGGGCGAGTTTGGAGGCAGGTCAAAGGTTAAAATCGTTTTGATTGACGGCGGGTTGCGATCCCACCGACAACCCGCCTCCAAACAATTTTCCCAAGTGTCGGGTCCCCAATTTGCACATGGACCCGACACCTAGCGCGGGAAGAGGATTAAAGGCAATTACCTGCCTATTAACAGGTAGTTGCTAGTAGTTGACAGGCTATTTTTGAATTTTGACGCTTCTGCCTTGGGTTTCCCAACGCCAGGTAAGTGTGGCGTGTTGCAAGTCTGCTGTAATGTTTCTGGATTGATGACAGCTGCAGAAGTGGTGTGAAGGATCCAATGTTGCACTGGTGAGTCTTAGAGGTAAGAAAATGTTGGGAAATGCATTTTTAATACATTTACACATTTCTTTAGGTTACAAGTTTTGAGATCCATGTCTGGTGCCACCTCATTGGGAGAACCTCTCTCACCAGTGACAGATCGCTTCTGTCACCTCACCTGCAATCTATTCCAGCCTATGGAGGGAGTCATTGGAGAGCCTGGGTGCAAGAGCTCACCTTTGTGCAGTGATTGTCAGTGTTTGCAGCACCTCAATGCTGTCAAACACCGAGAAATCAACCATCAACAAAAAATTGTGCGTGATCCCTTTAAGGAAACCGGCAGATGATACATCATCAAATGACGTCATCTGACTGGTTTCCTCTTAATTGGCCGGCAAGCCCTCAGGGCGGGCTTAACAAGGTCAATCAACGTAAAATCACGTCTGTGGGCCGGATGCAGCTGGGACGGGACTGGAAGCCGGAAACCACGTGACCTGCACCCAACCCGCCGCCATTGATAAAATCGTGGCCCACGAGTCTAAATGGGGTAGAGGAGCAAAGGGATCTGGGGGTACAGATACACAAATCATTAAAAGTAGTGAAACAGGTCACCAAGGCCATGAAAAATGCAAACAAAGCACTGGGGTTCATTTCTAGAGTAATAGAATTGAAAAGCAGGGAAGTTATGTTAAACTTGACTAGAACCTTGGTTAGCCCACACTTGGAGCACTGTGTACAGTTCAGGTCTCCATATTATAAAAAGGATACGGAGGCACTGGAAAAGGTTCACAAAAGATTTACTAGAATGATACCAGAATGGAGAGGCTATACCTATCAGGAAAAATTGAACAGGCTGGGGCTTTTTTCTCTATAAAAGAGAAGGCTGAGGGATGACCTGATAGAAGTCTTCAAGATTATTAACGGGTTTGAAAGGGTACACGTAGAGAAGATGTTTCCATTGTTGAGACCACCAAAACTAGAAGCCATAAATATAAGATAGACACTAATAAATCCAATAGGGAAATTAGGAGAAACTTCTTTACCCAGAGAGCGGTTAGAATGTGGAACTCACTACCACAGGGAGTAGTTGAGGCGAATTGCATCGATGAATTTAAGGGAAAGCTAGTTAAACACATGAGGAAGAAAGGAATAGAAGGATATGTTGATGGAGTTAGATGAAGTGGGGTGGGAGGAGGCTCGTGTTAAGCATAAACACGGCATAGACCTGTTGGGCCGAATGGCCTGTTTCTGTGCTGTACATTCTATGTAATTCTATGTAAATATGCCAGGAGGAAAATAACATCTGTAACAGCATTCTTCATTCTATACGATTTTGCAATTGTATATTGTGTCAAGTAGCGACCGCATTAACAAGCCCACCCATACCTCATATAAATGCACAAAACTCCTAACTAAAGGGCTGTAACACTTCCTCAGAACTTGATAGCATGAAGGGGACATTAATGGGCTAGAAATTCGGTGCCTTAGCGCCTCCTGTTATCGCCTCCGGGGGACATTTCTGCCCCCTGAAGCATCGCCGGGCAAAAACAACACCAACTTCAGGGAACATGCATCGGGTGACTGGCCGCTTCGGGGGCGATGCTTAAAGTCGAGGTGGCTGAGGTATGTAAAAAAAAAACTTAACTTTTTTGATCCGTTTTTTTTCGCGGGTTCCGGCCCGCGATCGATCAGCCCAGCACTCTGAGTGAGTGCCGGGCGGATCGGATCGCGTGGGTTCGCCGCTCCCTTGGTGGTCCAGGTATGTGCCCTTTCTTTTGCAGAGCCTGTAGCGATGGCCCTTCCCTTTAAAGGAGGGAAGGAGCCTTCCAACGTGGCAGCGCTGCACGGCCCAGTGTGAAGCGCTGCAGGACTCACCGCCCCGCCTGCTGCCGATCGCACTCCAAGAGGGAATGGAGGGCTTGATTTAGCGCTGCACCTCTCTCTTGGAGTGAGAAAACCACATTTTTTAAAAAGTGCCTGGTACTAATTTTCCAAACTTTTAAAAGTTATTGCACCCCCATTGTATTTACCTGGTGCTCTGGAGAATGCCACAAGGTAATGAATGTCTGATGAGTTCAGAATTATGCAGGAGAGGATGATTTATTCAGAAGGTTTAAGAGGGACACCCAAGGCATTTCTCTTGCTCATTCGGTGACTGTCTACAATTATGTCATGCAAAAGAAATCAATGATGGATTTGCACTGTCACATTTACAAATTACTTTGGGTTTTCTTCCTTACTTGTTCAGATAGAACATTGTAATGTTATCCAATCAGTTTAGTTCCAAAGGTATTGACTGAAAATTACAAGTACCTTAAGAAAACATGTTATAAAAAGTCCCTTACTCTACATGCCTTTAATGATGTATTGGTCACCAGTGTTATTGCAGGCCTTAGTCTGATGTGCCCAACATTCAGGGTGCTGTTGGAAACACTGATCAACTAGGATCCTCTTGTGGATCAAAATCTAAGATAGCATTTTTTTTAATAAGACATATTTTAGACTGTGATTTGTGACTGTTGAAAGCTCCAAGAGACCAAAAATGTATTTATTACCATAGTTAGAAATGGGATACTGTCAAACTGTTTTGATGTTCCCATTCTTCTGAAGAGAAAGGTAGATCCAGCAAAACTACAAAGATCTGGGTGGGAATTAAAAGCCTAAGAGCCCTTAACTTGTGCAAGACGTTCAATCCCTTGGATCAGCAAATGTAGTTGGTCTGGTCAAAGATAAACACCATTTGCACATGGGGAAGGCAACAGTCATTTTATAGAAGTTCAAGGAGCTGTTGTCAGCGTGAAGGAAACTTCAGTTCTGAAACGGCTTCAACTAAGAAGAACCTGTATTCAAACGCTTTATCCTGAGAACAACCTAAAGCGCTTTATAGCCAAAGAGATAACTGTTGAATTTCAGTCACTGTTAGGAAGGCCAATACAGCAGCCAACCTGCACACAGCAAGATCTCAAGAAGCAAACAAAGAACCCAATAATCTGAATCTGTTTTTGATGGTGGTGCCTTGGGATCTTTCACACCCGAACTACCAGATAGGGCTTCATTTTAATGTCTCATTCAAAAGATGGCACCTCTGACCATGCAGCATTCTTTCAATACTAAAAGAAAGCCATCAACAAGGTCAAGTCTACATTCCTCCTCAAAAAAAACTGACAAATCTCTGGAGACACTGATAAGGATACATAAACGCTTTAAGGTAAGTCTGCCTTACATCTATCATTGATATGGTGCGATCCAGGGGGGTCATTTTACAATGGGAATGGTAGCATAGTGGTTATGTTACTAGACTAGCAATCCAGAGATATGAAGTTCAAATCCCACCATGGGAGTTGGGGAATGTAAATTCAGTTAATTAAATAAATCTGGAATAAAAAGCTAGTATCAGTAATGGTATCACATGAAACTTCCAGATTGTCATAAAAACCCATCTGGTTCACTAATGTCCTTTAGGGAAGGAAATCTGCCATCCTTACCCAGTCTGGCCTCTATGTGACTCCAGACCCCCACAGCAATGTGGTTGACTCTTAACTGCCCTCTGAAATGGCCTAGCAAGCCACTCAGTTGTACATAACTGCTACAAAAAACAATACTGCAGTGGTTCAAGAAGGCAGCTCACCACCACCTTCTCAAGGGCAATTAGGAACAGGCAATAAATGCTGGCCTGGTCAGTGACACCCACATCCCAGGAACAAATAAAAACATTTTACAGAGAAACTATTTCCTCTGCTCGGTGAGTCCAGAACAAGGAGGCATAATAATCTTAATATTAGAACTAGTCCACTTTAGAAGTGAAATCAGGAAGTACAGGCTGTGGATGCTGGGACAATTGAAATTTTGAAGACTCCGATCGATAGATTTTTGTTGGGTAAGGGAATCTAGGGATATGGCAAAAAGGCGTGTAAATGAAACTGAGGTACAGATCAGCCATGGTCTAATAGAATGGTGGAACAGGCTTGAGGGGCTGAATGGCCTTCTCCCCGTTCCTATAAAATGCTGGCAAACGTTCTTTATGGTGAAAGTGTGCACCATTTTCTTTACACAGCGATTTGTTGTGATATGGAATGCACTGCGTGAAAGGACGGTGCAAGCAGATTCAATCGTAATGTTCAAAACAGAATTGGATAAATACTTGAAAGGGAAAAAAAAACAGGGCTATGGGGTAAGAGCAAGACAGTGGGATTAATTGGGTAGCTCTAAAGAGCTGGCACAGGCACGATGGGCCAAATGGCCTCCTTCTGCGCTGTATCATTCTATGGTTCTATTTGCTCTTAAAAACCAGTACAATTAAATATTTTACAGACTGGTCTACAATGCCTCACTCAAAGTTTTTAAGGGCACTAGAAAATAGTCTCTTGTAACAGTAGACATGTTTGTGACAACAATAAATAGACCCCCTCTTTTGAGACACAGGAGGTACTGAATTCACTTTCTTTGGAAAGGAGTCTCTGAATAGAACAGGATAACTTTTCACAATTGTTTTAGGTCCCAGGAGTCTGACGTGATTTCACTCAAGAACGGGTAACTGTGTGTTTGCCCTTAATTTCTTGCTGGTGATGCGACCAGATGGGACCTATCATGGTATGGGGCCTATCAAGCGACTGCACAAAGGCTCGAGACCTAGGATAGTTACCAAACTGCTGTCAGAAACTGGAGAACAGGTTTCCTTGAAATGGAGATCGGCATGTATGAATTGAAAGCACGAGGAATAGAATTCCATCATTAACAGTAATTATAGTTTGGTCTTATTATCACAAAGAAGCTGGGTATGAGACTATATGGAATGGAGCATCTTTAGGTCTCTATTTATTCCTCCATTGTAAATCAAAAAAATTTGCCACCTCCCTGTGTTAGATCAGACAGTTGGGTCTGAATATTATGGAACTATTCCTGGCAGCAAAGTTACGTCTCTACAAGTTGCTGGATTTCTAGGCAGATAATACATTGGCCTGTCTTCAGCACTGTGAGATCAACCATTCTGCCTCCTAAACTAGAGAGCTCAAGTAATCTGGCAATGTAGAAAAAATCCAATATAGTAGCATTAATACAGAAAAGGATAAAAATATTCTGATGCATTTCAGCCAAGTTAAAGAAAGAAAACAACTGCACCAACAGTTTTCATTCTTCGATGTTATCCCTCAACAGCAGGTGTAGAAAACCAGATGCAAGAAATTATTATACTTTCTGAATAACATTCATTGTAATATTCATTCCATCTCAGCAAGGACCAATACTTGGAACTCCAATTGACAAAACCATTTTGCCCTCCGAGTCATTACATTAAGCACATTTTAAAAAGTTATAATAAACCACAGAGCAAGCCCAAGTAGTTGAATCTAATTAGTCTCTTCCGCCTGTAACAATTAGCATTTTCTGCCCCCTCAGTGACTACAACTTCCCCAATGTAACTGACTCTCCCCCCGTACCACTCTCTCTCCCCCGTACCACTCTCTCTCTCCCCCCCGTACCACTCTCTCTCCCCCCATACCACACTCTCTCCCCCCGTACCACTCTCTCTCTCCCCGTACCACTCTCTCTCCCCCCGTACCACTCTCTCTCCCCCCCCGTACCACTCTCTCTCTCCCCGTACCACTCTCTCTCTCCCCGTACCACTCTCTCTCCCCCCGTACCACTCTCTCTCTCCCCCCGTACCACTCTCTCTCCCCCCGTACCACTCTCTCTCCCCCGTACCACTCTCAATTCAATTCAATTCAAATCGCTTTATTGGCATGACAAGGTGCATCTTATGTTGCCAAAGCATCGAAAAACATTCATGGTTGTACACAAAAATACAGATCTATCCATACAGTGTATAAACAGATATATCCCTGAGTGTATAAATATACATTCATATAATTTGTATATACTCTTTTCTTATATTTAGCGGTTGTCCCTCTGTTTATGGCAAGCTGTAACATAGTGTGCCGCTAAGGTTACACAATTTCTCTCTTCCCCTAGTAACATAGAAACATAGAAGATAGGAGCAGGAGTAGGCAATTCGGCCCTTCGAGCCTGCTCCGCCATTCAATGAGATCATGGCTGATCGTCCAAACCCTAGCACCCGGTCCCTACACCGACAGCCATCCCACCCAAGCCCTATCCCCATAACCCTGTAACCCCACGTATTTAATTCCCCCTAACACTAAGGGCCAATTTTTATCATGGCCAATCAACCTAACCCGCACATCTTTGGACTGTGGGAGGAAACCGGAGCACCCGGAGAAAACCCACGCAAACACGGGGAGAATGTGCAAACTCCACACAGTCACCCGAGGCCGGATTTGAACCCGGGTCCCTGGCGCTGTGAGGCAACAGTGCTAACCACTATGCCACCGTGCTGCCCTAGGTATGGGAGTTTTTGGTCGTCATTCAAATTTCTGAATTCCGGGCATATTTTTGTGAATTTTGGGTAGAAATTCTCCCTTATGCCCTGATATTTTCTACAAGCTGTGAGGAAGTGCATCTCTGTCTCCACCACTCCCTGACTGCAGTGAAAGCATATCCTGTCCTCTCTTGGTAGCCGGGTCTGCCTCTGTCTACCTTTTTCGATCGCCAGGCTATGTTCACTAAGTCTGTACATTGTCAAGGTTTTTCTCAGTTTGCTATCCTTTGCCATGGTCAGGTAATCAGCCATGTTGTATTGTCTGTTTAGGGCCAAGTAGCAATTGAGTTTGCTTTGGGTTTTTGTTGTTTCTGTCCAATATGACAGATATTTTTCCTTTTGCTTAGCGACGATTGTGTTGGGTCGAATTCTTTGTGTTACGCTGTCACTGTCCTGGGGCTGGTTATTGTTAGTAGTGTTAGTAGTTACTTCACTGAGTCCCAGGACTAGTTGACTGAGGGTATTCTTCTTTATGGTCCTCTCTTGGCATTTCTCTCTCCCCCCGTACCACTCTCTCTCCCCCCGTACCACTCTCTCTCTCCCCGTACCACTCTCTCTCCCCCCGTACCACTCTCTCCCCCCCGTACCACTCTCTCTCCCCCCGTACCACTCTCTCTCCCCCCGTACCACTCTCTCTCCCCCCGTACCACTCTCTCTCCCCCCGTACCACTCTCTCTCCCCCCGTACCACTCTCTCCCCCCGTACCACTCTCTCTCTCCCCGTACCACTCTCTCCCCCCGTACCACTCTCTCTCTCCCCGTACCACTCTCTCCCCCCGTACCACTCTCTCCCCCCGTACCACTCTCTCTCCCCCCGTACCACTCTCTCTCTCCCCGTACCACTCTCTCTCTCCCCGTACCACTCTCTCTCCCCCCGTACCACTCTCTCTCCCCCCGTACCACTCTCTCTCCCCCCGTACCACTCTCTCTCTCCCCGTACCACTCTCTCTCCCCCCGTACCACTCTCTCTCTCCCCGTACCACTCTCTCTCTCCCCGTACCACTCTCTCTCCCCCCGTACCACTCTCTCTCCCCGTACCACTCTCTCTCCCCCCGTACCACTCTCTCTCCCCCCGTACCACTCTCTCTCCCCCGTACCACTCTCTCCCCCCGTACCACTCTCTCTCCCCCCGTACCACTCTCTCTCTCCCCGTACCACTCTCTCTCTCCCCGTACCACTCTCTCTCCCCCCCGTACCACTCTCTCTCTCCCCCGTACCACTCTCTCTCCCCCCCGTACCACTCTCTCTCTCCCCATACCACTCTCTCTCCCCCCGTACCACTCTCTCTCTCCCCGTACCACTCTCTCTCCCCCCGTACCACTCTCTCTCCCCCCGTACCACTCTCTCTCCCCCCGTACCACTCTCTCCCCCCGTACCACTCTCTCTCTCCCCCCGTACCACTCTCTCTCCCCCCGTACCACTCTCTCTCTCCCCGTACCACTCTCTCTCTCCCCGTACCACTCTCTCTCCCCCCGTACCACTCTCTCTCCCCCCGTACCACTCTCTCTCCCCCCGTACCACTCTCTCTCTCCCCGTACCACTCTCTCTCCCCCCGTACCACTCTCTCTCTCCCCGTACCACTCTCTCTCTCCCCGTACCACTCTCTCTCCCCCCGTACCACTCTCTCTCCCCCGTACCACTCTCTCTCCCCCCGTACCACTCTCTCTCCCCCCGTACCACTCTCTCTCCCCCGTACCACTCTCTCTCCCCCGTACCACTCTCTCTCTCCCCGTACCACTCTCTCTCCTCCCATACCACTCTCTCTCTCTCCCAGTACCTGTCACACTCTCTCTCTCTCCCAGTACCTCTCACACTCTCTCTCTCTCCCAGTACCTCTCACACTCACTCTCTCTCTCTCCCAGTACCTCTCACACTCTCTCTCTCTCCAGTACCTCTCACACTCACTCTCTCTCTCTCCCAGTACCTCACACTCACTCTCTCTCTCTCTCCCAGTACCTCACACTCTCTCTCCCCCAGTACCTCACACTCTCCCCCAGTACCTCTCACACTTTCTCTCCCAGTACCTCTCACACTCACTCTCTCTCCCAGTACCTCTCACACTCTCTCTCTCTCTCTCTCCCAGTACCTCTCACACTCTCTCTCTCTCCCAGTACCTCTCACTCTCTCTCTCTCCCAGTACCTCTCACTCTCTCTCTCTCCCCCAGTACCTCTCACTCTCTCTCCCCAGTACCTCTCACACTCTCTCTCTCCCCCAGTACCTCTCACACTCTCTCTCTCTCCAGTACCTCACTCTCTCTCTCTCTCTCTCCCAGTACCTCACTCTCTCTCTCTTTCTCTCTCTCCCAGTACCTCTCACTCTCTCTCTCTCTCTCCCAGTACCTCTCACTCTCTCTCTCTCCCAGTCCCTCTCACACTCTCTCTCTCCCAGTACCTCACTCTCTCTCTCTTTCTGTCTCTCCCAGTACCTCTCACACACTCTCTCTCTCTCTCCCCCAGTACCTTTCACTCTCTCTCTCTCCCCAGTACCTCTTACACACTCTCTCTCTCCCAGTACCTCTCACACTCTCTCTCTCTCCCAGTACCTCACTCTCTCTCTCTCTCCCAGTACCTCTCACTCTCTCTCTCCCAGTACCTCTCACACTCTCTCTCTCCCAGTACCACACTCTCTCTCTCTCCCAGTACCTCCCTCTCTCTCTCTCTCCAGTACCTCTCTCTCTCTC
>NC_141004.1:73428334-73430834 GCF_052327205.1 Somniosus microcephalus | reverse complement strand
CTCACCACTCTTTGAGTGAAGAAATTCTTCCTCATCTCTGTTTTAAATGATTTGCCCGCTATTTTTAGACTGTGGCCCCTGGTTCTGTGCTCCCCGGCCATTGGAAACATTCTCTCTGAATTCAGCCTGTCCAGGCCTGCCATAATTTTATATGTTTCGATGAGATCCCCTCTCAATCTTCTAAACTCCAGTGAGTACAAGCCCAAACTATTTAATCTCTCTTCGTAGGTCATTCCCGCCATTCCAGGTATCAGCCTGGTGAATCGCCGTTGCACTCTTTCCATGGCAAGAACATCCTTCCGCAGATGGGGCGACCAAAACTGTACACAATACTCCAGATGCGGTCTCACCAGCACCTTGTACAGCTGTAGTAAGGTATCCCTATTCCTATACTCGAACCCCCTTGATATGAAGGCCAACATACCATTTGCCTTCTTGATCGCCTGTTGCACCTGCATGCTCTCCTTCAGTGACTGGTGCACAAGAACACCCAGGTCCCTCTGCACTTCCCCATCTCCCAATCTATTGCCATTTAGATAATAATCTACCCTCCTGTTTTTACCCCCAAAGTGGATAACCTCGCATTTATCCACATTATAGTGCATCTGCCACGTATCTGCCCATTCCCCCAACCTGTCCAAATCGCACTGTAGCCTCCTGACATCCTCATCAGAGCCCACCCCTCCTCCTAGTTTAGTGTCGTCAGCTAATTTGGAAATATTGCATCCAATTCCCTGATCCAGATCATTTATATATATTGTGAACAGCTGGGGTCCCAGGACAGATCCTTGCGGCACCCCGCTGGTCACTGCCTGCCACTCCGAAAACGAGCCGTTTATTCCAACTCTCTGTTTTCTATCCGCCAGCCAGTTCTCTATCCACGTTAATACTTTGCCCCCAATCCCATGAGCCTTAATTTTGCATGATAATCTTTTGTGTGGAACCTTATCGAAGGCTTTCTGGAAGTCAAGGTACACCACATCCACTGGCTCTCCCCCATCTATTTTACCAGTTACTTCCTCAAAAAATTCCAGCAGATTAGTCAAACACGATTTACCCTTTGTAAATCCATGTTGACTCTGTCCGATCCTTTCCCCATTTGTCAAGTGCTCCGCTATTTTATCCTTAATAATGGACTCTAGCATTTTGCCCACAACCGATGTAAGGCTTACTGGTCTATAATTCCCTGCTTTCTCTCTACCCCCCTTTTTAAATATTGGGGTAACATTAGCTACCCTCCAATCCACGGGTACTGTTCCCGAGTCAATGGAGTTCCGGAAGATGATCCTTAGAGCATCTGCTATCTCCAGGGCCACCTCCTTAAGTACCCTAGGATGTAGTTTATCAGGCCCCGGGGATTTGTCGGCCTTCAGTCCCCTCAACTTACCCAACACCATATCCCTAGAGATACTAATTTCTGTCAGCTCCTCCCTCTCATTAGTCCCTATGTTTGCCGATATTCCTGGGAGGTTATTTGTGTCCTCCTTTGTGAATACAGAACCAAAGTATGAGTTTAATTGGTCTGCCATTTCCTTATTCTCCATTATATATTCTCCCGAATCGGACTGCAAGGGACCGACTTGGGATTTTACCAGTCTTTTCCTCCTGATATACCGATAAAAGCTTTTGCAGTCTGTCTTTATGTTTGCTGCAAGTTTACTTTCGTATTCTATTTTCCCCTTCCTGATTAATCCCTTTGTCCTCTTTTGCTGTATCTTGTACTGCCCCCAATCTTCCGGTCTCGTGCTTTTTTTTGCCAGTTGATATGCCCTTTTTTTTGATTTTATGCTGTCCCTAATTTCCCTCGTTATCCATGGTTGAGTTACCTTTTTAGGTTTATTTTTATGCCAAACCGGTATAAACATGTTCTGGAATTCTTCCATTCTATCTTTGAATGCTTGCCATTGTCTCTCCACTGTCAATCCCCCCAGAAACACCACCCAATCAATCTTACCCAATTCCCGTCTCATACCCTCGTAACTCCCTTTATTTAAGTTCTGGACCTTAGTCTCTGATTCAATTTCCTCACTCTCCATCTCGACTGAGAGCTCGATCATATTATGATCGCTCTGACCCAAGGGGCCTCGTACAAGAAGATTGCTGATAAGTCCCTTCTCATTGCACAATACCCAGTCTAAAATGGCCTGATCTCGAGTCGGCTCCTCGACATATTGGTCCAGATAACCGTCCCGAAAACATTCCAGGAATTCCTCCTCCTCAGAATTTTTACTAATTTGGGTAGTCCAATCAATATGTAAATTAAAGTCACCCATGATGACAGCTGTGCTCTTATCGCACGCTTCTCTAATTTCCCTTTTTATGCCTTCCCTCACCTCCATATTACTATTTGGAGGCCTATATATCACACCCACTAACGTTTTCCTCCCCTTGCTATTTCTCATTTCTACCCATACAGATTCCGTTTCATCCGAGTTAATATCCTTCCTTTCCATTGCATTAATCCCCTCCTTTACCAGCAATGCTACCCCACCTCCCCTAC
>NC_141004.1:73420834-73423334 GCF_052327205.1 Somniosus microcephalus | reverse complement strand
AGAGGTACGCACACACCAGACACCCCAGCCCAGCACACACACTATGAGTCCAGGCGAAAGCCACCAGACAGTAAACACAAACAAGGCTGACGTCGTAATACTCATAGACTCAAATGGGAAATTTCTATGGGAGAAAAAGCTCTTCCCTAGAAGTAAAGTAGAAAAGATTTGGTGCCCAACAACAGACAGAGCCATGGGATGGCTGACCAAAGCCAGATTAGGCTCCCCCCAACACATAATAATACACACGGGCACAAATGACCTAAAGGCCAAACAGAAAGAGGTAGCAACATCGCTCAGAGCAATGATTAGGAAGGCAAGCAGTACATTTCCAAACACTAGAATCACTGTTTCCACAATATTGCCGAGAACAGACTTCAACAACAACACAATTCATGAGATAAATGCCAGCATAGCAACAGAATGCGAATCAAACCACAACGTACACCTGGCCCAACACCCCACCCTCAATGAAGAATGTCTTTACGACCACGTCCACATCCAAAGGCAAAAAATATCGATCTTTGCTAAAGCCCTGAAGGACGTCGCTTTTAACCGGGTCCATACCCAGACTCCAAGAGGACCCCCCCCCGACCACCAGAGATCAGCGGGGTACATATCAGGAACACTACAAAGACCACCACCACACCAACCGAGACCGGAGAGGATCCCCATGCAAAACAACATTATCAGACCTGCACCACTCCTGTCCCACAGGGGAATAGGACCGCTACCAGCCAGACAGAGGGAGAGATGCACAGGACGTACGCAATACCTCAGACAGAAACAATCCATTAAGAGACAATAAGCAGATGTGCAGCAGCATCTACTTCCGCCTTATGGATCAAGGACTAATTAATAGAAAGAACTGTAACCAAATTGTATTAACTTTTGTAGACAACTGGGGTGATCTTTTTTTTTCCCCACACTTAGACACGACAAACACGTACCACTCTTTAACCTATCATAGAAAAAGATAAAACTTAACATGAAATCCTTATATATTTCGACCTGGAATATCCAAGGTCTACGCTCTTCACTGCGAGAAGTGAAGAGTAGGACCCCAGAGTTCATAGAGGAAACTAAAGATCTAGATATTATCATTTTACAGGAAACTTGGTATAAAGGAAAAGGACACACCGGCTGTCCCCAAGGGTACACTGAGCTAGTGGTCCCCTCCAATAAATTACCAAGTGTAACCCAAGGCAGAGACTCCGGAGGCATACTGATCTGGTTTAAAACAGAACTTAAGAATTACATCAAATTTATAAAAAAGGGCGAAAACCATATGTGGCTCAAACTTGAGAGGGAGATTATCTCAAACACCCAAGATGTTTACATTTGCGCACTTTATATCCCTCCAATCGATTCCCCGTACTACAAAGAGGACACCTTCTCCAACATGGAGGGGGAAATTATCCAATACCAGGCCCAGGGGAACGTGTTGATCTGTGGGGACCTCAATTCAAGAACGGGCGAAGAACCAGACTTCACCAATAATCAGGGAAACAATTACGTATTCGGGAATAACCACTTTGACATCCCTTCCCTTCCATACAGGCATAACTGCGACAAGCAGTCAAATACCAACGGTAAACAGCTACTACAGCTCTGTCGAAACCTGGGTCTGTACATTGTCAATGGTAGGTTCATAGGAGACCTCCTAGGAAGATCGACCTACTGCTCACCTCTTGGCTGCAGCACAGTAGACTATATGATTACAGACTTGGACCCATCCTCTTTCAGAGCATTCACAGTCAAACCACAAACAACACTGTCAGATCACAGTCAAATTACTATGTTTCTCAAAAAGACAGAAACAAACAACATAGAAACACAACCCAGTAAACTGTACAACACCAAAAAATCGTACAGATGGGCCAAAAACGACACGGAAAAATACCAGAAAACAATTAGCAATGCATCAACTCAAGCTCTCTTAGACACCTTTCTGGATAACATATACACTCACAATAAAGAAGGCGTAAACCGGGCAGTTAGTAAACTAAACAATATTTTTGATAATTTGGCAACAAATGCAAACTTGAAAGCTCGCAAGAACAAACCCAAAACAAAAAACTATGAAAAATGGTTTGACCATGATTGCCATAACATGAGGAAAAAACTTAGAAAACTATCAAACCAAAAACACAGACATCCAGAAAACGAGGAATTACGCCTTACTTATTGTCAGACGCTAACACAATACAGAAACACACTCAGGACCAAAAAAGAGCAATTTATTAAGAATACACTCAGCTCCATGGAGGAATCCATTGAGTCGAATTGTTTCTGGGACAACTTGAAAACACTACACAAAAAACAACACGACGATTTGTCCATTCAAAATGGGGACACATGGGTAAACCACTTTGAAAAATTATACCAGAAAAACACACTAGGACCAGAGCAACACCAAATACGCAAAAAACTTGAAAAGCTTGAAATGGCCATAAAAGATAACCAAAACCCGCTAGACGCCATAATAACAGAAAAAGAA